>NC_046160.1:100949426-101262093 GCF_011064425.1 Rattus rattus | reverse complement strand
ACTGCCATGGCTCTTCATTCTAAGATACAATAAAAATGGCGCCCCAGAGACGTGGGAATACGCCCTGCTTTATGAAATTTCAGTTTCCTGTCATTTTAATTAGGAAGCTTTTTGGCTTATCTGGAGGTAAAATTGTGTATGTGAAGTGACTTATGGGAACAGAGTATATTTTCTAAAGTTCTGACAGAGAATCATGAGAGATTCTGAAGTTTGGAGCTGAATCATGTGTGGTCTCACTGAAGAGCCCTACCAGTCAAGGTTGAAATGCCTGGTCTTTAATGGCTCCTTTTCATTGTCATTGTTCATTCTTAGGTTCAGGCCAGGACTCATCTAGAAAACATTATCTTAATTCCTTCTCTCATATCCTTAATAGTACATTTTATTAAGACGTTTTATGTTAAAAATGCATCTGTGTCCTGTTTTGAGATGATTGTTCCATAAGCGAATTAGCTTTCATCTAATCAGCCTGAGTTATTTCCATTTAGCCTTGTTAGAGAACCAGTCAGTCTGGAAAAAGCAATCCCGTGATGCATGACGTTGGTATATCCATGTTCCCTTCATAATGGGAAGTATTTTGAAACCCACAGGAGAAATGTTTGATGCTTTGTAATAAAAACCAAAAGCATTTGCAAATGCTTTGTAATCAAAGTGATAGATTCGAGAGAGCAGCGTGGGTAAGGACGGTGGGGAGGCAGGGAGGTGCGTGGAGAGTTACTGAACCACACCATGCCATTTGCCTAGATATCCAAAGGGCTACTTTGGAGCCATTGTCTGAGCCATCAGTGGTTAAAAGCGATGTGTTTTCTTGGTAAATGTTTAAGCAGCTGACAACCATGAAGACATGCTTTTTCCTTACTGTTTCGTACCGTGTGCTGATGCTAACCAAGGTTACCAAAGGCCTGGAAGGGAAACTGTCACACAGTCTCGTCTTTTTTCTTCAGAATACAAACAACTCCAAACTCTAATCCATTAGAGTAACTTGTTTTCCATGTCTCCCTGTCATGAGAAATGCTGTCCATGTATGATTTCCACATTAAGAACTCTTAGTTCTTCTGTTCTACTGAGTGGTTGGTTTTTCTTCTGTCAGACGATGTTTTCTCACCTCAAGGCACTGAATGTGTTGCTGTGATACATGGATGAATCCTGAGCCATGGTTTTAGCAGCTCAGTTGTGGTGTTTTTATATTATGTGATAGTTTTGTGAGATGCTTTTGTGCATTTTGTCTTCTTTTTCAAGTTTTGAAATCTGTCATGAATAAACTTTTTCACTGTGCACCTAAAGTATTTGAGTTCTGTTTTAATAAGCCCGACTGATGCCTGTTTGAAACTTCATCCTTTTCTCTTCAGCTTTAGAGGAGGCGTATTCAGTGAACACTTGTGAGTTCTTTCATAATCTACTAAGATTATAAAAATTAAGAAAAACTGAGACTAAGCTGAATGTCTGTAAATTCCTGTCAGAGGGAATAGAAAGATGGCTCAGCCATCAAGAGCACGTGCTGCTCTTGTAGACGACCCAGGTTCAGTTCTCAGCACTCACACAGTGGCTCAACAACCATGTGTAACTCCAGTTCCAGAGAACATGGTATTCTTTTCTGGCCTCCAGTGGCGTTGTACACATATGGTACAGACATACATGCAATTGAAACACCCACACACAGAATTAAGTTGTAAAACCTTTAGGGTTGGCGAGGCGTCCCAGTGGCTGCGAGCACTGGTTGTTCTGCAGAGCACCAGGGTTTGGCTTCCAGTGCCTACCCAGTGGCTCACAAGCTGTTATTCGGTTCTAAGGGATCGCCTGTCTTCCTCTGACCTGTTCAGGCACCAGGCATGCACATGGTGCCCATACATATATGCAGGTAAAATACTCATACAGATAAAAATTTAAAAACGTAAAAATAAATTTGCGGCAGAACATTACAAAATGGGAGCTAGATTTGGTGAATTGGGTTTGTAGCAATGATGGGTTTATTGCAAACAGAACGGTGCTGCTGTTGATCAGAGTACTCTGTGTGAGGAGTAACAAATAAGCTGTCACCTAGCTAGTCCAAGCTGGAGATGGGCAAGCTGTCTACAGTGCACACGAAGGGGGCTAGTTCCATTCCCAGCATCATTCATGAGTGGACTTCCTCAACATGCTCAGTCCTGGGATTAGCTCAGGAGCAGGGCTTCCCCTCAGGATGAGTAAGTAACAGTGTGGAGAGCGCCAGCCAATGTCTCTCGGCTGGTCACTAGATGCTTTCCTGCTTCATAAATCTCCCCTCCCTGGATCTTGTTCAGTTCTCCCAGGCAGGCTCTATACTTATTTCCCTTCTTGGCTTTGGTGTTAGAAGCCAAGCTTGCCCTAGGGTGGGATAAAGGCTAATGAGTTACTCTGCTGAGTCCAGACATGGTTTCCAGCCATGGGAATGCTCATCTGAGACCCAGCTCAGTCCTAGCTCAACAAGTTGGAGGCCTGCCTTCAGCTAACGACTAAAGCCAGTGTAAATGTTCTCTGGAGTCAGGTTCAGTAAGAGATGTAGGAGTTCAGACTTCCTATCTCACTTTGGTAAATTTTGCCAGGCTTGTTTTATTTGTTTGTTGTTTTGTTTTTGTTTTTTCCAAGACAGGGTTTCTTTGTATATAACTTTGGCTGTTCTGTAACTCACTCTGTACATTAGGCTGGCCTTGAAATCAGATCTGCCTGCCTCAGCCTCCCGAGTGATGGGATTAAAGATGTAAGCCATGACCACCCAGCTTTGCTAGGCACTTTTAACCTGCATCCTCATGTCGTCTTTGTGGCTGCCCAAGTGTCTTGGTTTCTTCTCTGTTGCTGTGATAAAATGTCTGCGACAAATGCAACTTAAAGGAGAGGAGGTTTATTTTAGCTCATAGTCTCAGGTTACAGTCAATAATGGCAGGGGAGTCAAGGCATCATCATGAGAACCCATCAGAATGCACACATGGCGGTTGCTCCACTCTTTCTCTACTCTTCTAGTCCCAGGATCCTCTACCCAGGGAATGGTGCCATCCGTGATGGGTGAGTCTTCCCACTTCAACATCACCAGTATAACCCTTAACAGACATTCATAAAGGCCCTTTTCCCTAGTGACTCTAATTTTATTTCAAGTTGACAATTATCATTAGCAGAGCAGGCCATGTCTCTGCCTCCCCCCTCCTAACACATGACAGGTAAGAGGATTAAGGCAGAATGTAGGGGCTACAGTGCAAGCAGGAGGAAGATATATCCTACTGGCTTCATTTCGCTAGAGAAAACTCTTAATATGGGGACCTTGAAGAAATATCATGGACTCCACGAATCTGCTGCTTCTTGAGGAAAGAGCTAAAGTTCAAATCCTCTACTACAATTCATTCATTTCTGGGCCTGCTTGGATTTGGATAAAAATGACCTCCATCGGGTACGTAGGTAGTGGCACTAATAGCAGGTGTGGCCTTTTTGGAGGAAAAGTGTCATTGGGAACCGGCTTTAAGGTTTCAGTTTGCTCATGCCAGGCCCAGTGTCACTCCCTCTTCCTGCTGCCTTCGGATCCAGATGTGAACTCTCAGTTACCTCTCCAGCACCATGTGTGCCTGGATGCTACCATGCTCCCACCATGATAATAATAGACTGAACCTCTGAAACTGTAAGCCCACCCCAATTAAATGTTTTCCTCTTTTAGAGTTGCCATGGTCTTGGTGTCTCTTCACAGCAGTAAAACCCTAAGACACCCAACATCTGAGCCCTACTCCCCTCCCTGTACCAATGAGGCGTGGTTTGGGACCTAAGTCCTCAGCTCGGCCGGTGTATCTGGCTGTCGACAGGGGTGAGACACTTGGAAAGCCTCTAAGGCCAGCAGCGCCTTATTGATGTGACTGATGGTAGGGTAGGGGCTTAGGTCCACTTTGAACCTGTGGCAGAGAAACATTTGTGAGCCAAGGCTTTCAGGGACTCTGTTGCAGGTAGTGTGGAAAGGAGAGGCAGGGCTGGATGAGGTTCAGGGGCTGCAGTGCAAGGACAGAAAGCAGCCCTACCACATTCACCTCATTCGCTGGGACGCTCTGGGTAGGTCTGGGTGGTATTGTCTAACAGCATACACCTTCTCTAAGACGTGACTGCTCTGAATTCTGGTGCCAGGCGTTTGTATAGACTGACCCATCACCCATGTTACTAGCTTCTTAGGGGAGGGAATGCACCATACACATCCATATTAAGCATGCATGATGCCTTCCGGCGGGCTGATGGAGGATGGTCACAGCTCAGTCACTTCTCGAGACACTCCACAGCTACAGTGGTGTTCTTGGGATTGCTTCCCTTAGATATGCCACCTCCTCTAAGGAGCGATGGCTGGCTGTACAGGACCACCCAGGCTAGAGTAGGAATGGTTCAATGATTTCTTCTGCCATGTCTATGCTATGCCACGGCAGCTGACATGGCCTGGTACAGTGGTTCCTTGGCAGCTAAAGAAGGGTTCCCATGAGACGTTTATCTCAGTAGTAGATGTGGAGGCCCTGACTGAGGGGGATCGTGAAGGAGAATGGTGGACCTTTTTCTTACCTTTCAGCATTTGCCACTTGGGGCGCTAAGCACACATCAGCCATGGACACCTAAAGGAAGCCCAAGGGATTGCATAAGGATTAGACCTAGACTCACTGGCAAGGCTGGCTGCACCCACTGTTGACTGTACCAGGGCTGCCAACCCAACTTCCTGTATGCTTCGTTTTCCCACCATCCCAAGTGCCCCCTCACTGTCTCCTCCGGAAATGCCTGTCCCTGTCACCCAGAGCTATAAGCATTTGTCCTGTGTCATGTTCTGGTTTCCCTGACAACCAACCTGGTGGCAGCCAGAGAAAGCCTAACTGCCTTGGTGGTTATCACTGCCTGTTGAACCACCACGGCTAGTCACTTAATGAGGACTCCTAGCAGATAGGGAACCATGGGACCAGACTACCACAGGCCCAAGGCCTCATTCTCCAGATGCCGAGGGCTGTGTAATCCTAGAATCCCTGGGTGGGTGGCAAAGGAAGGGACAGTCTAACCCTTCGGCTGATGCCTGGGACACTTCACTGAGTCAGAGGTGTGTTCTCCTGGCCTGGACGCCTCCCACTACCTCTACTGCGGCACCTGAACCTCCCTAATGCCGAGACCTTTAACACAGCTCCTCGTGTTGTGCTGACCCCCAACCATGAAGATATTCCATCACTACTTCATAACTGTGATTTTGCTACTGTTACGAATCCTAATGTAAATCTGATACAAGGATATCTGGTATGTGACCCCTGTGAGCACAGTTTGAGAGGCAGTGTAAGAGAGAGCTGACATTTGCACAAACTGACTGCTCAGAGCACAGCTTTATACTGGTATAAACCTCTGGCCCCAGGTATCTTGGGATAAGGCGTTGACTGGGTCAGTGGGAGAAATGATGGCCTGAGGTCAGCATGAAGGCCACAGAGGGCGGGTCTGGGGACACTTACCTCATCTCCTACACAGTACTTCCCTGCTGTGCTTTGCAGGATCTTCTCCAGAGCTGTGGGGAGGCCACATGGATAACATTTACATCAGCCTCTCCAGGGCTTGGCATCCACAGACCGACAATCAAGAGCTAGGCCAGGGCATTGGGCAGAGTCTAGTGTAGGGAATATGGCAGCCAGGACTAAGAAGAAGGTTCCCCATGGCTTCTCTCTCTAGTCTCAGAATAGATAAGGCATGCAGTTGGCCAAGGCAACAGCTCTCACAGACAGCCTAATATTCGGAAGACTGGCACTCATGATTGGAGTACTCAGTGAGCTGTCCACCAGCTCCGTGGGACCATAAGCTCCCAGGTATGGGTTCATGGATGTTCTGGAGCTGGAAGCCATGCTTGAGCACCTGCGTAGCCCACCACCTGCCTGACCACAGTCCTCCATTCTACTGTCAAGATCAAAGCAACCTGGGAAGCTGGTTCAGATGCCCAGAGCTGTGTGAGGGTCGGTTCTCTCAGAGGTCACATTGGGGCAGCTCATAAGAGTAAGGACTCACCATTAAAGCCGGAAGTAATAGCCTTTTGGGCCCAAGGCATCTGGTTCTCCTGTCCCACTTGCTTCAGGACAGACAGGTTCTGCACAGCTCAAGAGAGAAAAGTATCTGTCACTGCTCTGGAAGCCAGCCTGAGTTTATTCCTCTGCCAAGCCTCTGCTCTAGCTGTTACCTGTTCCGCTCCCCTCTGGATTATATGGGCCCTTCCTTCCATCAGAGCTTTGAAGCTGGAAGTAGCCACCTTCTTGGGCTTCCCCAGTGATCCCAAGTATTCTGAAAGCCATGTGATTTTGGTAGCAGTGTGCCAGAATAGGGACATAGGATGCTGGCATGACTGGCATAGGCACAAACCAAGGCTTACTTCTCTCAGTACTTCTTCCTAACTTGGTGTCTTGAAAAGAGAAGCTGTATGATACGGGGCAGGCGTGTTGGGCCGGCTTCTAGAGATGATGACTAAGGTTCAGTCCCCATTGTTAGATACTGCAGGGTTAACGCAGCAGGAGTCGGCACAGGTGTGCACGGGTGAGCTTGGTCTTGGCTCTGATGCTACTTAGCTGTGTCACCCTGCAAAGTCACTGCTCCCTTTTACGGCCGTTACCTTACAAAGTAGAAGCTGGCACAGATGAATGATTTTAATACTCGCCTTTCTACTTCACAGATGAAAACTTACTTTAAAACAAAACACAAACTTCTCAAGAATCCTAGTGTTGGCATGCTGTGGAGATAGGGGGTTAAGTCCAGACTAGAGAAAATAGCGGGTTTGGGAATAAAGCAATTTACATGGACTTTGTTTCTCGGTGTTATGAAGAGTTCTGTTTACACTATGCTGGTCTACTGAGTCACTATGTCTGAAAACGTATGAATCTTAATTGTAAAATAATTTATTACTAAACTATACTATGACGAAAAATCACTAGAAAAAAGACACCAATAGACTGGCTCAATGAAGGGCCGCCATAACAGTTTGCAACAGACTGAACAAAAGCCTAAAATACAACTGCCTGTGAGGCACTGTGAAGTACGGCACAGCCAGGCCTACCTGCATGTGTGCTATACAGCAGATGAACAGGAGCTGCCCAGGCGGAGGCTGGACCTAAACCTGCTCCCTCACCCCCTCCCTGCCTTTATCTCTATGCTCCTAGGCCTAGGAGCCGAGTTAGGGACCCGTGCTGATGGAGGACTTCCAGGATCCCTGCCCTTGTGCTATGTGGTCCGTGTCAAGGCTCCTGGGGGTTTTTCCGAGTCCTGCTTCCCCCATCCACAGCCGCACACCTCACTGTGGCCCATCACTGTGGATATGAAGGGCTGAGTGAGAGGCGTACAGGGTGCCAGTGTAACAGTGCCTAACCTGAAGGGGCTGGATGCCACTGGCGATGAGGTCAGAAATCATGCGCACGATGGCTCTTTTCTGTGGGTCCTGGGGCAGGAGCCGTGGGATGGGTCGAGTCTCTTCCAGGTACTCCAGGATGGCCAGCTGTTCAGAGGGAACATTGAGGCAGGGAGAGGGCTTAGGATCCCTGGACCAGAGGGGAGAGGCCAGCAAACTCCCTTTTTGTAATGTATGGTACCACCACTCACTCTCTCTCCTCAGCTGGAGCGCTATAAGGTCCTTTGGGGACCTTGCTGGACTTGGGTCCCCACATGCTCAACCTTCCTCTCTCCTTCCCTCTACCATATACTTAATGGTCCCTACTATGCTTGGTCCCTTGTACATCAGGAAGAGATGTGAGGCCTGCCACCCCCAAGCCCTCTACTCACTGACTGGCCAATGGTGATTCCATCAATCTTCAGTGCTGGCACTTGCTTCATGGGATTCAGGGTCTGAAATTCCTCGGAGAACTGCAGAGACAAGGCTGAGGTGAACTGGGTAGTCTAACCTGAGTAGCTTAATGCAGAACCAAGCAAGTAGGAAAACTATAGACCTATCACCAACCCATATTTCTTGTCCTTGGAGGACTTAGTTCTTAAAAACCAAGATAACTTCTAGGGAATACATGCAGTATCCTAGACTCAGAAGGTACAAGTTTTACCTCAACAGTCTTGCTTTCTGGTTTTCCCCGTTTCCTTTAATGTGGTCACCAGGTTAGCTCCTAACTCAGTCATCCGTTGAGAGGGTCTAATACAGGGAGAGGCCCCATTGCCACCTACCCCAAAAAGTCAGGCCTGAGACCTTCCCATGCTACTGCCACTGCTCAGGAGAGCCAGCTGTGGCCTCCCAGTCATAGGAATCATGAAATACAGTTTTCCCTCCAGGTGGACAGCCAGTCCTCCATCTGGTACCCCTTCAAAGATCCAATCCTCATGTTGTGGGCCTGGGACAGCCTCCTTACCTGTTGCCCGCCATCCTTTATGAGGTTGATGGGCACTATCTCATAGTCAATGCCTTTTAACGCCAGAGCTAGGAGAGACCAGAGTGGAGTTAGAGGATGCCTTCTGGCTAGACTCTCAAAGGCAGTTCTCTCAGGGTGACGCCAGGAGCCTCCTCTCTGCTGGTCAGCTCTACTGTGGAGTAAAATGTAGGCAGAGAGAAGCCAAAACTCTACAAAGACAGCATCCATGTTTTGACTTTGGGCTCAGTCAAGGTAGAGCCTTTGGGGCCCAGGAAAGGACTATAAGGTAGGTAGGTGACAGTCACCGATGATGACCCTGCAATTAGGGCAAGACTGGAGACAGGCTGCTTGGATTAAAATCCTACCATATTCAATTGGTGGGTGTATGGCCTTGGTCATGTAACTTAATGAGCTTCTGTGCCTCAGTTTCCCCAATCTGACAAACAGCATCGTGCAGTAGTTGAAAGTGTGGGAATTGGCTAGGGCTGTAGCTTAGTGGAGGGGCATGTTCAAAGCTCTGTGTTCAATTGCCAGTATCAAATCAAAGCAAATGAACATAGACTTGAGCCCGACTGCATAGTTCAAACTGCCAGTTTCCCTCTTAGCTGCATGATCAAGGGCAAATTAACCTTCCTGTGCCTTTGTCTCGTTTGTACAATGGGGTCCCTCTCTCTTATGATCACTGAGGTGAAAGGGAGTCATGCACACAAAAGCACTGGACACGGACTTCTTTGGTATACACTGCTATGAGGGCAGCCTTTGCCAACAGATGTGCTCACTGGAGAAGCGAAGGCTCAGACCTGGGCTCAAGCAGAGGGCTCTCGTTTTTACTCTCCTGAAACCTCTGTGGTCAGCTCCAAACAGTTCTGTTTGATTAGCCAGATCAAATAAGAGAAGAGCAGAGGGAGACCAGCTGCTTCCCCTGCCAGTTACCAGGGACCTCTGGATTCTGTGAGCCTGTTCTAGGCATGGTTGCTAAGGGCTTCTCGAGTGCAGCGTGACAGAAGTAGGAGCCCCGAGGTGAAAAACAAGCCCTCTTCCTCCCACTGTCCTCGCGCTGGACCTTCTGGCTGGAAGTGACATTCAGAGACAGAGGCTCCAGAACAGGGGTGCTGGTTGCTGGGGGACACGATGGACGGGAGGGGGATATGAAATTCTTTGTCCCACCCCCAGCCCCACGAAAGCTGAGCTCTTACCAATTCGAACTCTCCATGAACAGGAGCTTCGGAAATAGGAATAGAGAACAGGCTGTGGAGAGAGGAGGGGGAGGGTGGATATTTACTTAGGCTTAGCAGATTTCCAGCTGTAGGGCCCCCTTGCTGGAAGCAGGCACCGACCGGCTCTCAGACAAAAGGCTCTAGACACCAGTTCCTTCCCACGGCACCGGCCCTCCTTCCTCCAGCCTTCATCTGAGCAACTTAGGCTTGTCTTGGGTCCTAGTGGTACTGCCGAGTTCCTGAGGAACAAGTGCCTCTCAAGTGCAGCTTTCAAGTGTTAGCCTTACCTTGCTAGCCATAGTGCAGTAGCTTCCTAAGGATTGCCTTTCCTAACAGAACTGTGAGGCAGGGGGCGGAACCCAAAGGGGTGGTTCTCAGGAGCCAATGGGAAAGCAGGCTCGACGGCACCAGAGGATCCTGGACTCTGGTCAGAAAGGAAATCTTTTTCAACTTGTGACACTGGGGCAAACAGTGTAGCCTGGCTCAGAGGTAAAGTGTGTGATGAAATGATGAAATAGGCTCAGAGCAGGCAGGCTCAGGGTCCAGCTCTGAGACAGGAAGCAGCCTTGTGTGACCAGAGACAACTTCCTCTTCAGCTCCTTTGTTTATAAAACAAAAGGCTGCTCTAAAATGATGGCAGTCCCTTTTCGCCCCCCCCCCAACACTCCCCCCTGGCAGAGAGACGGGGCTTCTTATTTATTGATGCTTTGGTGTCTCTCACCTTGAAGTTCCCCATTCTCGGACGGCCTCATAAAAATAAATGGCAGATATGCTACTTATCACAAAGGAGAGGTTGCCAGCTAGGGGTTCCCAAGGGCCCTGTCTGTATTTCATAATACCAATGGCCTCTGATTTACCAGTGTTCTACTTAACAACTTTTCGACTTTGTAATGATGAGAAAGCTATATGCATTTGGTTTAGGAACTGTACTTCACATTTTGAATTTTGGTCTTTTGCCAGGCTGAGCAGTGGCGGTTAGCTACAGCTTGGTGATTGAGTGCTGAAAAAACGGGGTGGGAGGGGGGAGGACCGGGCGGGACAGGACACCGACAGTCTCTGGTGTACCTTGCTGTGAGTGGCTTTGTTTTATCACATTTATTTTTATGGGCTAGAGAGACAGTTCAATGGTTAAGAGTGCTTGCTGCTCTTCCAGAGGCGTTGAGCTTGGCTCGCAGCACCCACGTCAGGCAGCTCACAACTGTCTGTAATACCAGCTCCAAGAGATTCAATGCCTGGTCTCCATGGTTACCGACACTCACATTCACCTGGCTACATATAGACACAATAATCAAAATAACAAAGCCAAGTCTTTGAAAATATTTTCATCATTTTAAAAAAATTGATTGTAGATGGTTGTGAGCTGCCATGTGGGTGCTGGGAATTGAACCCAGGTCCTCTGGAAGGGCAGAAAGTGCTCTTAACTGTTGAGCCATCTCTCTGGCTCCCCAGTAAATGTATTTATATAATCTTTTCAATATATGATGTGTTTATCTAGATGCATTAAACCAGGATATTTCACATATACCCTGTCTCCACCCCATCCCCTTTAAAACTTCAGGAGACAGTGGAGTTAGGCTCTTAAACAGTAACAACTGATTGGACAGATTAATGGTCCCCTTTAGGCTGAGTATGCCTTCTGATCTGCCATGAATTTCGTTACCTTTGGGCCCCTAGAATGTGTGATCTAAGATAGAGAGACTGGAAGTTAATTTCTCAGGTGCTTCTTGGGTAGTAGGATGGGACAGGCAGTAAGCACTCATGGATCTTCCTACAGACAACATCCATAAAGATCACCCACAACTCCCGGACTGCAGTCATTTCATCTAAGTGCCCCCTCCTTTTGCTATCTCCTCAGACCAAGATACTATGTGAACCACTTCTTCTATACCAGCACCACTAACACAAGTAGTCCACAAGAGCATGGCAACAAGTAGGAGCAAGGTTCTCTCAGGGCAGATCCCAAGCCCAGGACTTGTGCTTTGTAAGCAGCTTCTGTGGGGAAAGGGAAGATGGGCATGCCCTCAGAGGGCTTGGGAGACCACAGTGGATTTTATTTGGAGAGGTACCTCTTTATCTTGGAAGGCTAGGGGAGTGCTGGGCCCAACAGAGCTTAGAGACACTGACCACGAGGGAGTGGCAAACTTGCGCAGAACTGCTGGAAAGAATGCCTTACGGAATTAATACTTGTCACACACCAGACTGTACCAAGGGTGACCAGAGCCATGCTAACTGCTCCTACCCTTCCCATGGCCCTTTCTGTTAGTTAGGAGTAACCATACAGTACAGTCTTATACTTCAGGTTATGTCTTCAAAGACCTCTAGTGGATGCCTGAAACCATGTGTTACCCAAACCCTGCATCTATTATGTTGTTTCCTATATAACATCTTAATTTCTTTTCCTGTTGCTAAGAAAAAAAGGCCCCAACAACGGTAGTCTAAAGAAGAATGGTTTATTTTCGCTTATAATTCAAGATGTCCATCATTGGGGGTGGGGGTGGGGAAAGAGTAGTCTGAAGCAGCTGGTAACAATGCATGTGTGTTGGTGCTCGGCTGATTTCCCCCTTTTTATGGGGGCCCAGCCAGACCCAATCCAGGGGATGGTGTCACTCTCCCACATCAGTTAACCTGATAAAGACAATCCTAACCTAGAAACTCTCTCTGCAGTGTGTCTGGAAGCTTGTCTCCTATGTGCTTTTAGATGCATGGGAAGAGAAATCACAGCTAAGCTCACCCGGTGGTTTTTGCACTTGAACAGTTATATTTTGATATCAAGTAGAATGTCTGTTTAATCAGCACACCTGGAAGGATCATGTTTCCAACTCAAATATTCATTCTGGCGACTTTAAATTTGCGGTTTTGCTGCTGTGGGAAACAGCCCATGCTAGGAGCTACTTCAGACCATTTCTTACATGATTAAAATTTCCGAAAAATCACAACTCTATGTGGAAAATCTATAAAATATTAACCTGATGCAATGTCCTTTGTATTTAATGTGCCACCTTCCTACATAACGGCCCTCGTAAGAGACTCAGTTATAAGTCCCTTATAAGACATATTTACAGCTCTATTTCACCAATGGCTTAAGTACAAATGGTTGTAGGCTGGACTAGAGAAGTTCAATTTAAACCCTGGAGGCTCAATATGCCTCGGCCTGGAATCCGAGCACTTGGAAGGCAAGAGCAGGAGAGTCATGGATTCAGTCAGGTTGGGCTGCACAGCAAGACTTTGTTTCTTAGAGCCAAAGCGACAAAATTAAAAACCTGAACAGATATCACAGTGATTGTTAATGACGTTAAAGTGTCACATCTTCCCCTTGCCTGGATCAACGCTCGCCGCCCCCCACCCGCTCCCCGAGAGACACTCGCAGGGCGCCGCGGAACCGCAAAGTAGGGAACCATGTTTGAGAACCCTAGAAGAGGTCTAACTACACCAAGCTGGGAAGGGCGCTATTGGGCGCTATTGGACGCTCCGTGCAGCTTGGCCTTCAAAGTTTAGCCTTCCCGGCCCAATCTACCCGACACCATTACATGCAGCAGCCAGCACACAGGTGAAATATGACCGGTCGCGCCGCAGTGCACGCCGGGAGTCGTTGTGGAGCCACGCGAAGAGGCGCGCTCTCAGCCCCGCCCCCCAAGCTGTTCTCCGGGTTTCTCAGGAGCGACCCTCAACCCCGGACCTGCGGCACAGACCTTCCCGGCTTGCATCTCGCCCGTCGGCCAGCCAAGAAAGTCAGTTCTCAGGACTAGAAGATGACTGAGGCCTAGCGGGGTCCAGAGAGCGAAGGTTGGACTAGATGGCGTTCCCTCCTTCGGGCTGGCCCCGCCCCCGCCTCCTGAGCTCTGGGAGTTGTAGTTCATGAGCGGCCCCGAGTCTGTCTGTCCTTCGCGTCCCTCCGCCTCCTGCTATGTTTTATGCCTCAGGCCGCCTCTTAGCCGCCCGGGAGGCCACCACACTTTACGCCCCTCCCAGAGCCCGGGGCCCGGCGCTCCGCGGCAAACGGAGGGAACTACAAATCCCATGGCACCTCGAGACGCCCTCTTACGACTCCTTGACGGGGCAGCGGACAAGACCCGGCGTGCCTCCGGCCCGGAGGGTGATCCTTAGAAAGGGGAGGATGCCGCCGGCCATAGGCGGTGGCCTGGCGGGCTCCGAGCTGCGTCCCCGTAGGGGCCGCAGTGTGCAGCAGGCTGCCAGAGCCGTGAGCCGAGACGTGGTCCCCGAGGCTGCAACGCGGAAACTTAAACGGCCTGCTTGGAGCTCGCGGCGCTTCCAGGCGGCAGGCTGGTGGGCCACGCTGGCTGTGGTGACGCTGCTGTCCTTTGCCACCCGCTTTCACAGGCTGGACCAGCCGGCACACATCTGGTAAGTGGCAGAAAGGACTTTGCGGGCACCATGGCAACTGAGAGAGAGTGACGCCGCCCTCTGATTGGCCTGAGGGCACGAAGTGGGCGGGATTCATCGGAGGCGCGACAGGTCCGTGATGGTGGAGAAACTCACTAGTATTTGGGGGTGTGTGGGGAT
This sequence comes from Rattus rattus, assembly GCF_011064425.1. Lineage (NCBI taxonomy): Eukaryota > Metazoa > Chordata > Mammalia > Rodentia > Muridae > Rattus > Rattus rattus. Next base: position 101,248,037 of record NC_046160.1, on the reverse strand, counting down.
GTGGGAAACGCTTTCGGGTGTGTCAAATCTCTGAGAAGTATAGGTATGCTCTGGTTGGGGTTCCACACTCGAGGTTTGCAAGAGTGGTTCTCATGTCTTCTAGATACCTGGCTTTCAAATGGCGACACTCAGAGGTTCTTTGAACTTTGCTAAGAAAATAGTAAATTCATAGTACATAATTTTCCCAAGGCCTGATTTTCAAAGAAAAAAAATTCCTGTAGAGTAAGGATAGTTTGGGTATCAAGGGATGGAGAGACAGATTCTGCGCAACAGGTCTGGCGTTATCCTTTGAGAATTATTTTCTAGGCCTTACTTTGTATGACACAGAGGCTGGCTTGGGGCTTGGTCAGATTCCATTTCCTAAGCCCACAGAAGTTACTTGATCTTTAGGTGGAAGGAATGTTTTATCTTCTATCACCAAACAGAAACCTAGTGTAGAACGTGTCACAAGTGGGTCTTACTGACCCAAAAGCAAACACAGTGATAGGACCGCTCTTCTAGGAAGTTAATAAATTAACTATGAAGCTAATTAATAACTTAGGTGCATTTTATGACTGCTGGGAGCTATAACTACTGGGCTATAGGCATCGTCACAGGAGGAAGAATGAACATCAGCACCTTTAGAGTTAGGTTCCTCCACCCCCTATCAAGTCCCACTAGTCATGACATGCCCAAAGAGATAGGTGCACCCACGGTGGGTTGCACAGGGGCCAAAGAATGACAAGTTTGGGAAATCTGTTTTATCATAAGCTATAACTAGCCCTGTTTTAGCAGACACATTGCCATATCTTTTGTTGCAAGCACAGCTCTAAGAAATGGCCCAGGGCAAATGCAATCGGGGCATTCTAGGTACATTCTTGTGTGGTTGTACAGGGCATTGATGAAAGACTTTCTCTCCCAACTGGCTTTATTACCCCTCAATCACTCACTGCCTTGGCTTCTAGATGTTTCATGTTAATAGACAACACTATTGGCTACTCAGATCAGCATGGCTGACTGAGGCAGAGACCAAATCCATTGAGTTGGTCTTATGTATTATTTAATTATGGCTACTGTCAGTGAGACTGCAAGCAGCAGGATGACGCCAACCTTCGCTGTTTACCTCAACTATGTCCTCCAGGGCCCTGGATTCAGCCTCTCAGAAATAAGTCCTGATGAGGGACCGTGAATATAGTCTAAGGACAATCTACCAGTTATGGCCTGTGCAAAGCAGTTTAGATCAATTCTGATCTTTGGTATCATTGCCAGTAATTACAATGCACATCCCGTGTCTAGTGGAGAGACATTCCGTGTATATACTTACATATTGTCTGAAGAGATGCAGGTCCTTCAGTTCAGTTTTATTTGGATCATAATTTGATTTGATTTAGACCACCGCTGCGTTGGTTAGGTTAAGCCTCATAGGGAGTACCTTTGAGTGGTTGAGCCTCCGTGACTGTGTGGACATAACTCAGGTCCCTAGTACTTTAGAGAAGCATATGCAGTACACTCTGTAGAGTGTCAGTGAGAGAGAACAGTACCATCAGTGCATTAGCATGCGTACCAGGGAGCTGCTGCTTTTGGGGGAGTTGGCGCCGATGTTATCGGCTACATGAGAGTAGCTGGAGACTGTCCACACCTATCTACAGGAGTGTGTTTGCAACCCCAGGTTGTTACCATCATGAGCTGCCACTTATAGCCACCTAGGTAGTGCATCTGAATCTTACCTGGCCTTGGGATTAGACTTAGGGGATAAAGAGAGAATGTTTACATTCACTGTGTCTCTCTAGAGCTCTCATGTCTTTCTTCCTCAGGGTTGTTTCTTTCTTACAACTCTGCCCATGATGGTAGTGTGTGCCATGCCAGTTTCTGCTTGCCTTTTGTCCCATTTATATCCAGACCTTTTTACCATGGGCCTGTGAGTTTAGGAAACTCACAGAGACCTATTATATCTTCTCTAACACAGGTCGCATTGTGGGGAGACTTGTACTTAGCTGAGTGTCATTGTGTTTATCCTCTAGGCCATTTGACTCCAGTAAGACAATACAGAAGAAGAAACTAGAATTAAATATGAAGAAAGACATACCATGGTCATGTAAACCTGAGTTTGTCTGAGTAACTTTGTGTAGCTCCTCTCCTTTTTCCTGAGTAGTCATAAGGAGATGAATTGCTTTTTAAAAGTGTAGGCCAGGAGAAGGTGATAGAGGTAGAGTCAGAAACCCTTTTAGTTGGTTTCTGAGGGAAAGTTGAATGCTTGACAATATCTGTTGTTGTTTATTGATGATGGAAACATGGATTATCTGTTTATTACCTCGACTGTTCGCCCATTGTTAGATGACCCTTGTGACAAAAAGGTGTGCCACTGTCAGACTTAGATGGTTTGGAAAGCTAATGAAAGGTCATTAATTTTAAAGACCGCAATAGTTTATCCAGAGCCATGGAGCCAGAGCCTGAGCCTTTCTGTAACCTGACAAGGCAACAGCAGCAGTGAAGTATAGGTGAGGACCTCAGCTGGGAACAGAGTCCTGATGCATGAGTTTCTTAGGAGCAGGGAGTCAATGCCCTATGCAATGTAGCTTCCTTACTACTCAAAGCAAGTAGGCCAGCTTTTGACAGGAGTCTGGTATACCATGGTGGCCTCTGCTTCAGAGACCTGAGGGCCTTTAACATTTGTGCTCAGTCAGTTCATGACACAACATTTGTTTCTACACTTGGAGCAATACAAGCAACTGGATAGTGTAAGCTTGATCAGGAACTTCAGTCTAACTAGTCATATTAGAATACATCTTGTATGATGGGCATCTCCAAGAGAAATCCAGACTACTTCATCAGTGGGCAGTTTTCACTTCCCTGAGAGTGTCTTGAGTCTCTCAGTACACAGTCTTTCAATTGATTTGTCAGACCCTTCAACTCTGATTGCAGCCAGCCAGCCAGCCAGAGTTATCTTTTTTTTTTTTTTAAATCTATTTATTATGTATACATCATGCAGCTTCCTGCCTGCATGTGCACCTACAGGCCAGAAGAGGGCATCAGACCTCATTACAGATGGTTGTGAGCCACCATGTGGTTGCTGGGAATTGAACTCAGGACCTCTGGAAGAGCAGTCAGTGCTCTTAACCGCTGAGCCATCTCTCCAGCCCCAGCCAGAGTTATCTTACTTAGGGTTATTATTGTTGTGATGAAACACCAAAACCAAACCAAGTCTGGGTGGAAAGAGTTTATTTGGCTTACACTTCCATGTACTGTTCATTATCAAGGGAAGTCAGGACAGGAACTCGAACAGGGCAGGAACCTGGAGACAGGAGTTGATGCAGAGGTCATGGAGGGATGCTGCTTACTGACTTGCTCATCTATGGTTTGCTCACGCTGTTTTTTTTTTTTAATAGAACCTAGGACCACTAGCCCAAAGATGGCACCCCTATAATGGGTTGGGCCTTCCCACATCAATCACTAATTAAGAAATGTTCTACAGACTTGCCTACAGCCTGATCATCTGAAGTCATTTTCTTAATTGAGATTCCCTCCTCCTAGTTGACTTTAGTTTGTGTCAAGTTGACATAAAACTGTCCAGCACAGGGCTGGAGAGATGGCTCAGCAGTTAAGAGCATTGACTGCACTTCTGAAGGACCTGAGTTCAGTTCCAGCAACCACAAGTGTCTGTAACTCAAGTTCCCGGGGATCCCACTCCCTCACACAAACATACATGCAGGACAAACACCGATACACATTAAAAGATAATGACAACAAAAGAACTATCCAGCAAAGTTGTCTTTAGGGCAAGATGGCTTTTTACTTAGCTTAACCCCAGAGGATCAGGTACCGCATTGTAAGGAAGGTCTGAGTCATGGGCCCCACTGAGCTGGTAACTGTGTGTCAGGGAGAGGGATAGGGAATCATTTTTCACCAAGGGGCACCTGCTGCTTTATGTAGAACCAGGAAGCCTCCTGGGCCTTTGGTTAGTTACAAACTCCAGATAACCTTTCCAAAGAGGAAATGGAAGGAACTCTGAGGGTTTTGGGGGGTAAAGCACTCTTTCAACAGAGGTTAATAACTGGCCTTTAAGGAGTGTATTGAGTGTCTGTGTTCAGCAGGTGGCACTGTTATCCTGGTGACCAGCTTAGTATTCTAGCAGTCCTTAATGGGTGTGTGTTTGCCTGTGCACTGTGTGTGTGTGTGTGTGTGTGTGTGTGTGTGTGTGTGTGTGTGTGTGTGTGTGTGCGAGCATATAGAGGTAGATATTACATGCCTTCCTTTGTCTGTCTCCTCTCATTCTTTGAGAAATGAGCTCTCTCTGAACTTGGAGCTAGCAGGCCACCGAGCTCTAGGGATTCTCTTGTCCCTGCATACTCAATGATGTGATAACGGGCACTCTACCACACCTGGTTTTTACATGGTTGCTGGGATCCACACTGAGGTCCTCAAGCTTCTTTAACAAGTAGAACAGAGGGACAGTTGCTACTCTTGTTGCCCACTGTTTCACTTGGGTAAGAACATTTACCTCCAGTTTCCAGGATGTCTTCTCTTGTATTTGTATCCAACTCAGCCCATGAGGGCCCTTATCCCTTCTTGTACAGAAAGCTAGGTATGTCCTCAGCCTATGTAGTGCCCTTAGGGTCTTAGATATGTTGTAGCTCGTTTGTAAACTAAGAATTTAATTTGCTGCTGTTTTATGGATGCTAGTAGAAGGTCCTAAATCAGTGACAGTGGAATTTATTACCATGGCACAGAAAGGCCTGAGTACAGGAGCCAGGCCCTCACATTCTTGGCACACTCTACAGAGCTGTAAGAGCCTGAGAGAGCCATGGAGAACGGCCTTTCCTGACACAAGTATAAAATCCAAGAGGAAATGTGTATGCTACTAATGATTTATCTGAGGAACTTTTGAAGTAAAGAAACATTTCCTTTCCCTCTGTTGGTCTGTTTTCCAAATAGACTTCAAGACTAACAGAAAGTATTGAAAAACTTCAGTGTCCAGTATGTATAATAGAATTTCTAAGTCCTCTCTGTGTATTATCTGAGTTGAACCCTAATACCTCCCTGGGAGGGGCATGAAGAGCATGGTTGTTTCATGTCACAACATTAGTAGCTGAAAGAGCTGTGGGCAGCTCTCTTTCTGAGGCCTTTTTTGCTTACTCTACTCTGAATTCTCTCTTCAACAACACCATGTTACTGTTTCTACCTCATTATGTCCTTAGCTAATGCAGTAGCTTTAGTCTCCTGCCCATCTACTGGGCCCAGTGAATTCAAAATAATAAATAAGACCTAAACATTCTTTGGGAAACCATGAATAGGTGATGAAGTGATGACTGTTGTGGAGGCTGACCTGGGCATAGTCACTGGAAAGCAACCCTTCTTTTGAGTTACAGAAATGAAATATTAAACAGCCCAGCTCTGTAGTGGTGTGGCTGCCTTATAAACCCTGTGTGCACGAAAAAGCTGATGTGGTTGTATGGCAGAACAGGACCTCACATTGGGTGGGAAAGTTAAGTGCTAGATTCTCATATGTACTTGGAAAATGACATGGGATAGGGATAGGGTTTAGCAATGCTCTTAGGAAATTCGGCTTTTGTAGACAGCTGATCATCATAGCAGGTCAGCCAGATCAGAGTCAGTCGGTTGATGGGCAGCACCTGACTCTGCTGTGACACTCTTGCACTAAGGACTCTAACCACTAGCCTGGCAGTATAGCAGTGTGCATTCTAAGAACAAGGGTCTCAGAGTGAGACATAACCAGACTGGGAAGAAATTGCTCTACAAAACCTTTTCATGGTTCAGGAAAGCACAGCTGCTTTCAAATAAATTTAAAAGAACTCAAGATACAAAAGAAGAATATATTTAACTTACTATATGGCAACTGGTAGGTAAATATTGGTTAACCTTTATCTTTATTGAAATCTAGGCTGATGGCCAGCTTAAAGCTTTTCCTCAAACTACTATGTCAAAAGCTTTTGTCTTTAAGCCAACTTGAATATTACATGCATGAAACTCATGACCTTTGATTTTAATTGTAACTTTAACTGTGGTTTTTTTAAAACTTTGTTTTTCCTTTAGTTGGGATGAGACTCACTTTGGAAAAATGGGAAGTTACTACATTAACCGCACCTTTTTCTTCGATGTGCACCCACCACTGGGAAAGGTAAGCAGTGTGGTGATTTACACACTTAGGTGGGCAGATGACTTCTAAGAACTGGAACCACGTGTTTGGTTTGGACTTACTTTGTAGACTTCAGAATTTCCTCAGATTTCTACTTGGATAGAAAACCTTTGTGTTTTTAGGGATTCTCTGGGCTCAGAAATGGAGAAGAGCACCCGTCAACTGATGGATGGATACACAAACGTGCTCCATCTGTACAGCAGTATAGTGTTCAACCATACAGAATGATACCAGGCGTTTCCTTCTCAGGATGATGCAGTGTTCTGGAATGATATAGTAGTGATAATTATACAATCTTGTAGATATATTTAAAACCACTGTTAAGATCATTATGTTATGCAACTTTTTCTCAATTTTATTAAAAAAAAATAGAAGTATAATATACTACATAAAGGAAATATGCCCTAGAGAAACTTAAACTATAAAAATTAAATTTTTCGGGCTGGAGAGATGGCTCAGTGGTTAAGAGCACTGACTGCTCTTCCAGAGGTCCTGAGTTCTATTCCCAACCACATGGTGGCTCACAACCATCTGTAATGGGGTACAATACTCTCTTCTGGTGTGTCTGAAGGGATCAACAGTGTACTCACATACATTAAATAAATAAATCTTTAAAAAAAATTAAATTTTTCCTTTTCTTAAAACCCAGTATACATATTGACCTGTTCTAACATTTTATAGTTAGAAATTCTACCAAATAGTTTCTTTTAATCTTTTAACAACTTCTGAGAAGACAAATGGATCCACAAAAGCCTTTCTTCCTAACCAAAGACTCAGTTCTGAGGATCTTCAATCTTGGGGTAAAGGCTAGGTGGATGACTGGCTGGGGCATTGAGGCTAGCTGGTCCAAGGAAGCATGAGCACCTAGAGGGGACAGGGGACAAAATTGCTACAGGGAGGAGGTATAGGTTCTGAGCCTAAGAAAGGCCAGAAAACCCATGCTTCTTCCTAGCTGCATATTAACAACAGAGGCAAGCAGTTGTGTCTGGATGTGTGAATCTCAGAGCAGCTAGATAAAACCGTTACTATAGAAACTCTGTGCTGCCTAAGGGGACACTGGTTGCTCCTCTCCCCTTCACTTCCCCCACCTCTTCCTCTCTGTTTCTTCATTCTCTTTCTGATCTCAGTCCCTTATTCCTCATGTGTAGCTCTTTGGCCACTTTCCTCCCTCTTTGTGATTAGGAGCCCCATTTCCTTTGAGTAGAAGGCCAGTCTCCAGGAGTCAAGTCTGCTCAGGCCCTTTCCTGAGAAAGCTGCCATGTTTCATTTCATAACAAAAGAAAGAAAAAAGAAGGATGTGTGTGGGAGCCCCTCACTGCACTGACCTGGCCCTTCAAATTATGGAGTGTTTTCCTCCCTTTCTTACACTAGTCCCAAGAATCTAGCTGTGGCACAAGAGAGGGTTTGTTTCAAGCTCTTTCGACAAAAGATCGTTTCCTGGGCGACAGCTGCAGAACAACATGTCGCCTTGGTACTGATGTGGCCAGTTGTCAAGGGAAACTGAAGGCTGCACATACAGCTGCAGAAGAGGCTTTTGATGTAAACACATCATCTTTTCATTCCTTCCTCTCTCCTCAGATGCTGATTGGCCTTGCTGGCTACCTGAGTGGATATGATGGTACCTTTTTGTTCCAGAAGCCTGGGGACCGATACGAGCACCACAGCTACATGGGGATGAGAGGGGTAAGGCTTCCCGATTTATACAGACTGGCTAATCCCTGGGACCACACCACTCAGAGTAGATGAAGGGGCTTCAGGGCAGTGGGGGCAGATGAATGCTTGAACCCACCCCTTAAATAGAAATCTGGAAGAGAGTTGGGAAGGAAGGGAAGAAAGGGAGGCCGCAGAGAGCTGTGCACACTGCAGCCTGTCATCCCATGCTTGGGAACACCTCTGCCAGCTTTCCCTTCAGATGTCGGCATCTCCACACTGTCTCCAGATTCTTATGTCCTCCTTATAAAGGGAGTAGGAATCTCTCTCCCAGGGAGGCTGCATGCCTATTCCAGTCCCTCGTGCCCTGATTCCCAGCATCAGCTTAATGGGACATGGCAGAAGCTAAGCACTCAACCCTGGGAACAATCTAATGAGACCTGTGAAGGCTGGCTGCCAGCCTGGGGTCAGAGCACGTTGTTTTCACAAGTCAGATTGCTCTGCGCTAATCTTAGGGATTCTCTGGGCTCAGAAATGGAGAAGAGCACCCGTCAACTGATGGATGGATACACAAACGTGCTCCATCTGTACAGCAGTATAGTGTTCAACCATACAGAATGATACCAGGCGTTTCCTTCCAATCCTTCCTGCCATAGTAAACAGGGAGTATCCTGCCTCTCAGTCCAGACTCCCAAGTGATCTTTGTCTTTTGAGAAAGGGCCTCACTATGTAATTCTAGCCGTCCTGAAGCACACTGTGTAGAGCAGGCTGGCCTCAAACTCAGAGATCTACCTGCCCCTGTGTCTCAAGGGCTGGGATTAAAGGCGTGTGCTACCACACCCAGATTTCTCAAGCAATTCTTTTCTTCCTAATGACCCTTGAACAGCACAGAGTGTATATATTGCTCACCATGGACTTGTGGAAATTGAAAAGGACAAATAGTTGGATCCATTCTCTTCACTCCTTAACTTCCTGTTTCCAAAAATGATGGCCCAAAAGGAAAAAATGTCTCATTACCCTGGACTTGTCTGTTTACTACTGATGGCAGACAAAGTTGATGGTTTAAAAAAAATAAAAATTTCCAAATCCTCCAGCTCTTTAAGTGTCAAACAGTCATCCTTCCCAAATCAAAGTGCATCCTGGGGGAACCAGGAAGGACCTTGGTGTGGAGGACATTCACTGGAGTGTCTTCCAGTGCTTTGCCAAAACTTCAGATGCCTGGTCTTCTGGGCAAGCATCTGCAGGTCCACATTGTTGGCACACTGTGGCCCTGGGAGCTGTCCCTTCCAATAAGTTTGCCATGGCTGGACCAAGAAAGAAGGCATATACAGATTTCTGTAGAAATTATGATTCCATGAAAGATTTTGAAGAGATGAGGAAGGCTAGTATCTTTCAGGGTGGGAAGTGATTTTAGAATGCAAAAAATTCTTTGGATTGCACTCCATAGAAGTTCATTTTGACCTGTGTTCCTGAACTATTGTTGGTTTCGGGGTGGAAGCCGAGAAAACTCACTTCAGATATGGAAGCTTTAAAATAAAAGCCTATTTTCTCAGCACTCAGGGAGGTGTCTAGTTCAGGATCTGAACTGCATCCCTGAATGGAGATTGTACAACATTTTTAAAGGATGGGAACCCAAAGTGATGGGGGTAGGGGAGACTGGAGGAAAATGCAGTGTTATCCAATTATATTTTTGACATTATGGGTTAAGCAAGGGAGTATCCCCTGAAGACTGGGCCTTAACCAGGACATCCTTAAATTTTCTCCTAGATGTTAGTTTGGAGCTCAGAGTGATAAGGAGGACAAAGGAGTGGGTCAGCTGTGTGTAGTTAATTAGGGCATAACAAGAAATTGGTTAAATAGCTTTATAACGTATGCACCTTGGTTTAGATAATGGCAACTTCTGTATTCTTTACCATTTAACAGACAGTTAAGAGAATATTTGGATAAGTGGGATAGCTGTTCCTTCCTAGGCCTGAGAACATGAACTTGTTTGACCCTACCAGCAAGATGGAGAAGTTGTCCTTGAGGTGGCTGGACTCACACAACTGTTTACAACAGAAGCTGTTCAGCTATAGGGAAGTTCCCAGTTCTCCTAGGGTCTTGGACCTTGAATTTAGTTTTTCCCTATGATTAAATGGTATCTGAAAATGAAATGGTAGCACTTAGAATACTTTTCTTTTGCTTGTTCCCAACACTACAAAACATGAATATGTGAGCTAAGGAGTAGTTTTTTTTTTTCAATAAACAACTAATAATTATATGGAAAAAATACATCCTGTAGATTAAAATCAGTTTCTGGTATCCCCAAAGCAAAGAACCAGGGGAAATATTACAAGAATAATAGAAATCTCAAAAATATTAAGATGCCTCAAAGCGGTCTGCCTCAACTTATACCCATGGCTTTATGTTAGACACTAGTGTTGGTCAGGCATTTTCTGTGTTAGTAAGCCTTGAGCTCATTTACTCCTCAGCCTGAGCCTGTGACGCAGGAGCTCCAATTTTTCCCATTGCACTGATGGAGGGCTGAGATAGGAGACAGCTGGCAGTGATGGGCAGCCCTGCTTCTTCCTGTAAATGTCATTGATTTCAGTTCTGAGGGGCATACCCACTCTCATATAATTCTGTACTCTGACACTACCCTTGTATACGCCAAGGTGACTTCAGGTCACCTAGACCATGGTTTTGACTGGGTTCTCTATCTTAGACATTAATATTACAAGGTCAGCTGGTTATTTGACAGCTTCTCTTCTCCTCTAGTTCTGTGCTTTCCTGGGTTCCTGGCTGATCCCCTTTGCCTACCTCACTGTACTGGATCTGTCCAAGTCCTTCCCAGCAGCACTGCTCACCGCTGCCCTGCTCACCTGTGGTAAGCTGTCTTATGCCGTGTGTTTTGGGAAGTGGACTGTCACACCATGTGGGTGGTTGGATCAATGCAAGTCGGGTGTCGTGTCTGTGCATCCAGTTCTCAGTTAATTTTAGGATTGGGTAAAGTAATTACTCCTAGTAACACTTAGGTGGTGTGCATGTGTGTGTATGTGTGTGTGTGAAGCATGAAGCTGACAGTTGTCTTCCTCAGTTGCTCTCTACTATTTATTGAAGCAGAACCAGAGCTCACCAGCTCTAGTGAGTCTTGTTAACCACCTTTCCCTGAGTAGCTCCTGTCTCTCTCTGCCTCCTGTGTGCTGGGATTCCATATGGTTGCCACACCTACCCAGCTTTTATGTGGGATCTGGAGATCTGCCATCCAGTCTACATGTTTGCAAGACAAACATTTTTCCAATGACCCATCTCCCCTCTCTGTGGGGCATCAGTAATCCTAAACATAGGTTCTCTTTAAGTTACTTGTATTTACATTTTTGTAAGTATCTGTAATTAATGGGTTAATTTTGCTTCTCTTATTTAATGTTGCAGTCAGTTCACATTTCCTAAATTTGTTACAGCTGATGAAAAGGCAGGTGCCCAGAAGTAGCTGTGAAGCAGGAAATAGCAATAGGACTTGGTATTTTCTCTAGATCCTCAGGTGGATAAACAAGGGCTAAGTATAGAAGTTAGTTCTGTTGCTAGCTGAATTCACGAGAGTGATGCTTTACATGTAGAGAAGTCCAGGCCAGTTTCGGTGTGTATTTTAGGGACTCGTCATACAGATTAGCTACTTAATGTAATGGATATATGACAAGGTTATAGGGTTCCCTGTAGTGAACAATGGCTTTCTTCTTGTATCTAATTTTTTCCCGTTTAGTTATTCACAGTCAGTCATTTCTTCATTTCCATCTGATACCTGTTTCCTAGGCACTTAACCTATACCAGGCCACCTTTCGCAGCCCCAGAAAACACCCTGATGCCGTGCTCTCCTCCTAGAATATACCTGTAGAAGGGCAGACCAATAAGCCAGTGCATTATTAGGTCTGCAATAAAGCATGATGCTCTTCTTAACATTTAAATTGTTTACTTTGTGTGTAATGGAGGGAGACACATGCACACTTACCATGGCACTCCTGTGGGATCAGAGGACAACTTACGGGAACTGATTCTTTCCTTTCACCATGTGGGTCCCGGAAGCTACACTCAGGTCATCAGGTATGGTGGCAAGCACCCCATCTTGCTGACCCATCTCACTGTTCCTATACTGGAGCATCTTAAGCAGTCAGTGCAGGTTAGACATGAAGTGGAGTGGATGTAGATTAATGGGGATCAGTAGTATTTCAGGTAGGGTAAGCAGTGAAGAACTCCCTGGGAAGGTAGGGTCTCACAGAGTTCTGATGAAGAATATTCAGGCAGGGAAACAGCCTGTGTGCTGATCCTGGAATGGGGTTTAATAGACTTGAGGGACAGCAGGAGTCTGGCACAGTCAGGGTGCAGTGAGTAAAGAAGGTTGGAGTTGGATTTGGATAGATATGGAGGCCATTCAGGATTTGGCAGCTATCCTGAGAAATTTTTAGGCTAAGTGAGATGAGAAGACAGTGGAGGGTTTAAGCGGGAAGATGACAGCTTAGGCTTTTTTTAAAAATGGGTCTGGTACCCATGTAGGCACCAACTCCCAATCAAGATGTCGTACAAAATAAGGCTTTCCTATCCATTTGTAGTTTGCAACTGTATCAGCTTGTGGATCCATTTTGATGGTAGAAATGAGGACGTGGCCTCAGGGCTTCTCTGAGTGAATACAGGGCTTCTTGAGGGCCTACAGGTAGCATAGGTAGGTACTATTCTTATCATCAGGATAATGATAATATACAGAATAATGATGATGTGCACCAAGCTGAGTCCTTCTTGCTGTTAATCGGGTGGTGATCAATGACTGCCCACTCAACACTGGTAGACGTTTGCTGCTGTTAAGAGCGTTTTTGATTTTCAGAGGTCTCTTTGATCACTCTGCATTTTGACCAGAAAGCTCCTGTTTTTCAGACACGGGATGCCTCACTCTGTCCCAGTACATCCTCCTCGACCCCATCCTGATGTTCTTCATCATGGCTGCCATGCTGAGCATGGTCAAGTACAACTCCTTCGCTAACAGGTCAGAAAGAGCATCTCAGTTGGAGTGAGGGGGTGAGGGGTTGGGGATCAGAAGCCATGGCAGCCCCAGAAGTTTGACTGTGGCAGCTGGGTACTTACAGGACTTTGATTCAAGCTAAGTTTAAGGAAAGCATGCTTTTCATTTGTGTGGTTTTTAGATAATAAATACATTTTAACATGTTTTCTCTAATGGATGCTTTTAGTTTCGGTTTTCACAAGACTGAGAAATTGTCAGTTGTCAAGAGGTGTTTTAATGTTTGGATCCATAAACAGTGAGTAGGAGCTCATGGGTGTTACAGAGGAGTCCGGATGCTGCCTCCTCACAGTACCTTATAAGTGACCCCTTAGCACCATGCTGCCCCAAGCAGCTTGGGGACGGCTCATCCTTCACATGCTCCATCTAGTGTAGACTGCCTCAGACCTACTTGTCACCTGCCTCAAGGCTTGCATCCTGTTCTGAAGTAATGATGGATTTTCCACACCAAGAGGATCCTCCCAGGCCCTGGTCAGTTTTAAAGCTGATCTGGATTTTGTTCCCCTTCCAGAACTCTTCTATTTTTCTGGATCCTTCTCTTGCCTCCGAGGGAGCAGAGCAGGTCATTCCATGTTTTTGAAATACTGTGCTCAAAGTTCAAAAGAGCTGGTCTATCTAGGCTGTCCCTGAAAGTAATGTGTTTTTACCCCAGCCAGTGACTACCGGCCTCCTCTGGTTTGGTGTTATCTTATGCTTCCTTCACATCCATTTCCATCTACTTTTTTTTTAAAGTGGTATCAAGGATTGCGCTCAGGGCCTCAGATGTTTGGCAAGCGTCCATCACTGAGCTGTATCTCCAGACCCATCCCCCACTTTATGAATGGTACTCCCACTGTATGCCAGGTAGCATGCTAGGAGAGAGGGGCAGAAGAACTGAGAGGATGGCTTTAAGGAGTACTCATTCTGGCAAGGAAGTGGCAGATCATCAGGCAACCGGCTGTGCTGGACTGGGTGCTGTTAGTACTGCAGCCGATTGCCTGGCTTGAACTGTGTGTCATCATTGGAAAGCCACATTGCTTAGACTCTGTACCTCCTTATGTGTAATTTCCTTATGTCTAAAAGAGGATAATGAGCTCTGGCGTACGGGGGTGTGGTGAGAATAGGATTAGGTATAATATTTGGAATGGTCCCTGATATGAAATGAACATTCAATAAATGTTTTTTGGCAGGCTCAGAGGTGACACAAAGGATAAGTCTGACTTGGGTCCAGAGAACTTTTGTGGGTTTTCCTCTTATGTCTCCCCGACTTGTTGCTAATGAAGAATAAGTCTCTACATAGGAGGTCCGATGCTTAGCCAGGAGCAGCATGGAGCCTCCTCTGCAGTACAACAAACTATTTTCTCTGTAAAAGACTTGCCTGTAGTTTGAGGGCCTTTATGGAGCACAACCTCCTTGAGGCCTTGCCATGCCTCCCTGGGGTTAGGAACCCTCCAGGCTTAGAGAACAGACAGCATTGCTGGTCTAGGTGGTGTTCTTGATTTCCAGTTTGATTCTAGCTGCCAAACTAAACTCTGTCTTATTGGTTTTCAGGCCTTTCTCTGCCCCCTGGTGGTTCTGGCTCAGCCTGACTGGCATTAGTCTTGCTGGCGCTTTAGGGGTCAAATTTGTTGGCCTCTTTATCATTGTGCAAGTGGGGTTGAACACCATCTCAGACCTCTGGCACCTGTTTGGAGACCTCAGTCTTTCACTGGTGAGAACTCAAGCTCCTGTCTTGTTCCACAGTGCTGCTCCCCTTTGGCCTTTCTCTGCTCCTGCCTTAGGTGGAAAGAGTGGCTGTGCCCTGTGCTCTGTGTTGTGGGCCATGGCCAGACTGGACAGACACAGTCTTCCTTTGTAGACATCAGGACATGAGGGGGCGGGGCTGGAGTGATATAAAGGGAGTAAAGGGAGTAACAACCTTGCAGTTCTCTTTTGTTGTTGCTTCCCTACCACCGCTCTTCATGTCTTTTAAGTTACCCAGCCAGCCAGAAGAGGCTGTCAAGCTGGACTCAGGCCAAGGCCAAGGAGGGCAGATGACTGGGAGGATTCGGAACTTCTGAATTCACAATTTTTCTGACCCATGCTTTCTGTATTTGGAAGCCAGTTAAATGCTGTTAGGATTTATTATTATTATTATTATTATTATTATTAGTTATTAGTAGTAGTAGTAGTAGTAGTAGTAGTAATCAAGGGTTGATTTAGTGTCAGACACTATACAAAGTGGTTTGCCTTTTATCTCATCATTAAAATCCTATGTGGTGGGTGTTCATTACTATTCACTGCTGTGACAAATGAAGAATTTGAAACCTAGAGAGAGAACGTTATCAAGGTCCTACAGGTATTATGGGCAGTAATCTGTGACCCAAACTTGGGTTAGACAAGCTCCAGGGCCCAACTACTAAACTCCAACATGCCAACATGTTTACTCATTCAGAAGAGACCCAGAGACCATTTACTAGATGCAGAGTGTTAGATGTGTGAATGATTACAGTGTGATCTCTGCTCTTTGCGACCCAGGGGGATATGTAGGAGGGGAGGAGAGAAGGAGAGGGCCTATTATAGTCCTACTTTGAACACAGAGAGGAGATACTGGCCTGAGCTTAGGTGCTCCAGGGAGCCCTGTGAGGATAAGGCCAGCAACAGTTGGCCATGTGATAGGGGGTTGGCACAGTCAGTACAGGGAGCCTTGGCAAACTTTAGGGAAAGTTCAGTGAGCTGGAAGCCACTGTTGAACAATAGCCTTACCTTGTCAGTGGTGGTTGTGGGTTCAGTGCCAGGAAGGACAGCAGAGAGCTGGCCCATATTATTTCCTTGAAGAGACAGAGAGAGAGAGAGAGAGAGAGAGAGAGAGAGAGAGAGAGAGAGAGAGAGAGAGAGAGAGAGAGTGTGTGTGTGTGTGTGTGTAGGGTAGTATAGAAAGAAAGGCCTAGGGTTTCCACTTACTACTCTTTCTAGTATGACTCATGCTGAGTATAAAGAAGACTCGTGTGCACACCCCTGTGATGGTTCTGTTGCAGGTGACTGTGGGGAAGCACCTGACTGCTCGCATCCTGTGCCTCATAGTGCTGCCCTTGGTGCTCTATGTGACCATTTTTGCTGTTCATGTCATGGTGCTGAATAAAAGGTACAGTCAGACCCTTTCTCCTCTGGCTTCCGGTCTTTCTCTGACACCTAAGCCTATGTGGGGGCTGTGTGATTTTCCAGGCCTGAATTAGGATAGAGATGGGAACTTATTCCTGCTCCCACTGTGCTTTCTTCTGCATACCCTGAGGCTCAGAAAACCCAGCACCAAAGCCAAAGTTTCAGGAGGCAGAGAATTCCCTAATAGCCTAAATGCTCCTAATCTCTAATCAGGGGCCTTTCACTTTATCAAGGATGGATACCAGGTCGCAGTGGAGGTGCCGATAACCAGGACCCCAACAGCAACATCTCATTCAATGAGGAGCTACTAATTGCCAAGAACTGGGTTTAGCATTATGTACAGTCTCCGTTAGCAACCATTATTAGTGAGTTTTTTTGGCTTTTTAAAAATCTCCTATTTATAAATAAAGAACTAGGGGGCTGGAGAGATGGCTCAGCACTTAAGAGCACTGGCTGCTCTTCCAGAGGTCCTGAGTTCAAATCTCAGCAACCACATGGTGGCTCACAACCATCTGTAATGAGATCCGATGCCCTCTTCTCGTGTGCCTGAAGGCAGATATAGTGTACTCATCTACATAAAAAATAAATAAATCTTAAAAAAATAAATGAAGAACTAAGCCTAGGTAAGGCTAGGAGCATTGCTCACGTCACCCAGCTGGTAAGAGGTGAAACTTAGACTGTGGTTTCTCCAACGCCATTGTCCTTGCTTGTTTCATGAAATCACCCTGTCCTTCACATTTTCACATCGCCTTTTATAGTAACTAAGGGCTTCAGAGAAACGGCAGCTTTGTTTGTTTGTTTTGTTTTGTTTTTCAAGGCAGGATTTCTCTGTGTAGCCTTGGCTGACTTGGGACTTGATTTGTAGACGAGGCTGACCTTGAACTCACAGAGTTCCTCCTGCCTCTGCCTCCTGAGTGTTGGGATTAAGGGTGTGCACTCCCACCATCTGGCTGGAAATGGCAGCTTTTACTTTCTTGACTCTTGTGCTTCTCCTTTCTGCACAGTGGTCCTGGTGATGGCTTCTTCAGTTCTGCCTTTCAAGCCCGGCTTTCAGGGAACAGCCTTCACAATGCTTCTATCCCTGAACGTGAGTGTGCTGGCACAGGGCTTTCCTGGGAGTTGAACTGGAAAAGCCAAGTCTGAAACTTGGGTTTTGTTTTTTGGGTGGGTTTGTTTGTTTGTTTGGTTAGTTTGCCTATATATAGTAGACTGTAGCATTAATGTACAAATACCCAACTGGTTACTGTAGTATAGAAAAGAACGTCTTTGTAGTTGTCAAAGCCAGCTCTGTAAGAAGCCATTCTGAATGTGGTCACAGAGTTTGTAGGGGTAGTTGTAGGCTGCCACCACTGTTCTAACAGTCGTGTGCATGTATAGCTATATAATTATGTATATACTCGCAGGTAGTAATTAGGTGTTCACCTCCCGGGGATAGTCTGGTGTGAAGGACATCCATTCCTGTGTTAAGTACATTAAAGGGAAATATAGAGCCAGGTGTAGTGTCTCATACCAGGCAGAGCTCTGAGTTTGAGGTCATCCTGATCTACATAGTGAGTCCCAGGACAGCAAGGGCTTCATAGATTGTCTCAAAGAAAGAAACTATGGGGATGGAATCCAGTACTGGGGATTAAAGCACATGATTAGTCAGTGCTAGGGCATTAGTCAGTTCACGGGGATTCCACATACATGCATATGCATACATAAAGGTTTGTTGGACCTGGATGGATAAGTAGAGGTCAGTAGGTATTGAGGAATGAGAAGTCATATTAGGCAGAAGGGATGGCATGGTCAAAGCCAAGGGCAGGGTAAAACTCAAGGCCCAGGTTATGTGCTGAGTCCAAAATCTTAAATTAGGAAGAGACTTGGAACCCAGATGATGAGGGTTTGAGATACTTAAGGTATTGGAGACAATGTAGAAGTTTCTGAGCAGGCAGGCAGATAGGAATGCTGTGTATTGTGGAGTTAGTGTGGCTGGAAGAAAGTATAGGATATCTAGGATAGTAGGGGCATCCACTGGAAGTCATTTTAGGGTCACACCTAAGGATCAGGGACAGCTAAGAGCATACCCAAGAGAGACCAGGCAAGGGGGGAAAAGAGATGGCACCGAGGCCCTGACTGCAGGGTGGCCTTTCACTCTTCTAAATCTAGTGCCAGGAACACAGTGGGCCCCGCAGACTGAAAGGGATGAGAACTAGAAACTGGTTTGGAGGGGCAGCATATGGCATTAGTCCTTAGAGAGGGAGCTTGGACTGAAATTTGTTCAGGGAGCTTAGGAGATGTTTCGGACAATTGATGCTGTGGTAGTGACTATACAGAGACTGGGAAGAGGAACATACAAGAGAGGACTGAGAAGAGCTGTGGAAGAGCAGTGTGCAAGAGAGGGTGGAGTCTGAAGCAGAGAGCTCTGTGGTGGGGGTGGGGCTAGGCACAGTGTGAATGCCAACTTCCTCTTGAGCTGTTCCCATTGGAATGAGAAGGGACTTCAGCCTTAGGCTGGCCTGGGCCCCATGATGTCTCTAAGAGGATTATGAGGCTTATGGCTTGCAGCATCCACTCCCCAATCCTCCCTATTCCTCAGGCAGGATCATCTTGTATCTGTCTGATGTCTCTTTTCTCCCAGACTTGGCATATGGCTCTGTAATCACTGTGAAGAACCTCCGGATGGCCATTGGCTACCTTCACTCCCACAGGCACCTCTACCCTGAGGGCATTGGTGCGCGCCAGCAGCAGGTGAGTAGCCGTGTCAAGTGTAGTTGCAGCCACACTGAACCTGTCATTCACTTTCTTGCTTGTCATCCTTGGTTCACCCATTTTCTATTGACTGAAGTATTTTTCTTGCTCCTTCCTTTCTTTGGCTAACCTCAGTTTCTTTAGGTTTTTGCTCAGGGGTTCCTGTCTATCTCATGATTTACTCCCACCCCCCAGATTGGTGCCTTTCCCCCCTTTACCAGAGGCTTTCTTACCATTTCTGCCTGCCTCTGGGGAGCCCTTTTTTAATAAGGGATTATGGGGGTTTGCCTCTCCCATCCTTTTGCCTGACCCTGGAACTCTTGTGTACCTTGGAAGCTCCTGGCCTGGAAAGTGATGAGAAGAGGAGCAGTTCCACTACAGACCTGGACCCAGACTAGGTTCCGTGGGCTTGATCCATACAGCTTTGACTTTGTACAAATTTCTGAATCACTCTGTGATTTAGTCACCTGAACATATGGGAAAATAAATAATGTTTCTCTCCATGACAGGATTATTAAGAAGCTAGAATGAGAGAAAGTGTATAAAGGGTGCATATGAAAGGCTCCACATTAGGGATGTTCATGTGGCTATGGTGGAGGGTGCCTGAGAAGGAAGGTTGCTGGGGCCACACTGAGCTCTGTGAGAGTGGATTTGACTCTGTTCTGGGGAGGCATGAAAGTGATTACATGCTGAGAAATGATTGGATATAATTTTAGAAAGAATACTAGCAGGAATGTGATGGGTTTGGAGGAGGTACAGTTTGCATGGAAGCAAAGGGCTTAGGGGCCAGGACTGACTCAGGGAACACTTCTGAGGCGTCACAGTAGGGCCTGTCGGGTAATAGGAGGAGGCTGGGAAGAACTGTGTGATTACAGTCAAGATGCAGAAGTAATCTGTGTGATAATGTGATTTAATCATGATCAGAAATGGGAAGGAATGGAGAAGTGTGTGTGTGTGTGTGTGTGTGTGTGTGTGTGTGTGTGTGTGTGTGTGTGTGTGTGTGTGTGTGTGTATACTAGGTTTGGGGCTTGTCTCAGAAGAGACATGTGCCATAAAAGGGTGGGTGGGTGGTATTGTGCAGGAATGCAGCAGGGAGAAAGGGCCAGTGAGGGAACCCTACATTTAAGAGAGTGTTTAAGGCTGCTCAGAGTGGAACTAGAGGAAACTGAGAATGAAGGAGTGACTGGGGAAGTTAGAGAAGACAGGGAGGAGGGCAGAGTGAGGTCTGAAAGGAGGAGGTGGGCAGCAGATCCATTTGCCTGTGACTCCCACCCTGGCTTTGATGGAGAGGGAAGGGCAGATGTCTCGGATGCAGTGGTGTAAGAGGTGATGGAGCAGTGAGGAGACGGAGGCTGGGGGCCGAGCTGTTCATCTAAGATGCTCGTCAGTGAGGTTTCCCGTACAGAATGACGGTGAGCTGCATTTTGCCAGGTTTTCCTCCCTCAAGTGCTCGGGCATCATTTCCATTCAGTCACTAGGGAGTTGTCCCAGGTATTGGATGCAGCATTATTTTCTCATGCTTGGTTCTCCACCTACCTGTGGCCCAGTGTTCTCAGTCCTGGCTGCACTGTAAACTTAACTGAGCTTTAACACTTGCAGACTCTCCTTCAGAGATTAGTTGACCCAGGGTGGGTCCCAAACACTGTTTACTTGGGTTTGAAGCCTTTAGGTCATGCTAATGTGTAGCCAGCACAGAAAGGCACAAGGGCCATGCCATGAGGATGCCTGGCTACAGGTGTCATGTGGGACAGTAAAGTGACAGGTCTGTGGGCACACTGTGCGAAAGGAGAGGAAAGTCAAGTTTTGGAAGACACTGTTTCGCGGGGGCTGCATGCATGGACCCTGAGTGCAGTGTGAAGCGGACTGTGGTCCTGTATAGGCAGAAAGGACATCGGGTCTGGGGCAAAGTCTCAGGCTCTGACTCCCTCGGGCTGGCTCCTCAGTTGGGAAGTGAGGTGATTGGACTAAATGCCTTCTAGTTACCCTCCGCCATAAACTTCAGGTCTCAGTTCTAAAATGTTTTAAGACAGTTAATGCCTATAAAATCGAAAAGTTTAGAAAAGTATTTTTAAAAAAAGGAAAGAAAAGCTATAATCCCAGAAGATCTGCATTTTTCAGTTATTTTGGTAAGATTCTACTATAATTAGGTATCTGAGTTCCTAGGAGAGCTGTATAAAAAGTCCACCCACAGAAACAAACATCTCTGTGGGGATGGGGAGGGACTATACTTATGATAAAGAAACAGTTTTCCCCTGGGGGAATTTTGCTACTTCTCTTAGAAGAACAGAAAGCATTCCCTCTGTGTGTGCACAGGACCACAGGTCACTGACATCTTTGAACAAGTCCCAGTGAATAGGCTCCGTCTTGCTGTGTTTCATAAGTGTGTGAGCCAAAATGTTTTAGCTTTTATGTGCTCTTAATCACTGTTTCTTTTTTCTGAGAAACAAAGCAAATTTCACTCAAATAACTCAAATATAACCATATATATAACTATATCACCATATCACACACAGAGAGTGATTTCCCATACGTGCTAGTTCCCAACTTTTTTAAAAAAGTAAATTAGTCATGTTGTGTCCAATTGAAGTTAAAAGAAAAACTCAGAAAAAGTGCTTGTATTTCTGTTGTTTCTATATTTACATGCCTGGCATAATTGTATATTTTTGTCTCTCCTCTTGGGAGCACTGGAGTTAGCTGCCCTGCTTGGAATCCTAACTCCCCACACTATAAGCTGCGTCATCTTGAACAAATGACCTTGCCTACTTCTTTGTAACATTGCGGGGAAATAATAGCACCTGTAGCACAGAGCCGTGGGGATGACCGAGCAGGGCAGGACTTGCCTGGTGCTCAGAATAGTGCCACTGATGGATATAGCCGCTTTGAGCGTGAGCATTCATGAGCGTTTTGGCATGCTCCTTTTAAATGCTCCAAAACATTTTGACCAGTGTATAATATTCTATTCCATGTATACAGTATCATGTTAACTAGTCCTCTTAATAGTTATTTATGTTATGTCTAAGTTTTTGCTGTTAGACCAATCACTACATTATAGACATTCACGAGTGTACACACAGTTTTTTTATAAGTCAGTTATGGGTATGGATTAAAACTGTAGCATAAGATATTTATGGAGCATTTTAGTGTTGCTTACCAACGTATTAGGAAAAGTAATAGCTTTGTCTTTTTCCTAAGTATGCATGGGATTGCGATGTGGGCATACAGATGTGTATGTGTATGTGTAGCCAGATGTCAATATCAGACACTTTCCATAATCACTCTCCACCTTAATTTTTGAGAAAGTGTCTCCCACTGAACCTGGAACTCACTGGTTTAGTAAAACTGCCTGGCCAGCCCAGGTATTGTCTTATCTCAGTAATAGGGTTCTGAGAACACTGGCGTTTTGTTTAGTTTTATTTTTACATGCATGTTGGTATCAAACTCAGATTCTCATGTCCGTGCAGCAAGATCCTGTCAATTGAGTTGTCTTTCCAGCCCATGGCTCTTTTTTTTTTTTTTTTTTTTAGTGATTTATTCATTACAGGTGGGTGTGTGCTGACATGTGGGCGCTAGGGGAATTGAACCTGGTCCTCTGGAAGAATGGCCAGTGCTCTAACCTCTGAACCAACTCTCCAGCCCTATTTAAATAGGCTAAATCTACTGCTTCTGTGCTGGGGACTGTTAACACACGGTGTAACAGTCCTCCTTTAAGACAGCTGAAACTTTATTGACAACATACCAAAAGAAAGAAAAAGAAATTGAAAAGTTCTTAAAGGGTAGGGCCTCAAAATTCTGAAAAATGGAGAAAAACTTATTCGGGAGTGCCGCTTCTGAGCCCCACTGGGAAATGTGGCCTCCTGGGTTGGTAGCTGGGTGGTCCTGAAAGATGATCAGGTGGTGTTAGTTAGCCAGGGAGTGTGCATGTCCAGCTGTGCTGATCATGATACCGCCTCTCTCCTTCTGCCCTCCACTTAGGTTACCACCTATTTGCATAAGGACTACAACAACCTGTGGATTATCAAGAAATACAATTCCAACACAGGTAACATGGCAGAGACTGAGATCCTGTGCTGCTCTTCACTGAGTCCCTCATTTTTCTCCTGATGCTGGGTTCCTGAACACCTTTGACATCTTCACTGACCTCTGGCAATCCTGAACATTGTTGAGCTCCTGCTGTGCTCCAAGCATAGTTGAAAGTGTAGAGGATGAGACAAACGGATCAGGGTCAGGACTCGGATCTCATCCAGGAAGAGGTTTTGTAAGCTCATCCCAGGATCCCTAACTGAGAGTACCTGAGAGTTGCTTAGATTTCCAAACCGTGAATACCCCAGCTGTAGTCCTGATATGATAGAGTGCTGTTCTTTTTGGACCCTGGACTGGCTCAATTAGTTGATAATCCAAGTGTCTGCCAGCCCTGTGCCTGTAGTGCTTGCTCCCTGTCCCTGTCCCTCTCTACCCCTCTCCCTCTCCTTTTCTCTCTCCCTCTCCCTCTTCCTCTCTGGGCTCTTTAGTTTTAGGATTAAACGAGAGGTACATTAGGGTCTTCCTTTCCTTGGAAGGCAACTAGCTACCTGTGGACAGTGCTTTGTGTTGTATCTGTAAGCAGAGGGCAATTATCACCTGAGCCCTTCCTCACTGGCAATGTCCTGAACCCCAGGCATTTCTTGTGACTGCCAGAAAATACCACCTGCCTGAGCTGGCACTAGCCAGTGGCTCCAAATCTGGAAGAGTGGTTCCAGCCGTTCATCTACATCTCCTTTTTTTCCCTTGCCATCTCTTCATACTGTTGCTTCAAGCTAAACCACCATATAACTGGCTCTCCTGCTGACTTATTTACATGCTCACTAGTGCAAACTGGCCCCTTGAGTGAGTCCATGATGCTCCTGTTGATTGTGCTTTTGATACAACAGGCCAAACTAAGGTCTGTCATGATGAAGTTTGAGGGAGACTGACTGTTACTTCTAAGTTCGTTG
The DNA here is from genome assembly GCF_011064425.1 of Rattus rattus. Lineage (NCBI taxonomy): Eukaryota > Metazoa > Chordata > Mammalia > Rodentia > Muridae > Rattus > Rattus rattus. The sequence goes on along the minus strand of NC_046160.1, from coordinate 101,224,390 downwards.
AACTTGCCTGGTCTCCATTGTAGCGTCTAAGCTAAGATACTGCATTTCATCTAAGCAGCTAAGGTTTCCTGGGAACTTTGTTGTCTGAAATTTAGTGCTCTTATTAGAAGTAAAGGCCCCTCTCTCCAATCCACACAAAATAAAACTTCCTTCCTTGTTTACAAGGCAGCATAGCAACGGTGTCTGTGCAGGTGAATCTCAACAGAGCCAGAAATTTGCGTTAACAAATTTAGCTTTCCTGACCTTGATTTGTTTATAGTCTTGGCATCTCACTGTTTGTGACAGAATTTTACAAGGATGCCTTCTGCCTAGCCATGATAGCTGCCAGCTACTTTTCTATGCAGCTGCCTTTCTAGATCACAACCAGTTTTGACTTGTAGATGCTCAGAAAGGAGTCATTTTCTTTCAGCATTTCATTGTTAATGTTGTTTTTCATTTCATGCTTAGGAAGTCTATTAGCAAGATAAAATTTGATTTTGAGAGGAGCTGGACAATTGCATGGTTTTATTTTGTGAAGACTGTATTTATTACCCCCAAAGGAAATGTTCATTATTTAGCCTCCCATCTGAAATTCTAGTAAAGGCTTCAGTGCCTGTCAGGCAAAGATTCCATTGCTGGCCTGGCATGGTGGTTCATCGGACCACATACTCACAGGCCCGTTTGTTCCCACATCTTTTACACAGATGCTTTGCTGCACAAGTCATTTGCCAGTGTTGAAGCAAGTATGATTCTTTCACATGTGTTCCTTTATCCTGCCTATTCAGGTGTCAGATTTCCCTACTCCTGTAAGTGTCTTTTAGGCATTACTTCTGGGACACCCCAATCCTCTGAGGTACTGGAGAACCTCACCCTTTAGTCCTGTAGCACACTGTTAGTACTGACAGCGCATATCCAAGGGGGCCTCAGTTGTCACTAGCCTAGAATGTGAGTGACTCACTTGGTACCCACACTGATTTCTTTTTGGCAGATCCTCTAGACCCTTCCTTCCCAGTGGAGTTTGTCAGACATGGGGACATCATACGACTAGAACACAAAGAGTAAGTGATCTTGCTCTTGTTGGAATTGTATGGTAGGGCAGTGGGCTGGGGCTCTAGTAATGGAACCAAGTTGATGTGTGGAGGAAGAACTCCATACATGGCATGTGAATGAGTACTAAGCTAGCCTTTGCCTGCTGATTTTGACTTTGAGGAGCATTGACCTCTGTGAATTCCTTTCAGTGAGCCTTCTCCTGTTAATCCCGCTGCATGAGAATAAGACCACTACCACAATCTTTGAGCCAAATTTGAAGCAAGCTTTATTAAATACTGGCCAGGACAATGGACAGTGGCCAGGTCCACACCTAGGATTCCCAGAGAATGGCCTCAAATGATGTTAGTCCAATGCTTATAAAGCCAAATCCACAAGGCCACATATATACTTCCCACCTTTGTCCAATCCATGGTAAGCATGCATCCTGATGTACTTCCAGCCAACGTACCTCCCACCTACTTGTGATCAAGCAATCTTGTGCAGTTGGGGCAAACCTTGTTTACAGGAGCGAGAACATATAGTTTGTTATCTTACATGAACAACAGCCTCCTCAATCCCCGCCCAGCATTCCAGGAGGTTATCTGTCCTAGGGCAAGTGGGACTTACAGGTTAGACATTTTTGTTTTATAGATCTCTTCAACCCAGTAATTTAAACATAAAACATAACTTTAGCTCTCACCCCTACCCTAATCCCCAGCCCCTACCCCTCACCAAGGAAAGGGTAGTTTGATAGCCCAAAGCTGCATCTTTGGTAGATACTTTAAGGAAATGTAAATTTCTGTTTCTGAGACTGGCATAATAGTCTGTGTCACTGTGTGTTCATTGAAATGAATGGAAACACCAAGATGATACAAAACTTGTAAAAATCGTGGAAAAAACTGACAAGATACTAGAGTTACTAGGCCAAAATCCAAGTGAAAGAGGAGATCCAGAGAATAAGTGAAGTCCTGAGGCCATGTTTTCCCTCATCCTGTTATAGAAATAATATAAGTTGCCAGTGAAAAACCACTCTGTACATCTAGAGACTGATGAAGGAGACTCTTTAATAGCATTTGTCAGGCTCTAGCTCGTGCTCAAAGAGGGCCCGGCCTTGAATGGAAGATTTCAATAATTTTCATTCCACATATGCTATCACCTTAAATCTCTGTTAGGTCCCGACTTCAGGTCACATTCTGAACAATTTAAACAGAGCTGAGAGTTTAATTCTGGACACTTGGTCAGATGGGAGATTTCCACAGTAAAACTGTTACCAGAATGCTTCTTAAATACGCCAGTGTTGTTCTTTCCCAGTAATTGTTACCCTGTCACCCTGCCCACCTGGCAGGGTTATGTTTTTTCTGACAAGAGCACAGAGACTTAATCTTGTGACCTTGAGCTCCTTATGAGAGGTCTCTTCTTTGATATGGAGAAGGGCCTAAAGTCAGGACTCTAACTTTTTGTTTTGGGAGTAGAGACTAATTGGAGGTCAGTCTTGGTGAATAAAAATGGGCAGAAACTTTCTCAGCAGCTCTAAACTTCTATTATGGTACAGATTTTTTCCATTTCTAACAAGTCTGATCAGTACACTGCTAATCTTCCCATCACAGTGCTTCTTTGGCTAAATTCTACTTTGTGTAGCTTAATATTTCCTAAACAAATTTATTAGTAAATCCTTTATAGCGTTGATTTTACTACTTCAAGTTTCTTCTGCATCAGCCCCATGGTCTTAAGGGTGTTTCTGTTTTGTTTTGTTTTGTTTTGTATTGTTTTGTTTTTCCTCAAGACGGGGTTTCTCCATGTTGTCCTGGCTGTCCTGGAACTCTCTCTGTAGACCAGGCTGGCCTCCAACTCACAGAGATCCACCTGCCTCTGGCTCCCAAGTGCTGGGATTAAAAGTACATCACCACTGCCTGTCTCCAAGAGGAGTTTTTAAGTCAAGCTTCTAGGTTCCTCCAAAGTGACATGTTTAGTATTAAGTGATCCTTCTCTAAGGCTTGGAACCCAGAAGATCTGCTTCACTCATTCACCCCTAGAAAAAGTGACTTTGTAGGAGCAGGCTGTTGGTTGTGTAGGGAACCCTAGTTCCCGAGAAGAAACTTAGAATTGATCTTTCCCTGGGTCTGCAGCTCATATTCATGTCACCTAGGAGGGCTCAGCAGTTTTAAGCCATGAGTTTAAGTAAACATGAGTGAGCACAGACTGGTAATGTCTCATGGGTGCCTGGCAAAATGCAAGAATTAACCTTGGTTTTGGAAAGATATTGGACTCCATTCCTATAAGTAGTTTTCAACAGTAGTGAATAATGCACAAAGATGTATTACTCAAGGAAAAGGCACAATGACCAAAACCAGACAAAAGCAGTTGTTAGCAGAAACAGCCTCGAAAGAATTATATACTGCAGTTATCAGATAAAAGACTTGAGAAGAGAGAGAGAGAGAGAGAGAGAGAGAGAGAGAGAGAGAGAGAGAGAGAGAATGAATGAATGTGTGTATGTGTGTAGAACTGGTATGCTTTTCTAGTCAGTTGGATTTTAGATACTTTAGATTCCTACTATTAAATAAATCTGGTCTTGTCCTTAATAAATTAGAATAATCATACCTAATTTTTTATAAATTTCCCAAAAGTGTGTCATGAACATTTTTTACTTATGGATAAAAGCAAGAGTTGTTATAAAAAGCTAAGTACATCAAAATCAAATTAAATCCCTTCTCATTCCTTGCAAATCCCCACTTAAAAAGAAGTTAGTGAGAATAGAAAGTAAGTGGGACTGGGGAAGATTGCCTGACTCAAGCATGTCCATTCCAAGTTCTAGTCTCCTGTCTGCAGACCCCCCTCCTTAGTCAGGGAAAGCTAAAGTTTCCAGGCTAGAAATGTGTGAGTGTTGCCGGTGCCCCACCCCTGGCCTGCATGGCGCACAGTGCCCCGTCCAGTGCTCCCCACTCACTTGGAGCTCCTTTCTTCCCCAGTCCTCAGACTGTTTCCCATAACTGACCAGATGCCCCGTCTCCCTGTGTGCTGGGATTGACAGTTCAGAGTCTAACTTTCGCTAATGCTAACAAATGACTGCGTGTTCTTAAGAAAAGAAACAGCATGCACATCTCTTTCCTTCAGTAATGGCTCTTCTCTTCTCCAACTTCTAGAACTACTCGGAACCTGCACAGTCACTATCATGAGGCTCCCCTGACCCGGAAGCACTATCAGGTCACTGGCTATGGCATAGTAAGTAGGAAACTGGAGTGTGAACAGGGCATATGTAAAAAGTTGGAGGCTTGGTTCAGGGCCATGTAGTAGGATACATTCTCCCCAGAATTATAGAATGTTCTAAGAGAATTTGGAGGCTGGACATAAGATAGTCTCTTTTGTTGTTGTGGTTGTGTTTTGTTTTGTTTTGTTTTTTGAGACATTATCTCACTATGTAGCCTTGGCTGGCCTGAAACTTGCTGTGTTGACCAGGCTGGCCTTAAACTCACAGAGATCCCCTGCCACTGTCTCTCAGGTGCTGGGATTAAAGTTCTATGCCGTCATGCCTGGACTGCACATTGACTTCTTTAACATTCCACAACTGTTTAGCTCAGTTTCCTAGAAGAAAAGCAGCCTATAAATTCTTTTTTTGTCTCTATCCCTCTTCTTGCAGAGTAACTATATACTTTATATAGTCTAGTACCTAATAATCTCAGATATGAATATGTGGATCTCTTAAATCTCACACTGGCAGGCTGGCAAGATAGCTCAGTAGGTAAAGGCACTTGCTTGCAAGCCTGCTGACCTGAGTTCAATCTCTGGAACCCACATAGCAGTGGAAGGAGAGAAACAACTCTGTAAAATTGCCATTTGATGGCCACCTGTGTACCGTGACATGCTCCTCCCCTTCCTGGTCATGTACTCGTGCGTGCACACGATGATAACAAACTGGAAAAAGACCTAGGTGATCCTATCCTTTTCTAGATCCTAAAGTCTTCCTGGTTGTATTTTACAGCTCTTGTTCCTGACATACAGAGGGCTGTAATCAGCATAGCTTTGCATTTTGCTATCTCAGGGACATGCAATTAATAGAGAAAGAGCTCTGTGGGAGCTTGTGTCCTGAGAGTAACTGAAGCAGAACAGCTGGTGGAAGCTGTTGAGACAGACACATCATTCTGTCTACCAAGGCCTCTGAGGCATCATTAAAGAGTGGATTTCATAAAGTGAACTCCCTAAAATTCTTTGTATTTCCTGAGCCCATATTGTACTAAAGCCAAGACTCTGAAGTCTTCATCTGTTTACCCATGGGCTTCTCTTGAGAAGAGTTAAATGCAACTACCTTAATTTCCAGGTGCAACACCTGGGTCAGACCTACGTGGCTTGGGTGAGAGAATCCAGATGTGCAAAACAGTGAACATAAATGGCCCAGATCTTCTTACTGGCTTAGAGTGAGGTCTTGAGTATGATTTAAAGGAAAAATCAGCTGTCTAGAACTTAACACTATAAAGTTAGCATTTAGACTCCCTCCCAGATTCATACCCTGTCCTTTTATGATATGGAGTTCCCAGTTAATGTCACTCTGTTGGGCTATTTCCAGGGCTTTCTCCTTCACTTTCCTACATCAGTCTTTGAGGTTGTTTAACCTTTGAAACATGGTGGCATTTGAAAGGGTGGCCATTTTCCTTTGTAACACTTTGTCTCTAACATCGTCTGACTTTGGTAATGTTCTCTTGGTTTATGTGGCAGAATGGGACAGGGGACTCAAATGACTTCTGGAGGATTGAAGTTGTAAATAGAAAATTTGGGAACCGGATCAAGGTACTGAGAAGTCGAATTCGCTTCATCCATTTGGTTACAGGTTGTGTCCTGGGATCTTCAGGAAAGATTCTGCCTAAGTGGTAAGTCTCTGGGGTCCAGATATTCTGAGCCAGCTTTTCACACCACACAGGGTATACCAGAGGCTTCAGCTACCCAGCGGTGAATGCTCCCTTCACTCTTCCTTATTTGGTAGTAAGTGGAAGAAGAAAGGGCGTCAGGAACTTTATGGTGCACAGAACGCCAGCTCAGCTTAGCATCTTACCTTGACAGTTGGACATCTGTATGCCTGCCTTGAGGCTAAAACTCTAGGCCTGTGTCTTTTCGTAAAGTGGAAATAATATATGCTAAGTCACTGGTAAGCTGGTTGTAGATTATGAAAGTGTGAGGTTAAAAGAATAATGGCCACTGATTTACAGAGAAGTCCCACAGATCTAAGAGTGGGGGACATTGCTATACTTGGGGGCATTCCAAACCTTCTAGAACATCTGTGACTATTTTTCTGGCAGGGGCTGGGAGCAGTTGGAAGTTACTTGTAATCCGTACTTAAAAGAAACCAGTAACTCCATTTGGAACATAGAAGAACATATCAATCCCAAACGTGAGTTGAGACCACTGCCCTGGCTGGCTTTGTCATAGAAAACACACTACTAGTGACCTCCTACAAGGCTGTTTTAGCCTCCCAGGTTGTCCCTGCATCATGGGTGACCCCATACCTTCTGTGCTTGTTGCAGATGAGTCCAGTTGACCTGTGCCAAGTATTTCCTCTCCCTATAACAGCAGACCCTTCACAGAAGGCCACAACCACACCGATCCCAAATCTCTGCTTCTGGGCTCCTCTGATATTCCCACTTTGGTGTTAGCTTCAGCTCCAACAGTCTTTGGATTCATTTTCCCTCACCCCACCTCACCCCAGCTTGTGTTTGATTTCTCCATACTTGCCACTCCATTCTTCTTAGTACCTGATCTAGACAAACAGTGGATTGATTGATTGAACAATTCCTTATTAAATATGTCAAGAACCACATGGGTCCTGTGGATATATTGGTGAATGAGATAAATCTGGCTCCTAGTCTCATACTAACAGGAGGCCAGCTTCTGGGTTAGTGCCACAGTGATGGGTGATGTAGCCAAGAGCTGTCCGAGCACCAAGGAGGTCCTGTCTGTTCCTCTGAAGTCCTCAGATTACCTAATGAGTGCTCAATGTAAGCTCCATGAATGACCCTCCCTCCCTCCTTCCTCCTCCTTCCCTCCTCCTTCCCTCCCTCCTCCTCCCTGCCTCAGCTTTCTGGGAGGACTGCACTTGTCTCTGTAGTGTAAGGTGCCTGTGTGGTGAGAGTGTGGGCACTGAAGGGATGATGTAGCAAAGCCTTTCTCTTGTCATTTCCCCCCTAGTGCCAAACATCAGCCTGGATGTGCTGCAGCCCAGTTTTCCTGAGATCTTGCTGGAGTCCCACATGGTCATGATCCGGGTACTGCAGCCCCTTTTTATTCCTTCTAAATGCAAACCTAAAGTTCTTAGAGAAGCCCTTGGGCACCCACAGATTTAGAGCACAGAGCAGTAGTCATGGTGTAGATCCCTGCCCTGTTGTGGGGATTCGAAAGTGTTTAACCCACGGGTTTACCACATCTTTATGAGGGTTTCTAGGATCCCAGGATGGAGTGGTGATTTGCTGAGGATATTGATGCAGTGGTTCCTGAGCTGTAGCTTCACTTCTAGTGCTGTGACAAAACCCTGATAAAACCTTTGTCTTGATTAGGTTTTAGTGCTGTGAAGAGACACTGTGACCATGGTAACTGGGACTGGCTTACAGGTTCAGAGCTGTATCGTTATCATCATAGCAGGAAGCATGGCAGCATGCAGGCAGACATGGTGCTGGAGAAGGAGCCAAGAGGCCTAACATCTGGATTGGCAGGGAGCAGGAACAGCAAGTGACATTGGGCCTGGTTTAAGTATCTAAAACCTCAAAGTTCACTCAGTGACACACTTTCTCCATCAAGGCCACACCTACTTCAACAAAACCACACCTGCTAATAGTGTCACTCCTTATGAGCCTATGGGGGGCATTTTCATCCAAACCATCACAAGCAAATTAGGGGAAAGGAGGGTTTATTTCATTTACAGTCTCCTAGGTTACAGTCTATCACTGGGAGAAAGGAGGCAGAAACTTGAAAATCAGATCTGCTTGCTATTTCACATAGCACTACTTCTGACCATGGAGTGCACTTCACAGCCACAGTACAAGAGGATCCCCAGAGCCTAACTGGCTCACAGGTCAGCATATACTCAGCTTTTTCAGATGGGACCACCTGTCTAGGAATGATACCACCCATGGTGTACTGAGCCCTCCTGCACCCATTAATAATCAAGATAATCCTACAGACATTCCCACGGACCAGCAAGAGCACATTTACAGTGTCTGTGTGTCTGTCCTCCTTACAGTCCTGGGAAGATTACTGTCATTCCCCTTTACAGACGAGGAACCCAAGGAACTTTTTAAAGAGCATACACAGCTATACGTAAAGTAAATCCAGGCTTCAAAGGTGGGCTCTCAGGGTCAGCGTCAGTTACCATGACACTCCTAACTCTGATTGGCAGTGCTCCTGAAAGTCACACATTGCATCTCATGACACCCTCATGATGTCAGTTGGGATGAGAAGCTACTCTGGGGATGTTCATATGCATCTTACAGTCTTAACCACAAGCCCATTCCTGGGCTAAGGCTACTTGGGAGGCATGGCTCATTCTCGTTTAAGATTTCTAATACTCGGGGTTGGGGATTTAGCTCAGCGGTAGAGTGCTCGCCTAGCGAGCACAAGGCCCTGGGTTGGGCCCCCAGGGCCAAAAAAAAAAAAAAAAAAAAAAAAAAGATTTCTAATACTCACTGTTAATAGTAGTTGGCAGCCATCATAGCATCAAACGTCTAAAGTAAGTTGAGAGAAGAAATCTTCAAATGGAGATGGAGTTTGCTTGTGTAAATGGAGGAGACATTGCTGCAGTTGATGTCTGGTGGAAGACCCCTTGCTCTTGCTGTAGGAACCTGAGTCCTACAGAAATGATGATCAGACCACATGTCTCAGGCCACAGAAGTAGTGAGCTGTCAGCCACCCACAGAACTGCAAAGAGCTGTGGCAGTTATTAGTGTCCCTTTCTGAGCTACTGTCAAGTAGACCTACCTGGAAGTGATTATCTAAGCAGCCCTCAGAAAACATAGTTGACTTACTCCATCAAATTAAACTTTAAAATCCAGTTATTTGTCAGTTTTGCACATTGGAAGGTGATAAGTTGACATTAAACAATCTCTGGGTCACTTCTTCTCTCACGCTGTGCTTGTAGCTGTCACTGTGACCTGATGACATAGCTCTTTTGAATATATGACTGTCACTCAGAGAATTAGTCTGGGTATGAGTAGAATTTTAAGGCTAAAGTAAGTGTAGAATTTCATTCCTTGTTTTGCCAAAAGGTAGAGACAAAGGGAAGGATGTGTATAAGAGCTCTTAGTTTACGGAATTGAGAGAGAGAGAGAGAGAGAGAGAGAGAGAGAGAGAGAGAGAGAGAGAGAGAGAGAGAGAGAGAAGAGGGGAGAGAGAGAGAGAGAGAGGAGAGAGAGAGAGGAGAGAGGGAGAGAGAGAGAGAATGAATGAATGAATGAATGAATGAATGAATATAAATAAATCCAGACTCTAGACACACAGATACTGGTGTATATGTTGCATCCATGTCTGTCTGTCTGTCTGTCTGTAAGTTGAGACCCGAATGGAGTAAGCTCATGGCCTGGTAAAGTGAGGTGGAATGAACCATCTAGATTTAGTTTTTATACACACACCATGTTGGGTAAGAATCTGCCTCCTTTAATGTCTTGATTTGTAGAGATGCTGGATTTCTCTTAAGATGGCTAAGTGAATAGGATTCCCATAACCTACTGAGTGCCTGATTTTGGACTGAATTGGGCTGGTTTTAATTGGTTGGTTTCCCTCATCAGTTACTCCCAGGACCAGAACAATCCATTCCCCATTCTAAGGCCCTTTGGATAGCCATAGTGATTGTGGAGGTTTGAATAAGAATGGCCCCATACACACCCAGGTTTGCTTGCTTAGTCACCAGAGAGTGGCACTATTTGAAAGGATTAAGGATTAAAAGGATTCAGAGGTGTGGCCTTGTTGGAAGTATGTCACTGGGGCCATCCTGGAACTCATTCTATAGACCAAGCTGGCCTCAAACTCAGGAATCCACCTGCTTCTGCCTTCAGATTAAAGGCATGCACCACTATTGCCTAGTCTAAGGGCTTTGAGAATTTAAAAGCCCGTGCCAGGCCTTGGTATACTCTTCTTCCTCCCTCCCTCCCTCCCTCCGTTCCTTCTTCCTTCCTTCCTTCCTTCCTTCCTTCCTTCCTTCCCTTTTCCTGTCTGCCTCTCAGCCTTCAGATGAGGATGTAGCTCTCAGCTATTGCTCCAGTGCCATGCATGCTGCTATGCTCCCTGCCATGGTGATGACAGACTAAATCCCTGAAACCTAGCAAGCCCCCAATGAAACGTTTTCTTTTGGAAGAGTTGCTATGGTCATGGTGCATTTTCGCAGCAATAGAACAATGACTAGGACAGTGATTCAGGGGATTTGCAGCTGTCCTTTTGGGGACACACACCTCCGCCTACTTTTAAGAGCAACCCATTGCCATACTGAGAAACTAAACTATACTCAAGCTCTTCCTTTGTTGAACTAGTCAGGCTCCTTGGTAGCAGGCCATTAAATAAGACCTTCTAGATCGTTTTTGGACAAACCAGTAGCCCTCAGTTGAGGGTAGTTTTTTGCCTCTCTGGGGATATCTAGCAATGTATGCAGATTTTTTTTTTTTTTTTTTTTTTTTTTTTTTGCTAGCAGAGCTGAAAACTGAAGCATGGGTGCTTTACTGGCCTTGCAGGGAATAAATATCAAGTGCTAAACACAGGACAACCCCACAACAAAATTGTCCAGCCCCAAATGTCAGCGGAGGCAAAGCTATGAAACCTGATCTACACAGCAGCTAACTTCCTAGTCTTTGTTGGTGTTGAGGATGGCTCAGGCCTGGGAGCAGTGTCCAGAATCCTAACTCTGTTTCTTCCTATTTTAGTTAAGGCCCAGTTTTGCTATGTGAGACAAATCACTGCATATTCTTGACTGGTCCCAAGTCCTTCAGACTAAATTGAGTACTGGGAATGATTTCTCTCCTCAAAATACATATTCTTGGAGGGGAAAAAATAAAAACAAACAAAATTCTTAGCTCTTACAGATATTTATACATTCCATAAACAGTTATATAATATAGCTTTTCTATTAACATATTACAGAGGGCATTTAGAAAAACAATAATCTAAAAGCCTTCTCCAGGTAAACGGTAATGAAAAACTAGGCTAAAGTAAGCTTTTCTGTTCTTTTGTTTGAAGTTAAGTACTGACTTTATCCTCCTACACACACCTTGACACTGGTCTTAGCCAAGTAGGCTGTTGTGGTGGAGTGCAGGCTTGTTTGTCTGAAGAATTAAGGCAGGCATTACAGTAAGGCAGGTAGACAGTGACTGCAAATGGAAACCTGATTGCTCTGTGCCAGGGAGGGGAATCACTGGGGTTTCTCTTGGTGCTTGGCTGGAAGTCAGATCATTATGCCTTGTGCTCATATTGGCTGGTTAGATGCCCTTTCTTGACTGGCTTTTCTTTGCTGCCTTTTTACAGGGAAACAATGGCCTCAAACCTAAGGACAATGAGTTTACATCCAAACCCTGGCACTGGCCTATCAATTATCAGGTAGGGCCCAATTCTTGAGCTCTTCCAGGAAATAGCACCAAGAAAGAGTGTTGAATCTGTGGGCTGGAGTGTATATGGCCAGGGGAAGGAAGCCTCAGGAGGACTCACAGAAAGACGCACACTCTGTTTTCCATCTGAGTTTGACTCCTACTTCCCAGGGAATTGATGTAGAGTGCTCAGTCTGACCCTTCTGTCCAGGCTGCAGGGCTATAAAAGATGAGTAATGTGTGTAATGGTCCTTCCCCTTGAGTGGGACTGGTTGGGGATAAGCTGAGTCTTGGATCAGCAGCGTGTCTTTGCTCCACAGGGCCTACGCTTCTCAGGGGCCAATGACACGGACTTCCGAGTCTATCTGCTCGGCAACCCTGTGAGTATCCCAGTTCTGAGTGCTTAGGTCCAGCCTGAGCCTGCAGAAGCTGGTGTCCTCTTATCCACAGCTCTTCTTCTATACAGGTGGTCTGGTGGCTCAACCTGGTGAGCATTGTCCTCTACCTCCTCACGGGCAGCACCATTGCCATTGCCATGCAGAGAGGGATACAGCTACCTGCAGAGTTGCAAGGTCAGGGCCCTGGGCTTTTCCTGTTTTCTCCTTTCATCTGGCTTGGGCCTGGACTCTGGGGAAGATCTGCCTGCTGTGGGACTTCCCCTACCTCTCCCACTGCACACGCTTCCTCTCCTTTGCTTTGAAAGCCCATAGCCAAGAGGTGCTTTACACTGGACTCAACATTTTGTATTCTTTCTGGTAGCCTGAGCAGAGCAGATTCCCCCGTTTCTATGTATTAGGAGACCAAGCACAGTGAGACAAAGAGCTTGTCACACAACACACAGCCAGTGGTGAGCTAAGGCTCAACCCCAGCTGAGCCTTCAGAGCCTTCGCTTCCACACTGTATCCAGAGGAGTGTCCCTTTCCTCACCTGCCCCCTTGTTCCATGGCCCTGTCCTCTAGTGGGGCCTCGGAGTGGTTGCCTTCTGTGTTGCCTTGGTGCTGAGGCATACATAGATGACATCTAGACACCCCACAGACCCTCTGCCATTGCCAGCACCCTGTCTGAACAGTCTTCGCTCCAGACCCTCCCCTCCCAGCCTCCTTTCTGACCTTGCCATGAGGGAATGTCTCTGACAGCAAATAAGTGGGAAGTGGAGACAGGGAAGTGAGTGTCTGTGGCGTGTGTCTGTGCCAGAGGCCCACAGCTGTTGTGGCTCCTGTTGGCATCCCTGCTAACTGGGTACTGACCAGGGAATCTGGAGACAGCGACTCCTCTTTTAGTTGCCATGGCAATGGGTAGTCCCATGTGAGGAAAGGAAGGCCCAGTGATATGATGTGACATATTCAGAGTCACAAACCAAGAAACGGTAGAGCTCAGCTGGAGCCCAGGCCCTGCATCCACTGCCTCCTCATTGGGTTGTACTGATTGGGCTGCACAGGGCTGACCAAGGTGCTGCTGCAAGGAGGTGGCCAGCTGCTCCTGGGATGGATGCTCCATTACTTCCCTTTCTTCCTGATGGGCCGCATCCTCTACTTCCACCACTACTTCCCAGCCATGCTCTTTTCCAGCATGTTGACAGGTTAGCACTCTGCCTACCTGCCCTGGGGAGGTGATGCAGAGGGAGGCAAATGGGAAAGGAGACGAGGCTGCTGAGAGACTGGCCTGAGGCAGACCTCTGCTCTCTGCTGTGGTGCCTCCTTCCTGGAGGATCCCCAAGGGCTGTCCTGATAGTCTGCAACATGTCCCCTGCTCTCCATAGGTATCCTATGGGATACTCTTCTGCGGTTCTGTGCCTGGGCCTTGGCCTCTTCTCCCCTGGGTAGGAGAATACATATGGTGGGAATCCTGAGCCTGCTTCTGGCAACTGCCTACAGGTATGTATCCCCTTATATGACCCTCTAGCTTGATCTCTAGGTACCCTCCCAGGGTGTACTTAAGGTCTTCTCATGGATGGGCCACGTCCCTGAGAGTTCTGAATCAGTTGGGCCAAGGTGACCCTAATGTGCAGTCAGGTAGGATAGCAAGGGCCTCAGTCCACTTTCTCCTAGCTTTGATACCCGCCTAGCATACCTAGAAGATGCTTTCAACTTACAGTGGCTCCTTCCTAAAACAGCTGCCAGTAGGGGGAGGGGGAGGGTGGGAAGCATAGGGCTGTGGATATAGGGATGTGACTCAGAATTGCTGCACATAGACTGATATTTGTAAAGTCCTCCTTTCTCTGCCTTCTGGCAAGTCTCAGAGCCCCTGTCAAGAGTCCTTGGCCCCTGTGCTGGGGCCTGTGGCCCATGAGCACATGCCTGTGAAAGGGTTGAATTTACGTGTTGGCACTCTGAGCTACACATCCCAGGGCCAGACCTCTAAAAGGTTACTTCTATTAGGTCTGCTGGGGAAAGCCCGTCCCTTCCTGGTCATTCAGACAGTAATGTCACGGTATACTGGGATGGATGGATAGATGGATGCACAGACTGGGTTATGTTGGAGGAGCCTATGTGATGGGCCCAACACAGGGACTTATAGTTAGAGCTCTTTGGTACAGTTCAGAGATGCTGACCACCTTTCTCTCACTCTCATAGCTTCTACCTCTTTCACCCTCTGGCTTATGGGATGGTTGGTCCCCTAGCCCAGGAACCTGAGAGTCCAATGGCAGGACTGAGGTGGCTGGAATCATGGGACTTTTGAGGCCACTGCCAGGACCCCAGCCTGGATCCAGGTATTGTCCAGGGACACCCAGCTATGAAGCCTGACCCTGGGCCCTTCCAGCTTCAAGGGCGCTGCCTGAGAAGCCCAAAGCATTCTGCTGCCCCCAGGACCAAACTCTGGGAAATGACGTGGATTTCACTAAATACTAAAAAGAGCCACAGCCCTGTCTATAGCACCTACATGGGGCTCTTGACCTACAGCACTGCTTGGTGCCAGTTCCTGTGAAACACAAGGAAAGCCGGCGTGAGTGTCAAGGGTACATATGCCCAATCCCTTTGGAGTGTGTAGACCATGTAACTGTGGTAGCCAAGTGTCATAAATTCCAAGAATGGTCCAAGGCTAACAGGATATTCTCTGGTTCTTTTCACATTGGATTTGGTTTCATTTAGGCTTATAAGATCCATAAGAATTTTTCTAATCTTCAGGAAGATTGAGAGTGCCACCCCACCCCTCATGGTGTTACAAAGGCACAACAGGTGGGATGGTTAAACCTGCTACCCTTCTCACTGCTTCCAGTGAGGCTAGCAAATCACCCTGAGCTTCAGGGCTGGCCTTCCGATACTGCCACTGTATCGTCTATGGATACAGCGCTGCCTGGAGTGTGTGCAGTGCACTGGGTTCCAGGGCACAAGTTGGCAGAGAACCTGTCAGCCTATGGTTGACCTTCCTTAGATTTTTTGGTTCCCTGTTCTGTGAACTGGGTGGGTGGAACCCACACCTTGGCTGCTATGTGCCAGTGTCCGTTTCTCACTGTCCGTCCCCTTTTATCTGCATCTGCCTGGTTCTGAGGACCAAGCCCTGCTGGCTTACAGACAGCTGAGTCAGAGCAAAGCCCTGTGGGACTAAGCGTCTACTGGGATGCTGAAGTAAGAGGGGCTCAACCTGACTGGCTCCTGCTCCTGCTCTCCTGCTCTCCTGCTCTCCTGCTCTCCTGCTCTCCTGCTCTCCTGCTCTCCTGCTCTCCTGCTCTCCTGCTCTCCTGCTCTCCTCCTGCTCTCCTGCTCTCCTGCTCTCCTGCTCTCCTGCTCTCCTGCTCTCCTGCTCTCCTGCTCTCCTCCTGCTCTCCTCCTTCTCTCCTTCTCTCCTGCTCTCCTGCTCTCCTGCTCTCCTGCTCTCCTGCTCTCCTGCTCTCCTGCTCTCCTGCCTCCCCTGCTCTCCTGCTCTCCTGCTCTCCTGCTCTCCTGCCTCCTCTCCTGCTCTCCTGCTCTCCTGCCTCCTGCCTCCTGCTCTCCTGCCTCCTGCTCTCCTGCTCTCCTGCTCTCCTGCTCTCCTGCTCTCCTGCTCTCCTGCTCTCCTGCTCTCCTGCTCCTGCCTCCTGCTCTCCCTGCTCTCCCTCCTGCTCTCCTGCTCTCCTGCTCTCCTGCTCTCCTGCTCTCCTGCTCTCCTGCTCTCCTGCTCTCCTGCTCCTGCTCCTGCTCCTTGCTTGGCATTCCTGTCTTCACGCTCCCTGATCACACCCTTCTTTGCTTCCTGGTCATTTCCCTAAATTTCTGGCTCTGCCTTATCATGTCTTTTCCCCAGAGACCCAGAGCACCTGAAAATGCATGACAGCTTCTACTGTCTACCACTTAAGCTCAGAGCTGTTCCTCTATTTCCTTGCCTAAAGGGAGTAAACATTTTGTCAGAACTAAATCAACCTAAGTCCAGTCCTTTAGTCTGCCTCCTTCCTTTCAGTTCAAAACAAAATATTTTATCCCAGAGGATTTCGATATTTCAAGGCTTAATGATGAATTTGCCACAGTCCCCCTTTTCTCAACTGTAGCTCTCAATGGCTCTGACAGGGTCAGAGTTCTTTAAAGCATCTTCAGGAGGTGGTTGCCACGGAGACTAGAAATTGGTCTCAGGGACAGGCTGTGCTACCTACAGAGTGGTGGAGAAGGAAGCTTCTGGGCTATGCTTGGACGTTCAGCTGGAGCATCATTAGTGTTAATAGAGGAAATGTAGCCCTGTCAAGAGCAAGGCAGGGTAGCTAATTAGATCTGAGACCCACTGACCGTCTTTGCCCAGGGCTACAGCCCTTTTGACTCCCCTCCTTCCCCCACTCCCCAACAGGAAGTATGGCTTGTGCACAAAGTCTGGGCCGCCTGCTTAATTGCATTTCTGGCAGGGACTGGGGAGCTTTGCTCCCAGTGCCCTCCCCAACCCTTGCCTGCAGGCCCAGGCAGGGCTGGTTTCTTCTGAGTCCAGTGGGGGACACCAAGTGGGTAGATTCTCCGGGAGAGGGGATACAGGAATCTATCCTTGGCTTTTAACAAGGCAGCCCATGGGACATCTAACAGGTGGCTAATTTTCTCTTGTGCCTTATTTCTGGAGGCACTGTTAGAGGAAGGAACCCTGGAATAACCAGGGGGCAGCCTTTAGAGCCAGAGTAGGTAGGAGAGTTCAGTGGGCTCCTACATACATGTCCCTCTCCTTAATGTCACACTGAGGACAGAAGGGTCTCTTATTTCGAAGTATGGGGAAAAGGTGCCCCCCCTCCCTCTCCTTCCATACCCAAACTGACCGATGCTAATATGGGAAAAAGGCCACTTGGTCACATCACTAAGTGCTTGGATTCTATTTGGAAGGTATTTGGAGGGGCAGTGGGCTCTAGGGTGCTGCTTTGCATGTGGGCTGCAGCCCTTGGGAACTGGCGGAGATGTGGTGCCTCTGCTGGCTGGTGAGGAGGAAGATGCATCAGGCAGCCTAACGCAGCCAATCTTGGCCCACCACACTTGGTCTCTCTCTCTTTTTAAGTTTCCAGCGATAATCAGAAACCATTACTTTTGTAATAAATAGCTCTTGTTTTCAACACTACATTGTTCTTGTGCTTAATTGGATCTGACTTGTCCTTGACAAAAATGTCTAGATGGCAAGAAGTGGCATGGCATCTCACAGCCGGGCCATTCTCATCCCAGCTGAGGCTCTCGCCAGGCAGAGCCGGTCCAGGGCAATGTTGGCCTCCTGAGCATGTGCCAGCTTGAGAGACAGTGGCTGCTGTTCCCATTCCTCAGGCTGAAACCGGTAGCGGGCTGAGCCTACTCTTTCTTGTTTAACTTTCCCAGACAGAATAGAAAGAAACAAGGGAACCATTTTCTCCCCTAATTCTGAGGTAGCAGTGTGGCCCAGCATGGTTGCAAATTTCCATTCCAATTAAACTGAGGCCCCATCCCGGCATGGTCTTCTGTCAAGAGTACCAGCTGCAGAGGATGCACCCTGTCCTGCAGAGCACGGCCCTGAAAACCTGGCTGGGGTGATTGATGCAAGAATGAAGAAACGCCAGACTCGAATGCAGAAGAGCCAGAGCAGGTGGGACGTGGGAGTTAGGGTGGAGATGCCCAGCGACCTGCCTGGAGCCCCAGCAGCTCATGATAGACAGCGTGGGAGGAGTTAGCTAGTGTTGGTCAGAGGCCTCTGCAAGGGAACAGTTTCTGGCTGCCGGAAGAGACATCCTGAAGGAGAAGCCTGGGGTCCATGTTTCTGTACAGCTCTCAACATTCCCACCGGTACCAGAGAAAGGCTTTGCCACATCCCATGGGTCTAAGACCTTGAGGTCCCTTTTGATAATACACATTCACTTGAGACTTCATCTGCTTGCTTTGTTCGTTCATTCATTCATTCATTCATTCATTCATTCATTCATTCATTCATTCATGGCTTCTCCCACTTCCCCACAGGATCTACAGAAGGTAGATGCCAGGGACAGGCAAGTCAGAAAGGGACTAAATTGTGAGTGGCAATAGCTTTGCAAATATCTATTTTTTAGTCTTTTTGGATTTGGGGTGGGTTTTTGTTTGGTGTGTGTGTGTGTGTGTGTGTGTGTGTGTGTGTGTGTGTGTGTGTGTGTGTGTGTGTGTTTGTTTGTTTGAGACAGGGTTTCTCTGGCTGTCCTGGAACCTGTTCTGTAGACCAGCCTGGCCTCAAACTCAGAGATCAGCCTGCCTCTGCCTCCCAAGAGCTGTGATTATAGGCATGTGCTACCAGCTGGCCAGTTAACATTATTTTGATAAATGTGGTATTTAGTCCTGCTGAAGGCCTAAGGAAGATACTTCATTGTTTCCACTGTGCCTGTGAGAGATTACATTGCTTACCTAATGATCCACAGTTAGAAAATCAAGGCAGGACTTGGTGCAAAAGAGAGTCTTTGGAGCTCCTCCGGCCCCAGCCGTGTCTGACTGAAGCATCTGCCTGGTATCCTGCTGGTCCTGGACACTGAGAAGAGGCTGAGGCCCAGCTTCACTAGGACCCTGGCTATCTGGGCTCCCCCAGGGGTACTGAAACCAGTGGAGGTAAATAGTTAACAGATTTCCTGTGGGGGCAAAACTAAGCCCTAGTTTATTTGCCAGTTTCCATGGTGTGAACTCTTCCTCTGTGGCCTGTTTCAAGCTACTCACTGGATGCCCCTACTGAGAAGTTCGGAAGAGATTCATAGTGAGCTCTATGGAGGTACGAGCTCTGACTCAGACCCAGTAACCTTGGCTCAGTCTAAACTCTGGACTGGTAATTGTGGTCTGTTCATTTGAGGGAGGTAGTGGGGAAAGTGAGCCAGATGGTCAGAACTGAGGTCAAACTCCGTGACTCTGTGACTGGTCAGCTAACCTCCTCGCCTCGCATTTCCTCATCTGTAAGATGAGACAATAAACAGCATCTCCTTCACAGGGCTGAGGGAAGGATACAGCTAATGGTCATGGTGTCTGGTCTCATGCCCAGTCTGCTAGCTCTTTAAAGACATTAATTGACAGCCCTGACTAGAGAACACTTGAACTATCCTAGCCTCAGATGATGTTAAGAGAAGAGGCAAGAAGGGTCCTGAGTGAGGACTTAAAGGAAGCATAAGCGGGGTGGAGTGGAGGGTGTACACCCGCCAGGTGCACTAAGAAAGTACTGTCCCTTTGTGCTGTCGCTTGGGTCTTCCGAAGTCATTCGGACACAGGCTTTTTTTTTTTTTTTTTCTTTTTTTTCGGAGCTGGGGACGGAACCCAGGGCCTTGCGCTTCCTAGGCAAGTGCTCTACCACTGAGCTAAATCCCCAACCCCGGACACAGGCTTTTTGCAGGCTGCCCTAAAGCCTCACTTCCCTGCTGCAGTGCAGGGACCAGAAATGCACAAAGAAATGGAGAACAATCAAATAGGTTGTGCTCAAGGGTCATTCAGGAGAGGGTGAGAGATGCTCTCATGGGACTTGGTTGGAACAAGGCAGAGGCCCCCCAGGATAAATTCTACAAGTCACAGACTGAGCACTCCACACAACAGGGGGCTGCCCACAGGACCACAGTCTGTTCATGACGGAAGACCAAGGACACTGATTTGTGGGGAGCTTGCCACTCAAACCCTTAGAGTACATCGGAGGAAACAAGAGACTCAAAGATAGTGAAAGATAAAGGGAGTGTGTCCCCCAGAGCCTGGAACCTGGTTGCGGCCAAAGAACATTCACATTTGAAAGAGGACAAAAAAGCTAACATTCTGCATGGCAAACATAGGACCCACCTGGACTACTTTTAGAAAATACTGTTCGATGTTTCTTCCTCAGTTACTCCAACTAATTTTTTCAGACAGTCTCTCACTATACCTGGAGCTCACTGTCTGGCTAGCGGAGCCCCAGAAATCCTGCAAGTTTTCAACTTCTCCGTGCTCCTGTTACAGTCAAGTGGACTCTGTTTGTTTGTTTTGTTTTTATTTTGAGACAGAGTTTCTCTCAGAACTCTGGCTGTCCTGAATCTCATAGATATCCATCTGCCTCTGCCTCCCAGTGCTGGGATTAGACTACTCCGCTCTCTCTCTCTCTCTCTCTCTCTCTCTCTCTCTCTCTCTCTCTCTCTCTCTCTGTGTGTGTGTGTGTGTGTGTGTGTGTGTGTGCAAGGTGGCGTGGTGCTGGTGATTGAACTCCTGTCCTCACATTTGCTGGAAGGATGCCCTCTGATCCATCCCCTAGCACCTCATTTCTTTGTTTTTGCTTTGGAGGAGTTTGGGGATCTATTTGTTTTGGGTTTGTATCACCATTTTCAGTAGATCATGGGATGGTAGAGCATGACTTTAACTCCATGGATGTGTATGTAGTGTATTACTACTTACTGTTTGGGGACAGAGGTGATCCAACAGACCTGAGATTGGAGCCCACACTTGGATGGAGGTGTCTGTGGTTTGGGCTCTGTCCCTTAAACTGAGAGCTTTGGTGGATCCAACGTTGTGCAAGTACCCCAGTCAGAGCCAGGATTTGAGCATAGGACAGACAGACCAGTTTAGTGACCTAGGTCCCTCTAGCTGAACTCTTGAGAAGACTGGAGACCATGAGCCCAGGAGATGGCAAGCCCAAGAGTTTTCTCATGAAGAGGTGTGACTCACCTTGAACACTGGGCTTCCCAGTGTCTTTATCAGAAATAGGAAGTGATTAGTTATTACTAGAGGGGAATGAGGCGATTTATGTAGCCCAGACTGGCTTAATCCTTTCAATTTTCTGCCTCTCAGGCATTGAGATTACAGGCACGCACCACAAGCCAGTCCAGAGAAGAAGTCATATCCACTAGTTTTCAAGAGTGAAACAAGCCCAGGGGCTCAGCAATTTCTGTTAGACTCTGAAGCCCGGACATTTCCCAGGCCTCGGGTAGTCCCTAAGGCGGGTGCAGAGGGAGCGCGCAAGCCTCCCTGGGCCAGAGTGGGTGGGAGCCACCGTAGCTTTAAAGGGCGGTTCTCTGGGAGCTTCGGGGTGCAGGGCGCAGCTGCCCAAGCGGGGTCCCCGGAAGCGCCCGCGGCCAAGCTGGCCCTGCACATCCTCTGGGCTGGACCAGCAAAGACACCGTTGCTGGGCCCCGCCCGACTAAGGCACTGGGCCTGGAGGGGGGCTCCCCCGCGTCTCCGAGGAGATGGCGCTGCATGTGCGTTGACGCCGTGCCCACGCCTCGAGGGTCCCATCACTGCGTCCCGCGACTCTCCTGGGAGAGAGAGAGCATGGAGCGCCTAGAGTCAGAGCTGATCCGGCAGAGCTGGCGGGCAGTGAGCCGCAGCCCTCTGGAACATGGCACTGTCCTGTTCTCCAGGTGAGAGCTGAGGGGCTCCGGGGTGCGAGTGAAGGGGTACCTGACCGAAGTGGGCTCAAAATTGATTGACTTGTTACTGGAGGAGGAGAAGCCTGCGGTGGTGCTCCTAAGAGAGGGGTGTGTGCTCAGCGACAGGTGGTGCTGTCCCATCTGCTCTTCCCGGATAGCGCGACTCCTATCTGAATTGGTTGAGGTCTGATGGGGTCCTTTACCAGAACCCACAATGTGGGCAAGTGGACGCAATACCCCCACACTCCTTCCTTTGTTATCCCAGTGTCCCGTGGCTAGTGACTGCAGGGCCGCTCAGAGTAGCCAGCTGGTAGGAGGAGATGAGTGACCGAAGACCAGCTAGGGTATGCAGGCTCCTGAAACAGTAGAACCGTAGGACGGGCCCCCATGCCCACCCGCTTGTGCCCACCCGCTCAAATGGAAGGAGACCATATAGTTCTGGCCCAGGAGAGCGACCAGTAAGATGAGAAAACACAGGCTTAGGACCAGAGAAGCTCCAGGAGGGAGGCAGCAGGCATCCAGTCTCACCACTGGGAGGAGGAGGGAGGAGAGAGAGAGAGAGAGAGAGAGAGAGAGAGAGAGAGAGAGAGAGAGAGAGAGAGAGAGAGAGAGAGAGAAGGCTGGCTGGTTTTCAGCCTCACCTCAGGCTCTGTCACCAAAGGGCCACTCTCCCTCATCGTAGCTCCCTAGGCCAGTTCAAAACTTTGGAACATGACTTTACAAACCTCTCGGGAATAAATTCAGTCACATAAAAGAGTTATACAAAAACGCAAGCTCTCCCCAGCAAGGCTGAAGTTTTCTGGTTGTGCCAACTGTACTTTTCTAAATTTATTTTCCCCTATCCTGGTACCCACTGTGACTTTACTATGTAACTTAAGGCAGCTTGCTTAACAAACTCTCTGAGCTTCTGTCTCCTCCTCTGAACCCACTGCTTAAAAGTAGGAGGGGTACTCCACCCCAGGTAACCACATGTGAGATACTCCGTGCTCAGTAGTTCAAGGAGCGTGATCTTGATGTCACTGCCTGTCTAAGCCTCCTCAGCTACAAGGGCATTGAGAAGTTTTGATCCAAAAGGGAAGTTCCCCCTAGATTTTGGTTTGAGACTCCTACCTGTCCCAAACTCAGCCTTCACTTGTTTAGGGAGGGGCTACTGTCTGCCGGCTGATATGAGAGGCTGGGGACACAAGTGTCCTCCGAAGGGAAGGGAGGAAGGCACTGACTAAGCTGGTAGTGCCAGATTGGGGGTGTACTGTGGCTTTCTTCTGGCCAGCCAGGGTCTGCTGCAGTTGCCACTCACTGTGCTGATGACCTCTGCTCCTAACCCCCAGGCTCTTCGCCCTGGAACCCAGCCTGCTGCCTCTCTTCCAGTACAATGGCCGCCAGTTCTCCAGTCCTGAGGACTGTCTCTCCTCTCCAGAATTCCTGGACCACATTAGGAAGGTGAGGGAGGCAGAGCCATGAGGTCTCAGATCTGCAGAACATTGTCTTAGTAAAGAAAAAAGGACTCGGGATTAAGAAAATAGCTCTGCACATATAAACACACACACACACACACACAGCCTCTGCACACATATGTACACACACAGCCTCTGCACACACATGTACACAGTCTCTGTACACATACATACACACACACTGTGCCCTGTCCTCTGGATTGGACCCAGTCTCCTCCCCCAACCCCATCTTCGAGCCAACTGGACCCCCTAGTACATTGTTCTGCCTTGTCCTCTGGCTCCCATGGATTGTACGGTAGATCTCAACCCCTTGGGCCTACCAGCCTATGAAAACTAGGCTGAACTCATGATCCTCACAGCACCTCAGTTTACCAGTTCCACGCAGGCAATACTGTCCTGCAGGTATATCAAAGGTTTTAAGATCCTAAAAGAGAAGGGCTTCATGGGCGGGATTTCAGAGTAAAGCCAGCACATGCTGAACACCTACTGTTTACAGACACTGGCTGCCTGCCACCCTCTGATCCTGCTCTGAAAGCCTTCCTGGTTGAGAAGCCCGGGTTCTAGCCTGCGGTGGTAAGCAGGTAGGATTGTGCTGGGCCCTCTGTGTCCTTGACAGGTTATGCTTGTGATTGATGCTGCCGTGACCAACGTGGAGGACCTGTCTTCACTGGAGGAGTACCTGACCACCTTGGGCAGGAAGCATCGGGCAGTGGGAGTGAGGCTCAGCTCCTTCTCGGTGGGTAGTGGGGACTTTCTCATTCCTGAGCTCCAGACCTGCAGCAGCCACTCTATCCCAGACCCAACCCATTGCCCCCCACCCCACCTCACGGCTGACGGGAAATAAAGGGCTGCTCTGGTTCCGTGCCCGCTATGTGACTGACACTGACTCTCCCAGACAGATGGACATCTGAGCTGAAGCCAGCCCGCTCTGCAGAGCGAGTTCCAGGACAGTCAGAGCTACACAGAGAGACCTTGTTTAGAAAAAAAAGAAAAAGCAAAACAAAACAAGATGGCAGCAACAACAATAACAACAACCATAAAGACCCATGAAGGCTTAGCAGCCCCCGGGCATCAGTTGGTTTGGTCATCCTTCTTTAGGTATCCAACCACCCTGAAAGTCCTCCCTTAATGCAGATTTTGAGTTCTGGTGGCTGGGCTCACGCTGGGCAGTTCTTCCTCTGAAGTCTGGATGGAGTCATGTCCACTAGGTCTAGGATGTCTAAGGTGACCCGTGAGCTTTGAAACCTTCCCCAGGCTAGCTAGGTCTTAGCAGGCAAGGGCTGCCACTCAAGCTGCTACCGAGACCATGAGCCCCAGTGCTATAAACCCTCTGCTGGCACTGCTGACACTAATGCTCCACTGGTCAGAACTGGTCACAAAGGTAACTCGTGTCAGAGACGGCATCCTACCCAAGTCCTGGCTCATGGGGAGCCCCAGCCCTGGTAATGCCCAACCCCATTGTGGGAAAGCTCTGTGAGGAGGGCATGGATGGCCTTGACTGACTCTCCGTCTGGGCATTTACACAATGCCTAGTCCTTAGGGAATGTCTAATAATATATGTGGGATAAATAAACCTTAGATAAGGCCTACTGTGTGCAGCCGCCACACTAAGTGCTTTTAACAGAAGCCAGAGTTTTGTTTTCTCTGTTAGGCTCACGAATCAACTAAGGCTCAGAGGGCTAAACTGCTCCAGGTCATCCAGACTGTGAGTGTTGGCCATAATCTTAACTCACACCTCGCTGGTTCCGATCTCATGACTGCTACCTTGCAAGTAGGGAAGCTGAGATCTGAAAGCACTGAGTTGGTTGAATCTGAGCGGACAGTTTCAAGACAATGCATAGGCCCCTCTCATGAGTGGTTGCCAGTATCCACCGTGCATTTTCACACTTAGGGGGAAAGGTGGACATAGGGTGACACTCAAGGTGACCCTCGGGGCCTGCTTAAGAAGCATGAACCCTGTGTGGGAAAGAGAACCACCTGTGTCCCCCTCGCCAGCACAGGGCTTCCGCTTTCTCACCTGTAAATGGAATGCTACCTTCCTGCCTTCAGATGACAAGGTACCTCTTGCCTCTGCAGACAGTAGGTGAGTCCCTGCTCTACATGCTGGAGAAGTGCCTGGGTCCCGACTTTACACCGGCTACAAGGACCGCCTGGAGCCAACTCTACGGAGCTGTGGTGCAAGCCATGAGCCGAGGCTGGGACGGGGAGTAAGAGACAAGCCAGAGCCCCTACCTATGTGTGTCTGTCTGTTGATCTCCCTGTTGTAGTCTTAGCCTCTCCCCCAGGGTCTCTCTGTACCTCGGTTCTCATCCCCTTGGCCATCCAAGAGAGGTGATAGGAGAGGGCTGGCTCAGCTGCTGGTCCACAGCAAGGAGGTGGATTTCCCTCTCTCATCCTCACAGATGCACTGCTGCATGCTTGGTTAGCTCTCCCCAGGAAGCAGAACAGTTTTGGTAGTGAGGAAGCATGGGGGTTCTTCTCCGAGAAGCTTTTTGTCAAGGCGAGGGAAAAGCAAACTAGGCTTCTAGAATGTTCCATTTTGCCTGCCCAGTCTCTCTGATACTTTTCTGCCAGGCTGTTTACTTTCCAACGATGAGGAAGAGAGGCTTTAGTGTTTGTGGGGATCTCAGGCAAGGGGAACATGGAAGATGGCGTTCTTCAGTGTCAGTGGGCACCCTGGGTCTCAGCTGCTCAGATGCCATACAAAACCTCTTATGCTCTTGGTTCGGCATTTCTGGTAGAAGCACCCCAATATTCTTTTTGGGGAAACCTAGCTGGCCAGCCAGAATGGAGAAGCCAGAAGGGCAAGGAAGAAGAGTGACCTCATCCCATGAGGCCCTGAGTTCTGGGGCTCCTCCTGTCACCTTACTCTCACAGGGCTGAATCCTGTCTCCACAGCCTCTTCTGCTCACCCGCCACTCTCCAGCTGCGGGCCCCTAAGTCTGTGTTTAGCACTTGAGGTGGACCCGTGTCTGGGCAGATGAGCGAGAGAAAATAGAGTGGGAAGGGCCCTTGTTCCCATTCCCAGACACCTACACTTTCTTGCTCTGTGCCGTGGTTCTGTAGATTCACAAAAAATAAACACGCTCTGTGTGCTGACCCTCCCTGACTGGACCTTCTGTGGGCCTTGACCTGTGCTGGATGAAGCCACAAAGCACTGGGACTCAGAACAGGACAGAGGCAGGGGGTCCGAAGGTCCAAGGCCTGAATGGGCGGAAAAGGAGGAGCCGTGAAAGGCTGGGGCAATGGTGGTAAAGGATGGGGTATCCTGTGTCCAGACTGGCTACGAGGCCACCAAATCCAGTTCTTTTCTCTGGGCACACACCTGGGCCAGCTTCCCTTGGAACAGGTGGATGGGGGACAGTTCTAACCAGTAGTCCGTGTGGCTCTAGAGACCATGTCCACACCTGTCACACCAATCTCCAAATAGCCACCTGTTCCTCATGCTCAGACATTCTCTTGTGCTTGTGCCTGGGTGCCTTGAGTCTGAATGTTTTCAATGTCTGTGCTGAGTCTGTAGCAACTATTTTGAAAGCTGTGGGACCTTTAGAAAGTAGGATCTGGGTGGTCAAAGTAGGCACTCGGGAGTGGACCTTCAAAGATGGGAGCCTGGTTCCTAGTTCTGGCCCCACCCTTCCTGGTCCACCATAGGAAACAGCACCATGACACATACCCACTGCCGTGAACTCCGTCATGATGGTCTGAAATCCTCCAAAATCAGGAGACAGAATAAACCTTTCCTCCTGTGTTGTTTTTGTCAGGCATTTTGTCAGAGTAACACAAAGATAATGAGAGATGACACACAGCACCTATTGCTTGAGGGAAGTAGTCTGGGTCTGGGGTGTGAGACCCCACAGGCAAAGACAGCCTGGGACATGATGGAGCAGCACAGCGTGAAAAATGACCATTGTCTGAGCGGGTGGCTTAGTTCCCCGGGCCTCCAGGGCTCTAGGAATGGGCCTGTAGCTGGCCTGGAACAGTCTCGGGGTAGCTGCCCTGGCTTGGGGCTGCTCAGTATGGATGGGTGGTAAACTGGCGGCAGCTGGATTTTGCATGTTCTCAGCTGGGCAGTTTTTCCTGTTCAGCCCAGATGGCAGGGATTGGGGCAGCGGGGCTGCAGACGTGAATCAGTAGCCTGCTGGGAATGCTGTTCCCACTGTTATGCAGAAAGTGTTTTCTCCGGCCAGCAGCCTGCAGCAGGCTGGGATATGGTCCCCTCCCAAGCCTACCCTCATAAACCTAAAGACGGCTTAGACCCAGTTATCTATGCTGGCCTAATGCTCCCAGGCCTGTGATACTCACTGAGGTGACTGGGGTGACCTGCTTAGTAAAAAAACACCCTTCTCTGGCCATGTCTTGAGCTACCATGTATCGCGTGTGCGTGAGTACGTGTGTGTGTGTGTGAAAGAATAATCCCTCCTCCTTCCCTCTCCAGCTCCTGCTCCTTTTTGGTTCCTTTGAGAAAAATTCTTCAAAAGAACAGCCTTCTGGCTGCTGTATGGGAATCTACTGCAGCCAGATTTTGTCTCTACTCTGTCGGCTCTGATTGAAACCACCAGATTCCACCTTGCTCTGTTAGGAGCCTTGCCTTCCTTAGCCTTCAGCAGTACTTAGAGTCAATCACTTCTTCATGTTTGAACTTAAGGAAAATCCCAACCAGCCATGAAAAGCCAGGGAGTAGTGAGTCCACACGAACCCCATCTGGCATCACCTCAAGGTCGGCCCTTCCCTGCTTTCTCTTCGCTAGAGAGTTTCTAAGCAAGGGTCCGCATTCTTTGCCTTGCTGACCCTCCTAAGTCCTTTCTAGAGAGTCTCTTTATATTTGGACTCTAGAATATGCCAGCCTCACCTCATCCCCACCCAGATTCCAGTTCCCCCGATGTCTCAGAATCATTGTTCTGCATCTGGTGCTTGCTCTGCACTTGGAGTCTTTCCGTCTCTGCCAGTTCCTTCCCCCTTTCCCGTTGTCTCGTGGGAGCAATCAGTTGTCTGTTGACAATATGACCAGCATCCTCTACGTGACTGAGGCTCTGTGTTTCTCTGCCATAGTTCTGCTGTGAGTGGTGAGCCCTGAGGTTCTCTCCCTCCTCTCGGAGGCCCTTCTGGTACTTATTATTGAGTCTTCCATCGCCTTGTGGACTCTTCTCTCCTTCTCGTGGTGGCTCATCCTCCGAGTCTTCTCTTCATCTGAGTTTGTTCCCTTTCCAGTCTTGGCCTTTTCCTTGCTTAAACATCATCCCAACAGCCCCTGAGGTTTAAAGGTTCCCCGCCTAACTTCCTTATCTAGCAAGTGGTGTCTCAAATGTAGCATGAGCGGAGGCAGCATGCCCCAGGCACCTCCTCCCCAGTCTTCACCACCACCTATGTCACTACTGCCAAGTCAGCCTGGCTAACATCTTAGAGTTATCCTGGCTTCTGGATTTCTCTCTGACCCGCCTCTCCCCACACGTGAGTCTTCAGCCCGGATGGCGGCTCATTCCACTGCTTTTCTCTCTGTCCTCGACTCCACCCCTAGCTACTCCACTTCCTCTCACAGACAGTCCCAGTTGGAATTTCTGCTCCCCACGGCCCGGTGTTCACCTCAGTACATGAGGGTGTCCTGGGTGACCTTGGAGCTAGAAGGGTGAGATACTGCTGTGTGGGTACAGAGATGAAAGGCTGTGAGTGTGACGGTGGCTGTACATTATGGTAAATCTACTTAACAGTGCCTAACTGTCTACTTAAAGGATGATTAAGATAGCAGGGTTCGGTGGCGCACGCACACAGGCAATCCTAGAGCTCAGAAAACTGAAGTTAAACTAAAGAGCTGGACTCAGTATGAAAATAAAAAGTAGTGGGGCTGGAGAAGATAGTGGCTCAGCGGTTAAGAGCACTGACTGCTCTTCCAGAGGTCCCGAGTTCAATTCCCAGCACCCACATGGTGGCTCACAACCATCTGTAATGGGATCCGATGCCCTCTTCTGGTGTGCAGGTGTACGTGCAGATAGAATACTCATACATAAAATAAACAAATCTTTTAAAAATAAAAAAAGTGTATTTTCCGAAAAATTAAATTACCAAAGCCAAGCATGCCACTCTTCCTGGGATCCCCAGTAGCCTCCCACATCGCCAGGAGAAAGTCTGAAGTCCTAACAGACTCCCACAGGGACCCCTGCCCTCTCAGGACTTCCTTGGCCCTCTCCTTCCTTGCTCGCTGTTTCAGCCCCTCTAGCCTTCCCCTGGCTCTTCAAGCCCTGCACTTTGTCTTGTAGACCCTCCACTCTTCCTATGCCCCATCCCCAGCAGCTTTTCTCCCAGATCCCATAAGGGCCAAAATACCCTCCCGTCTCCAGTCAGTCCCTTCTCTTCACCTTGTTCTGTTCTTTCTTCAAAGCACTTATCCCTGCCTGACATCCCATTATGTAACGGGTTTGTTTATTGCACTTGGAACCTTCTATTGCCTAGGAATGAGCAGGCTGTCGTGAAAACCACTCTGGGCTGTGTTTAGAGAAGAGAGAAGAGGCGATTCCTTAAACAGTTGCTGAAGCTGACAAAGTAGAAGGGGCCCTGAGGCCCAGGATGGGGCTCTTGGAACTGAATAACAGAGTAAGAATCATACGCCAGGATCTGTGCCCATCACTCATGTCTAGCCTGGGCTGATGAGGCCTGCCAGAGTGGGTGGTGCCTGCTATACATACACAGCTAGGGTTTCTGTGACATGGAGGTGACCAGGGACCACCCCAGAACCTTTGGTCCATCTAAGAGACTCCCACTTGTCACTGGGTGATGCTGGACTGCAGGTTGTCAATGCCAAGGGGCTGGCAGATGTTCAGAAACAGTTTGGGTTGGGCAGAGCTGGGAATTTGTCTTCTTGGAATCCCGGTTCCTCCTATGCCCCAGGGCCTCCCACACAGTGACCTAGAAGCCTGCAGCTGGGCCAGCAGGGATGTCCCTCAGGACAGACCTGAGCTGCCTTCAGAGAGGCAGCAGGGATAGGGTGGCCAAGAGCTGCTTCTATTTGTTCTGGGTTTAAAGGCTTCTAGGCAGAATTTGCAAGGAGCCTCAGGCCTCCCTGCTCCTCTCAGGCTGATGGTGCCCAGTATGGCGCTTGCCTGGGTGCTACAGTGCCCTATGGACACAGTCCAGTGACTGACATTCTAGGCCTTTCTGGTGCCAAGCCTCCCTCTTGCCTTGTGTCTTAGTCCCACCCCCAGTCAGGCACACCTATCACCTAAACCCCCGGTCCTCCTTGCGTGCTAAGTATGAGGATCCACTCTCGTACCCTTCTGAGCATCCCCCCACCCCCACACCTTGGGCTACTCATCCCCCTCCATGTAGCCTTTCTTCTAGTCTTTTTGTGTCCATCTGAGCAATGTCCCCCAAAAGGGTGGCAGAATCACCAAATGCCCCAATGTCTGCAAGCTGGAGGTTTGTAGCCCCCAAGAAGAGAGCCCTGAGAAAGAGCTGACACTACAGGGGTTTGTGGGTTGTAGGTCCCCCTCTTGCAGCAGCTCAAGCCCACTAAGCGTAGTCATCAGCCCGCCCCTTCTGCTCTTGACACCTCCTTTCCCTGAAACAGCCTCGTAAGCACTTGTTGAACAAGGGTCTAGACTCCTCTCCTGACTCCTGCTGCAGTGGGCTTTGAACCCGCACCACAGGTGGGTCAAGTGCTTGAGGAGATGGCTCTGTACAGGTGGTGGCAGTGAACAGCTAACCCAAGAGGGTTATGGTCTGTCCCCACAGGGAGCTGCCACAGGAGAGGCCTTCTCGCCCCAACCCACCCTGTCCCTCACCACAGTTGACTCTGCTCTACACAGCATGTTGAACTTAGGTCTTCCTCCTACTCTGGGGATGAACGAACAGCCTAGTGTCAGCCACACGGGAGAAGACCAGAACTCAGGCCTCCTAGCTCAGAGGTATGTCATCGGGCAGGGAACTATTTTCTTCTTGCCACAAGTATTTTCTTCTTGCCTTAAGCTTTACTTAAGGTCATCATCCCACCCTAGCCTCACTCTCAGTTCATTTCTTGTCCTATCCAGGCCTGCATGACTGTCCCCAACTCTCCCCGAAACCCACCATCTCAATAGATTACCTTCTCTTCTCTATGCCCGGGTATATATGCCTGAGCCTGGCCTGTGGTTCTACCTGGGCCAGGTAACCTATCTGCTGTCCTGGCTCAACACTCAGCCAAGTGTGCTCCTACTCCAGTGGCCTCTGGGGTGGCATTCACTTGCTATACAGGAAGGAGGCAGAGCCACTTCCTGTCTGTCTAACCAACTGGCAATAGTTATCAACCCTTCTACCCCCTCCCCCTTGAGCTGAGGCCAGGGAAGGCCCTGGGGAGTAGAGGGATCCCAGAAGAGGCAGCGATACAGGGTAGGAGTCGCGCAGTGAGGTATGCTGCCTCGGCCTGGTGACTTTGGGGTCAGCCCTTAACAGCCCTGGCTCCTTCCAGGTGGAGAAGGCCCTGTTGGCCCTGAGGCAGAGGCATAGGCCAGCAGAAGTTAGGAGGACTTGTTTATTCAAGGCACAGTCATACATCAATAACAAGAAGGTTCAGCATTCTGACACATTCCCTTAGTGGTAGCAACTGTGGTTAGTCCACACCCCTCCAGGACACCCCCTCCCCCCGAGGATACAACACTGCTGATAGGCACTTTGCTTCCAGAGGCAGTTGAGGGACAGGCAGGCAGGGGTGAGGCTGCTCTAAGCCCAGTAAGGGTCCCCCCCTCTGTGAGGCTCTGTGTCATTCCGGGTCTCCTGGGAGGCATCTCCCTTCAGAGGGGATCAAAGAGGATGGACTGAGAATGAGGCCAGGGTGGGATGATGACCAATGGGCTGGGATGGCAGGTGCTGAGGAGGGCCTTTAGTGACCTTGCAAACTCAAGGTCTAGTCAGGGGGACAGCTCCTGGAAGAGCAGAGAGGGATCCACCACTTGCCCAACATCGGCATCAGAACCAGGCCAATTTTGACCCAGATTCAGAGGGGGAAGGCCCTCTGGCCACCCTGCCCTGCTGTCTACAGGACCCCTTATACCTGAAGCTTCCATGGGTTACAGTGGGTCAGGGTAGAAGGGAGGGCCAGCAGCAGCAGACAGAGCTGCAGGCATCTGGGGCAGGTGGCAGCAAGCAGTGCCCAGAGAAAAGGCCCTGGACTAGGTTCTGGTTGCATTCCAGATCACTACACACCAAGTACACACGGTTGGGGTAGGGTAGACTGTAACTCCCCACTTTGGGCAGAGCTAGATGTTGGGCCTGACCACTCTGCTATGAAGAAGTTCTTCGCTTTATTGATGAAATCCCTGGGCCTCGGGCCTCGGAGTACTGGAGTATGTAAGGGCCTGGCTGACTGTAGTTCTACCCTTATTCCAAGCTTGACAAGGATTGGAGGTAGCTGCTTTTGCAGCTGACTCAAGCTCTCTGCAAAGATCACCATGCTAGCATTTGGGGACAAGTCGTGGTGTGGGACACTCCCTGCTCCTTGAGCAACTGTTGCTGCCCTGGAGTGAAGCTTGGAACTGCCCAAGTGGCCCGGATGTGACAGAGATGGAGGAGAGGTCAGGCCAAGCGATCTGTTTTTAGGGCAGCCATAGCTGCAGACACTGGGATGGAATGAGCCTAGACCCACCTGTAGTAAATAGGCAGCAAAGAGGAACCCAGGTATCTGGGAAGGAGTTTCAGGGACTACAGACCCCTTGGTTCAGGTGGCTCAGGCTTCATGGTAGTCCTGAAAATACCTTGTCCTAAGAGGCAGAAGTTGGAACACCTCAGAAGGGGGCAGAGGTGCTGAGCCACCAGCATTTTGGGGGCTTGCTCCTCCAGCCAGAGGCTTGCCCATCAGAAGGGTCTTCTCCGTGGGGAGCGGGGGACACCACTCCTCTTCTGGGTAACCCTGGCGGGACTGGGATGATGCCACCACTGTGGGAAAGCATTTGTAACTCCTGAGCCACTACCACACTGGAGGCCAGGCAGGGCAGCTTGAAAGAGGAAGAGTCCTTCTGAGGGCAGGGGACGGCCAGTACCTTCACCACTCTTGGCCATGCTGGGACACAGCGCTCATATACATGGGGCAGAGGATGTCTTGGTGGCTGCCTCCAGGTTTTGGGGATCTTTTCATTTATCCTTGGGACTGAGGTGTGCCTAATTTCCATTGCTCAGTTTTGGAGAGAAGACATTGTTTCCTGAACTCTATGCCACCCCTACACACACACACACACACACATACACACACACACACACACACACACACACACACACACACACACACACACACACACACACACACACCCTTAAGTCAACCAGCAAGGATTAGGCATAGTTTCCTTTACCACATGCATGTAGGTCTCCTTTAATGAGCCCGAGTAGGTGTCCCAGCTACCATTATAAGTAGATAGCAGAGCAGAGAAACAGGGAAGGCCTCAGTCACTCCCCAGGCTTGTCCCAGCTGCCTCTTGCTCAGAGGATGAGGTACAGAGTTTCTAGATGCTCTGTAGGGAAACCTGTGATGAGACAGCCACCGGTATCTTGTTCACAAGGCCCAGTACACATACCTTTCTCTGCTCAGACTGCAGTGGAGGATGGGGGTCTGGAGCAATCCTTGGTGGGCAGCTGGAGTTGGGTAGGGGATGATGAACCCCCCCAGAAAGCTGTCAGTGGGCTTCTTCCTACCTCTTCCTTATGCACACTCGCACCAGCTTGACCCCAGCACGACACACAGCATATAGTCTCTTGGGTCCTGGACTTCAGCTACCAGTCCCAGAAACATGGCCTAAGCCTCCTCCACTCCAGCCCACCCTTTCTGACTGGTCAGCAGATTTGGCTCTTCAAAGGGCCACAGGGTGGCAGATGTCTGTCAGGAGCTTCCCAAAGTCTGTGGGAGGGAGCTCCTGCCTTCCCCCACCAGGCTCTCCCCTGACCCCTCAGCTGGAGTCCTAATCAGTGGCTCTGGCCCTCTAGTTCCAGCCCTTCCTGGAACTGGGCTTCGTCCAGCTCCCTTGCAAAGCCTCTCAGACCACTCTTTTCTTCTCCCTCTTCTGGCTGGCTGTTCATGGTGCCATAGGTGTGCCGGGCTGGGGAGGAGGCGGGGGTCAGGTTCAGCTCCGGTTCCTGTAGCACGGTGGCCACGTACAGCTGCTCGGGACAGAGAGGGGAAGGTGAGATGAGGCACGGTCATATCAGAGGCAAGTATAGGGTACACTCTCTCTCCTCATGCCCCACCCTGTCACTTCTGCCTACCCCGCCCCCAGCAGGCTTGTCCTTCTTCTGGCTTGTTCTTCATCATTGAGTGAGCGCCAAAGAGACGAAGCCTGCTGGCTACCTCGGAGCTGACAGGGTTGGTTTAGTATCAGGCAGGCTTCCCAGCTCGTTTACACATTATCTGTTCCCAGGAGAAAATGGCCTAGGTGCCCACTGAACTGGAGAGGCTCCCATTTACCAGCTAGAATGTTTTCCTGCAGTATGTCACAGATTCAGAGCTTGAGAGAGCTAGTTGGTTCCTGTCACACCGAGGGCTGGTTTCAGGAATGCCAGGGAAGGCGTCAGATTAGAGACACACGGGGAGTACTAGGGGAAGGGGCAATCTGTCACCTGTTGCAATGGCTTTTCATCGCTCTCTCTACTTTAAAAGTCAGTAATGATGAGACAAACTGAACACCTTTCCATACTCTAGTATACATAGACGGCTTCAGGTGGTGAGGGAACCGTCCTGGGAAACACCTAGACACGGGCATAGCACCAAAGCACACCTGGTAGATATTTTGGCTGTAAAAAAGGAAATGGGAAAAAACAGGTGGCAAACCCAGCAGTCTCACTAGCGCCACTCACAGGAATGAATGGGGTATTACAGATCTCCGAGGTGAAGCACTGGACTTCAGGGTACATTCTAGCTCCAGCACTGAACTTGAGCCTCTCAAGCACCCAGCTTTCAGGGAATGGGGAAGGGAAGGAAAGCTGGGAGCATTCTGCAGGGCTGGCTTGGTCTTTCCAAGTCCTAATCTAGCAAAGATACTCAACTAGTTCTGGGTCTAGGCCAGTTATAAAAGATGAGTAACGAGGGCTATTTGAATACGGGTAGGCAAAAAGATCAAAATGCATATATGTCAGCACGCTGTCCATTGCCCAGTTTATAAAAATGTATGTACAGTGGAATTCCACTTGAGCAAAAAAAAATCCATATATGCATGTAGAATATTCCATATATATATGAGCACAAGCTATTTGGAAGAGATACACACATCCACAGAGATCTCAAAGAATGTACACCAGTGTCTCAGTGACCATCCCTCGGTGATGGGAGTATGAACGTTTTATTTCATCGTTCTTGCTCCTCTCGTTTCTCATTCCCACAGTTGCCTACCATGTCCATATACCACTATCATAAGCATAAAGGATTTGTAAGAGTCTAAGTCGGGCATGGGCACCCGCCTGTGAAGTCCCTGTTACTCTGGAAGCTGAGGTGGGAGAATCACTTGAATTTGAAGATGGAGACCGGGATGCCCACATGGAAACCCTGTCTCAAAAAATAAACACATGCATAAATAATAAGTTTGATCATCCTTTCTTTTTTCTTTAAGCACAAATCTTATAGTTAAATGAACCTGGTTCAAACTCTGGCCACGCCCTAGCTCAGGAGTGTAGCTACCTAGTATGCATAAGGTCATGGGTTCAATCAATCTCCCACACAGAAAAGCAGTAATAATTAAGTTTGGGGGATGAAAAGTCCCTTAACGATGGGAGTTTATTGATCCAGAAAAAAAGCAAGGCTTTCTTAGATCTCCCCTGTACCAGCGAGAGTGCTCCTATCAGCCAGAGAAAGTCATCCCTGATCTGTTCCTCTCAAAGACAGTTTGTCACTGACTGTAAGGGTTTGGGTTTGGTTTATCCTTTCAAGTGAGGCACAAACCAGGGTTCGGACACATCTCTTGTGCGTGCCCACGGCCGGGTGAGTCCGCTAATGTTGTTGGGCTTTGACTCAACTCTGCTCGCCTCAAAAAAAAAAAAAAAAAAAAAAAAAAAAAAAAGAAAGAAAGAAGGAAGAAGAAAAGAAAGCCCCTGGACAGTGTAGGCCCTGCCCAAGGTATCCTCTGTATATCCATGTGAGGCATTGTCTTCTGTTTTCCCCACAGGTTCCAGATCTCTTCTGGCCTTTGCCCAGGCTCTTCTCTCTTCCTCCAATACTCTTCCCACACCCTGTTTCACCCGGCAACCTTGACTCCCATTCCTCCAGCCGCATGACATAGTCCCTTCTTGGGGAAGCTTCCCCAAGTGCCCAGGCACCCTTCTTCAGTGCTCGTTGAAGGTACCTAGCACTGGGGTACAAAGGATCCTGTGCCCAGCTTTAAATATGCCTAAATGATCACATGGGCACATGTGGCAAGGATGAGGGGCAAGGGGTCCTGTCATCCAGGCGAGCCAAAGGCCATGGGAGCCTCTCCCAGTCCACTGGTCACACACTCTGTGTCCAGCCTCGGCTCTCGGCAGGCTAGTAGACTCATCCATCGGGTGCTGCCCCTGCCTTACCATTCACTGGGTCCATCAATAGCTCCCTGCAGCTCTGTCTGCACCGCTCTGGCCAACACCTGTGCCCTGGAGGCAGCCTTGGGTCCCGAGGCCGAGCCCCAGCATGGCCCTGCAACTACTCCATTGCGGTCTCTGAGATATGGATCTCACTGATGGTGTACGGCAACTCTGGCTCTTTCCTCTCTGGGTGACGCCTATCCACTGTCGGGCTAGAGCTGGGTCTTCTCACCTCATTCTTCAGCCAGGGCCACGGAAGCATTTGGACCTGGGCCAAGTCCTGCTGTGTCACAAGAGGGAACCCAGGGGTCCCAGCTCCTCCCCAGTACCCAGGGTAGGCACTAAACACTGGCGTCCCGCCCCCATGTCATTGGAGTGTTCCGCCCCTGCAAGGCCCCACCCTCTTAACTCGTTTGTCCGCAGAAACTCACAAGGGAGGTGGGAGTGGAGGTGGTGCTGCTTGGTTCCACATCAAACACAGTCTCTGTTTCTTCCTCA
Organism: Rattus rattus; assembly: GCF_011064425.1. Taxonomy (NCBI): domain Eukaryota; kingdom Metazoa; phylum Chordata; class Mammalia; order Rodentia; family Muridae; genus Rattus; species Rattus rattus. The sequence continues at coordinate 101,187,674 of NC_046160.1, read as the reverse complement.
GGCTGCTGTGGGAAGAGTGAAGAGTGGTCCATCAAAAGATGGCGCCTGCCCTTTGCCCCCTCCCACCCTCTGCCCATACCACACCAGAGCCTCTGGCTTGCCACCGTGGCCCCTCAACTTCTTCCTTTTCCTTTTCTTTCTTTCTCTTTCTTTCTTTTTTTTCTTCCTTCCTTCCTTTTTTTGTTTTGTTTTTTGGGTTTTTGTTTGTTTTTGAAGACAGGATTTCTCTGTTTCTCTCTGTAGTCCTGGCTCTTGTGGAACTGGCTCTGTAGACCAGGCTGGCCTCCAACTCACAGAGATCTGCCTGCCTCTGCCTCCTGAGTGTGGGACTAAAGGTGTGTACCCCAACACTTGGTTGGCTCTTTGTCTTTTAGACATTTAGACCAGCAGGCAGGGCAGAAAGCTCAGAAAAAAAAAAAAAGGGAAAGAGTTGGGGTGCTAAGAATCCCTTCTGGAATGTTCTATTCCCAAAACCATAAAGGGGGAAACAATTATAGTTGGAATGGGTTTTAAAGAAGGGCCTGCTCTAACTGCTGTCTTTGTCTAGGGACCCTCGATCTTACCTAAGTTCCCTACCACCCTCCTCCTCTGGGGTGACACAAATGCAAACAGATCTTGTGAAAATCATAGTATTAGAGTCTCTCTCTCCTCTCTCTCTCTCTCTCTCTCTCTCTCTCTCTCTCTCTCTCTCTCTCTCTCTGTTTGTGTGTGTGTGTATTAGAGAAGAATTCGTTATGGCCCTATTAGAGTCTCTCTCTTTCTCTCTCTCTCTCTCTCTCTCTCTCTCTCTCTCTCTCTCTCTCTCTCTCTCTCTCTCTCTGTGTGTGTGTGTGTGTGTGTGTGTATTAGAGAAGAATTCGTTATGGCCCTCCTCTAGCTTGGAACTTACACTCTCATCAGGTCCCAGATACAGACAGATAGAGCAAGACGAAATGCTTCCAAGAAGGCTCCCTCTGCAGAGTGTCATACCTCAAATTATTATTTTTTCTTTATATACATCATTCAGAAAGAAAACCCTTTACTGCTATAAACAACTAGTTACTATAAAAAGTCAATTGGGGAGAGAAGTTCATAATCATGAAGTGCAAAAATTATGTTTTATCCATTGGAAATCACTCCAGTGTCCCAGCGTGGATGTTTACTCTGAGAAATGCTGACGCAAATACTCAGTATTGCTGGCAAGGCTCTGACTTGGCGTGGGATGAGTCTTGTCTCCAGAGCCTGATGATTACCCTGGGTACCCCTGCCAAGAAGCCAGAGGACTCACTAGGGGCTCCTCTAAACAGACAGCCTCCAGCGCCCCCATAGTCCTGGCTCCATTCACACCATCCTTTGCCCCTCTCTGTTTCTCCCTCCTCCCCACTCTCTGAGCCCTTGCAGTGGTGCTCACAGTGACTGGACCCGACTCATGTGGTGGGAGAGACACCTGTTATTCGGAAGAGGTGTTGGGAGGGTGGGGAGCAGTGTCTTTGGATGGCATGTGAGGCCACTGAGCCTGCAAACCTTGGGCTAAGGGTAACACCCACCCCTCTTGTCCTGTTGTATTCTGGGTGCTTCTAGCAGGGCATCTCAAAGTTATATCTTTAGAACCAGAAGTATCAGTAGTGTGGAGGACAAGCTGGCTGACAACTTACCTCATACTGTTGGGCAATCCGGAACTTCCCCAGAAAAACGCCAGAAAAGGCAATGATCACGGAGATGATGATGGAAGACAAGGAAAACAAAGTGATGCTGTGGAGGGAACCTGACAGGGATAAGAAAAGGCCATGGGCATGGAGCTGGAGTGCCAAAGTTGGGGTGGAGGCAGGGCAGCAGAGCTGCTTTGCAGATGCAGGGGACCACCCGCTTCAGAACCTCCATGGGACCACTGAGCTAGGGCAGAGAAGCCCCTGCACTCCCCCCCAGCAAGGAGTGAGCATGACACAAGAAGGTCATCCCTGTGTTCTTTTCAGCCAGTTTAGAATGTGGCTTATTGTGTGTTCTATGGAAAACAGGATTTGGATGGATCTAAGTCACCCACACCAACATCCATTAAAAGGGTGTCTCTCTTGATCTGTCAACTACCCATTTCCATGGTTCCTCAGAGGTATCTTCAAGTCATCGGTTCTGCCCCTCCCCCAGACTCTGAGCCTCCCCTTTCCTTGGTGGCCCCACTAAAAGGCAACCCAACATTCAAAAGTCATTTACATATTCTACCTGTGTATTGGTTTCCACAAAAGTAACAGATTTTTAACGAGGTCAGTATGGAAAATTAACTCTCCAGTCTCAGGTGACTGTCAAATGAAGCTTACTGGTGCACGGGGGTGCAATAGCACAAACTGGTAAACAGCTTCAACAACATCCAGCCACCGAGGGCTAACAAAAGCCGTAGCCTTCAATGTGGCTGCCAAAGGCCACTCAAACAGACTCATGACTCACAAAGCCAGCCAGAGCATAATGTGCAGCTGAAGACCCAGGATTTAAGATTGCGAGTTACAGTGTGGATAGTCACGACTTTATAAACAACAATAAACTAACACACACCCTCACTTTGCTCCCTCCCCTGAGCAAATGCCTAGCTAGAGTTGGGGAACAAAGGAAAAACAAACAAACAAACAAACAAACCACCCCACCCAGCTGTAGATGGAATTATGGGTAACAGCTATTGGTCCCTGTAATTTTTCTTTTTCATTTTTGATATTTATAAAAAAGGCACTTAAGGGGGAAAATGCCTCCCAGGTGGCAGGAAACAATATTAACAAATATTGACTGTGCTGTGACTATAATGGGAGGTGTCATTCTGACAGAGAGAGGAAAATGCACCACAGGGGATACAGTAAGTTGCCACAGGAGGGAAGGGCAGTGGAGTTGGGAACCCCCTTGGGACATGAGTAACCCAGACGGGAGAGAGCTGAGGAGCACCCAGTCTGTGGCCACTGGGAACTTCTGTGACGATGCCTCTGGTTTCCCCAAGACAGCAGAAGCATCTGTGTTTAACCAAACTGTGAGGGAAAGGTAGCCATCGTGGCAGAATCTGATTCCCTTTTCTGGGTTCTGGCAAACCCATGAAAGCAGGCATTGTACGGGCTCCCAGGGGAAATGGCATGGCCATCGGGTCCCAAAAGCTGCTCTTCTATTTTCTGCCCATCTACATTTAGAAAGGAAGGAATGTGACATTTTATACTCGAAGCCAGAGCCACATCATTTGGACTTTGCCTCTGTCTCAAAGTTCTGCCAAGGTTAATGCATGCACTGTGGGCCAGAGCAGTCACTGGACTTGGCCAAGTCCCACAGGCAACGTCCTGCTCATCCTAAGCTCTCCTCTTCTGTCAGAGGTATCTCAAGGGACTCACAGGACAGAGGTCAGGCAGAGGTGGGACCAAAGAGCAGGCTGGGCACCCACCTACTCTCAGGATTGAGAAGAAGAGCATCCAGAAGAGTCCCAACAGTGGGGCAAATATGGCCTGGTAGACAGCGGCCATGTGGATCTGCGCGTTCAGTTTGGTGGGTGCGTAGGAGTAGTACATGTTATAGCGGTCTGTGATGTGCTTCATGCACAGATACAGCAGCCCTGGGGACCAGAAGACAGAGATACCTTTATGGCTGCTCTAACCTGGCAGATCTGTGCTGCCCTCAGCTGCCTATAGAGCTTAGAGGCCAGACTCATTGTAACAAGGGCCCAGGATGGGCTGTGGGAGACCTAAGGAGATGATTTCTGTCACCTCTAGAACAGATTCTGCCAGCTTGGTGATGTCATTCATTCATGCACGCATTCAACCAACATCCCTTGTGAGCAGCCATCCAAACAGTCCCATGGCTGGGCCCTGCTCCTCCCAGCTCCCTGCCAGTCTGTCCCAGATCTCCGCATGCTCTGGGAGGTGGCCTGTTGTCATGGAGATTGTTTCCTCCTCCTATTCCTGGGGGCAGGGAGGGGGGGCAGTACCTCATAGATGACTTACCAAACGGGACGATTATAGGGCAAGTGATGCTATATGCCATCACCACGCTGAAGACGTTCAACATCCATGCATACTCTCGTCCAAATTGGAAATCCATGGCCAGATTCTAAGGCAGAAGGCAGGAGTCACCCTTAGTTTCCCTTGTCTTGCAAGCTTCTGGGATCCCTCTAGAGAGCTGGCTGGCAGCTCACTCCTAGAGACAACACTTCTTCCCACCTTGGAGTCCAAGAAATAGCCACCCATGGTCACAGGCCTCCATCGTGGGTCCTGGCACTCCTAGCTGACCCTTTCCTTTCCCTCCCAGAAGACTATGCTTACAGAAGGGCTGGACCTCACCTTTCTGATGTGAACTCTCTCTGGCTCTGATCTGGATAAGAAGAGGCGGGTGCAGTATGTGCAGAGCGACCCCAGGCGCATCAGCTCCATGCCTGTGCCAAACAGAGCTGATGTGATCACGTAGTTGATAAAGAACGCACCATTGTCTGGAAGGAACACGCACCTGGGCAGTGGAGGAAGGTGGGAGGCAGTGGAAGGATAGAAGAAAGAGATGTTGGGGGAGGAAAAGACAGAAACGGCAGAGAGAGTGGACAGAGAGAATAAAGATCTATAAACAGACAATATCAGCTATCTCTTAAATTCTTGCCAAAATGATTCTATGCATCAGGGTTTTCACAGGACAACAGTTGCCATCATTTGGACAAAGACTATGAAGAGCTAAAAGACCGGCGCTTCTCCAATCTCCACCAAGGAATTTCCACTTGTGTGACTACCTCAGGAGAAAGGGGTTTCCTATGCCAATGTCCTCCTGGGTACAGGGCTGACCTATGAAACTACCACTAATTCCCATGGAAGGAATGCCTGACAACAAGGAGGGACCTACCATGAAGACCCTGAGTACACACTGCCTGTATCCGTCCTGCTGGAAATGCTGGAAGGTTCTAGGAGACAGATGACAATGAGTGTGCTTCCAGTCCTGGCCACAATGGGGTTGTGTGCCAGGATGGAATCAATGGCCACTCCTGCTTCTGTGTGCCTGGATACCAAGGCAGCCATTGTGACTTGGAAGTGGGTGAAAGTGTTTCTGACCCCTACATGAATGAGGCAGTATGCCTCAATAAGATAAGATATACATGTGTCTGTCCCCAAGCGTGTTCTGGTGTGAACCATGAGCTAGAAATCTATGGATATGGTTCCCAGCCAAGTCTAAATGGTGCCACGTGTCAGGATGCTCTTGGAGCTCACTTCTGTGACCATGCACCCGGATTTCTTGGAGACCACTGTGGATTCAACTTTGATGAGTGTGCCAGTCAGCCCTGTCTCCATGGAGGTCTGTGTCTGGACAGAGGAGGCAATTCTCACTGTGACTGCACAAGTAGTGGATTCGCAGGGATGCGTTGTGAGACAATATGAAAAAGTCACGTGAACTTTGGTGCCCCTTTGTCGGTCAAAGCCTTGTCACAATCTACAACATGTGAAGACACTGTTGACAGCTGTATTTGTTACTGCTGGTTTGGATTCACAGTGCCCTGTGTGACATACATCAATGCAGTAGCAATCACTGACAGTTTGGGAGTTGGGGGTGGGGAATGTGCTGAGCTGTTCTCAGAGGATCAATAGGGACACATTGTAGGCCTGCAATGTGAAGGAGGCTTCAACTACCTTGGTATCTCAGGCTATGCTTTTATCTGTCATCTGGATTCACACACAGACAGGAACCTAGCTTAATTGTTCTCTGAGAGGCTCCAGAGAGGTAGCTGGCCAAAATGGATGCAGAGACCATGGTCAAATGGGAACTCTTGTGGAAGAGTTCGGGGAAAGATTGATGAACCCGGAGGAGATAGAGAGATAAACAGAGTCAACTAACCTGGACCCTTGGGACTCTCAGAGACTGAACCACCAACCAAAGAGAATACAATGGCTGGACTTAGGCCCCCTGCTCTATGTAGCAGATGTGCAGCTTGGTCCTCATGTAGATTCCCCAACAACTGGAGCAGGGACTTACCCTGACTGTTGCCTGCTTGTGGATCCTGTTCCCCTAAATGGGCTGCCTTGTCTGGCCTCAGTGGGAGAGGATGTGCCTAGTCCTGCAGTGACTTGAGGTGTCAGGGCGGGTTGAGATGGCAGGGGACATCTCCCCCTTCTCATAGGTGAAGGGGAATTGTGGTAGGGAGAGGTGCCATGGAGGGAGAGACTGGGGCTGGGGGGCTGCAATCTGGATGTAAAGTGAATAAATAAATTAATGAGAAAAAGATCCATAAATAGCCACTCTGCATCATGGCATTTTTAACCAATGATACATCACATCTAAGATGGTGGTCTGCAGGCTGCATGCCCCAGGGAGGTAGGCACTTTACTCTGTGCAGGGACACCTAGAGGTGCAGTTCTCATGCACACACGTGAATATAAATGCCTAGATACCAAGAACCCAATTTAACAAGCAGCCTTTTTGAGCAGACATATAGATGAACTAAATAAAATATGGGTTAGAATGGGACTGTTAGATGTCTAGCATCCGGATAGACTGAGAACTCTGAAGACATATGGTCTTAGAAGAGAAAATATGATGACATCTTTAAAAAAATGTTTTAAGGATTTGTTTTTTACTACTTTAAATACACATAGGGTATATGTGTTTGTGTGTGGAGATGCGCCCATGGGTGCAGGTGCCCACAGAGGCCAGAGGCATCGGATTCCCCTCGGGCTGGAGTGACAGGAGGTTGTGAGCCACCTAGAATAGGTGCTAGGAACCAGACCTGGGTCTTCTGCAAGAACGATGCATGATCTTAACAGCTGAGCTAGCTCGTCAGTCCGCGCGATGACATCTTTAGTTTCACTAATCTCTAATTGAAACTTGTCATTTCTTTCCTTGAAGAACATCAGCAAAAAAACCACAGGCCTTCACATAGCTTCACACACACAGACACACACACACAGACAGACAAACACACAGACACACACGCACACAAAGACAGACAGATAGACACACACACAGACACACACACACACAGACACACACACACAGGCACACACACACACACACGCACACACACAGAGACAGACACACACACACACACAGACACACACACATGACACACATACACACACACACAGACACACACACACACAGACACACACACACACAGACACACACACACAGAAACACACACAAACACACACACAGACACACACACGCACACACACACAGACAGACACACACACAGACACAGACACATACACACAGACACACACACACAGACACACACACAGACACACACAGACAGACACACAGACAGACAGACACACACACAGACAGACAGACACACACACACAGACACATACACATAGACACACAGACACACACACAGACACACACAGGCACACACACACAGACATATACACACAGACACACACGCACACACACAGACAGACAGACACACACAGACACAATTATTTTAAAGAGAGACTTCAGAGTGTCTGGCATTTCTCAGCATCGCCATCTACACAGTTGTATTGTCCCTGTCGAGAGAACTATGAGCCTCTGGCCACATTTCAGAATTTCTTCAGAAGCTCTTAAAGGCAGAACTAGCTCAGAGGTAGAACATTTACCTAGTGAGCACAGGACGGAGGTGTGGTTCCCATAGGAGGCTGAGGAAGGGGAATCTCGAGTCTAGTAGGAGCTGGGTCTAAAAGCAACACTCTTCATGTTCTTTCTTCACGGAGTCCAAGTTGACTCAGGAGCTCAGCTTTATTACTGAGTAAACTGTACTGAAGACAGGTTGCCTAGCCAAAGATGAACCCATTCACTTTAGGAAAGAGCTTCCTAGGACTACAATGTCAGTTAACTAGAGAAAACTTAGAGGGTCCTGGTCCTTGCCTCAAAGAGCAAGCTGTGCAAAGATGAAGTCGTTTGCAATGCGTCTTTGAAAACTGGGGTTTTCAAATACTATAAACCTTATAAAAAAACAACCAAAACACAACAGGCTAGATTTATAGATCCTGTCACCCCCCCCATTTTAATGTTCTTATTCCAGTAGTTTAGTCAGTCTTCACACGGATGTCTGCAAAGTAAACAAAAAGTGTAACATTACACTGCTTCTATTTAAAACGTATTATCTTATTGATGGGTTAACGAAGACTGCCACACACTGGAAAGCATTTTGATAACTGTATTTATTTTATTTTACTTTGAAATGATGGTTGGATGGGTGCCCATGTGTGGGTTTGTATAGGGAAGTACAGTGTTCAAGGAGGCCAGAAAGGACTGTTGGATCCCCTGGAGCTGGAGTTACAGTTTGGAACCACCTAGTGAACTCCGTCTTGTCCTTGGAAAAACAGTATACACTCCTAACCACTGAGCCATCTCTCTTGCCTCTGATAACAGCACGATGCATGTATGTTACACACTTACATACGCCACTTGTGGGTGATAACTGGAGACAACTTGGTCAGCTTCATGTATTTTAACAACACTACATTCATGCAAAATATTACCAGTGAGGAAAACTATCTGAAGACATGTTGGGATCCCCTGTCCTGTAAAATCTATGGTAACTCCTTTTGAAACTACAGTATTTCAAGAAGAGGTCCCTGGTCTTCACTGGATTGCCAAAGGGGACCACAGCACAGGTTAGGAACAGAGGATTCTGGGAATGCCTCCTACTGGATGCCTACCCCTGGGTCCACTGATGCAGGGTTGGAATGGGGAAGGGTACACATACCCACACTAGTGCAGACACACAGAAAACCCTGTGTACACCCAAGAATACTCACTGGAACCTGATGGTTGCATGTTCGAGATAGTAGATGTCAAAGAGCCAGCGCAAAAACACATCCAGACTGGAATGAAGAACAAAAACCAGGCCTTCAGTTACAGTGTCCATGTGCTCCAGCGAAGAGCTCAATTCTTCTGTCGCTACTTTCTGTTCTCCCTCAACGATCCCCTGAATCCCTGGCTTGGTGTTAGCTAGTCAGTCACCCTGTCCCCTTCTTCTTAATGCAGGTCATGTGTCCCCTCACTCTTGGCCTTACGGCTCAAGGCCACTTTTTCCAACAGATCTTTGCTAATTATCTCTCTGAGTTCTCTCTCTCTCTCTCTCTCTCTCTCTCTCTCTCTCTCTCTCTCTCTCTCTCTCTCTCTCTCTCCTCCTCCTCTCTCTCTCTCTCTCTCCTCTCCTCTCTCCTCTCTCTCTCTCCTCTCCCTCTCTCCCTCTCTGCCTTTCCCTCTGTTTCTCCCCCTTCCTTTGCTTCTGCTTCTCCCTCTCCCTCTCTCTCTCCCTCTCTCTCTCCCTCTCTCTTCTCTCCCTCTGTCCTCTCCCCTCCTCTCTCCTCTCTCCTCCTCTTCTCTCCCCCTCTCCTCTCCCCTCTCTCCCTCTCTCCTCTGTCCTCTCTCCCCCTCCTCTCTCTCCTCTCTCTCTCTCTCTCTCTCTCTCTCTCTCTCTCTCTCTCTCTCTCTCTCTCTCTCTCTCTCCTCCTCTCTCTCTCTCTGATTGTCTTGTTGTGTCTCTCCTCGTTTCTCTCTTTCTCTCTCTCACTCTCTCTCTTGTTTCTTCATTTCAGTCTCTCAAGATATCTCTTTTTATATCTCAGTGTCCTCTCCTGCACTTCTCTGCCCCTCTCTCTCCCCTCTCTCTCTCTCTCTCTCTCTCTCTCTCTCTCTCTCTCTCTCTCTCTCTCCTCTCTCCTCTCTCTCTCTCCTCTCTCTCCTCTCTCCTCTCTCCTCTCTCCTCTCTCCCTCTCCTCTCTCTCCTCAACTTCCCATTTATGTTGGCTGCACCCTTCCCCCTTGGGCTGCCAGTCCACTGGCAAGGATATCTTGTCTTCCAAACTGGGGCAGAAGTTCAGGGCTGACACTTTACAGTTTGCATGATACTTGGCTCAAGCTATGCCTGTGACAGGCATGGGACTGTCATTTGAGGAGACTTTCAGCAACCATGGGGGGCCTATGGTATCTGAAAGAAGGTTTCAACTCTAGGCTGAGCCTGGCTGAGACAGGAAGGATAAGTGAGAGTGAGGTACCTAGTCAGCCCCATGGAGGGCAGAATGACCACCATAAACACCAGGAAGATGTAGCATTTGTACATTATGATCAGGTTCTGATTCGATCTACAAGGAAATGAACAGAAACATTTATCATTGTGTGAGACAGAATAATAAAGGTCTGAGGTGGGTGTGGTAGCACATGTCTTTAATCCTAGCACCGGGGAGGCAAAGGTGGGTGGATCTGTGTGAGTTTAAGGTCAGCCTGGTCTACATAGGAAGTTCCAGAATACCCAGGATGATCAGACCCTATCTCAAAACAAAACAAAAAACAAGCAAGAAGGAAAGAAAAGAAAGCCGGATGAACAGGGATCTATGGAGTTTAGTCCAACCCCCTTTCACAGAGCACTGTGAGCTGTGCTGTATATAAGAACAGCAGGAACGAACAGTGTGATCAACTAGTTATGTCTGTCCTGGGCACAGGAAGGAAACAAAAAGCTATATATTTGACATCTTTGTATCAAAAACACATCACCAATGATACTCAAATGTGGAGAATTTCAACCATCTACGTGAGCCTTGTCCTTGGCTAGAGGACAAGTAAAGATTTCTATTATTTTAACCCTTAGGCTAAATAGAAGGCCTGAGTGCCAGGCAGAAAGGAAAGGAGAAGAACTAGGAAGAGAGACACGGGGGAGGAGAGGAGCCTCTGACATCCCCCAGCTCACCTCGTCCAGTGGGCCTCTAGGAAAGCGGAGAAGTAGACCAGCAGAGGCATTATCACAGTGAAGGCCCAGAGCAGCACAGAGGGGAAGAACTGAGTCACGACGGGGCTCTGGAAGGGTAAGGGCAGTAGGAAAGGCAGGCGTCATCAGCACAAGAAGTCCCTTCCCCATGCAGGCTGCCCTAGCTCTCCCCCCAGCCCTGCATCTCCCAGCCCAGTCAAGAACTAGTTTGCTTTCCCTGAGCCTACAGAGTAGGTCTGACCTTTCTTTGGTGTCTTCCTGGCCAGATGTCCACCTAACTGAAGGAGGCAGAGGCTCATACCCCAAGGTTGTGTAAGTTCATGAGGGGCATCTATGTTCAGGTAGTGGAAGAGGCAGCCCAAGGTTTCTTTAGTGGCTTTACTATGGCCAGAGCCAGCTATCGTGACTCCTATTTCATGAGTCAGGGGCAACAGCACCTGCACTCTAATGTGTAGGTGTCGGGGCAGCCTAGGAAGCACAGGAAGTTGTGATGCCAAAGAGAGCAGTGAGGTAACTAGCATGCGTATGGCCTGGGCCTCTTATAGGTTGGAGACAGGAAGCAAAAGTGGTATGGCCATTAGAGTGAGCGTGTGTGTGTGTGTGTGTGTGTGTGTGTGTGTGTGTGTGTGTGTGTGTGTACATGTGTGTATTTGCATCTAGGTATCTATGGCTGTCTGTGTATTTGTATGTGTGTGTGTACATGTGTCTCTGTGTGTTTGTGTGCATATGTTTGTCTCTGAATGGATGTCTGTGTCTGTGTGTGTATGTACATGTCCATGTGTCTATGGATGTCTATGTGTGTGTTTCACATGAATAGAGGAGGGATGCTATGGGTGGAGCATAGAACAGCATGAAGGGCATAGGACTTGAAGGACTGGGCCAATGTTTCTTTGAAGCTGCCTTCTAAATGGAAGGCGTCCTCTAAACTGAGGAAGCGTTTCCACAGGGCCCAGGCTACAGGTGTCAGGATGGTTAAAAGGCAGACATAACACTGAAGGGTCCCTCTTTCTTTCCGTGTCTGTGTTAGGGCTCATCCTATTCTTCTGTACCCTCTGCACTTACCAAGAACAGAAGAAGCCTGGTGAGAACAGAACGGTTCCTGCCTACTGTGTCCTCCAAACCCCGTTAGAGTGAAAGGATCTAAAAGTACCTTCTAAGCTGTCTGGACACCCCATCCTCAGTCTCTCTGCAGAACTCACCTACACACTCTCCTCTCTAGCCTGTCCCTGAGATGGGCAATGACCCACAATCATCCTATTCAGAACCCAGGTCACACTATCCCATCTAGGACGCCACTCAACCTCTACCACACTGCTGTTGTAAAGGTTCTAGACCCAGGAGTCCTGTCCTAGGAGCCCCCTCCCCAACGCCCATCCTGAGCAGAAGAGGCACCTGCAATTTCTCAATGGGGCGGGTGACATTGTATATGTCGATGGTGTTGATGATGATGGCAGGCGTGGTGAGAAAGAAGAAGAGGAAGAACAGGGAGGTGTTGATGGCGATAAATCGAGCCCACCAACTGAAGCGGCGGATGGACAGGTGTTTCCTGGAAAGGGAGGGAGAAGAGGGGCACACTTAGGCCAAGTCTCGGTCCACAGAGAGACCAATACTTTTCCCTGCATGCCAGCTGTGGGCCTGGGTCTATATGCAGTGCTCACTGAGCTTTCTCCTTGACATCATCTGTAAAAGCTCAGACTACGTCTCAGAGGCTAGGGAGTCACTACAGTGAAAACTTCCCCCAAGGTTGGTCCTTTCCATGCCTATGGAGAAGGTAGGCATGGGGTGGGCAGGTACTCTGATGCTCAAGAAAGCACATGGCAGAGCCCAGCAGAGCTGGGTGTAGACAGTTCTGAGTCTAGTCCCCATGAACCTTCTGTTGGGCAGTAGAGGGGGGGCTCTGTCCTGTGACCTTCTTCAATCTCAGAGATGGGGACACAGAGGAAGCTTACCAGATGATGTCTTTGGGGTGAGGGGCACGAGCAACCCTCCAGTGGTTGTTTTTGACGATGGTCGTTACTGAAGACTGCATGGGGTGTCTACCACAATTGATGTACTTGTAATCATTATAGATTCTGTGGAGGTGGATCAAAGAGAAGACATAGTCAGAATCCCAGGACCACTGCGACAGTCCCACCCTTGGGGATACTCCTCTTCCTGAGGCTTCTCAAAGCCTTTGTTAAGTTCCCCAGGACCACAGAAATGGATAGTCCCTAAAGCAGAGTATCTGGGAGGGAGGAATTGGAAGTGTCTACATTATCCAGGAAGAGGAGCAGGCCACAGGGTCCTGAGCTCTTGTCCTCTTTTAGTGGCAGCAATAAGAGCTCGTCCTTTGGAGTTATAGAAAGGGCTAGGTTTAACTCATGTTAGCATTGTAACTCCAGGTTCTGGAGTTCTCCCTGTGAACTTGGATCTTCCTGGTGAGGAGATTCCTAAGTTGAATGCAATCTAGAAATAGTCTTGAGATGCAAGTGGACAGGGGTACATGCTGATGTCTACTGACACATTCTGCTGAAATGAAGGCTCATGTCTTTGCCAACTGGTGATGTTTTAAGAAATAAACAATCTGGCCTTGTATAAGTGTATTGCTTTATAAGACATACACTGATAACAGCAGCAGCAGCAGCAGCAGCAACAACAACAACAGACTCTACATGTTCTTTGACAACTCCACTGGGGAGTGAACAAAGCAGATACCAGTAACCAAACTGGACATACAAGAAATGTGAGGGGTGGGATGGTCTTGCCTTTTATCTCAGCACTGGGGAGGCAGAGACAGGCAGATCCCTGAGTTCAAGCCAGACAGGTCTACAGAGGAAGTTCTAGGACAGCCAGAACTACACAGAGAAACTTGGTATCAAAAAGAAGAGGAGAGGGGAGGGGATGAGGGGAGGGGAAGGGAAGGACTACAATTCCCAGCAACCACAAAGCTACTCACAACCCTCTGTAATTCCAGTCCCAGATCTGATTCTCTCTGCTGGCCTCTTTGAGTACCAGACATGCAGATGGTACACAAGACATACATGAAAGCAAAACACCAGTACACATAAAATAATATAAAACAAAATCTTTTTAAAAAAGAAGTTTGAAGGTTTGAGTGACTTGGAAAATTGTGTAGCATTGTTTATGACTAAAATCTAGGTTATAGATTCTTTTGTAGGGTTGGATGGAAAAGGGACACTCCACATAATACCCATCCATTATAAGCTTCCCACTGGGGAGAGGAGGTCCCCACAGTCCTTTAAAGACCATTTCTGGAGTTCCCATAATTTTTATTTTGGTACTAAAAATCCTTCTAGAATATTCTAAGTTGATCAGAATCGATTTCTTGTTGAAATGAGATTGTTAAAGGCCAGGGCAGAAGAAATGGAAGGCTTTATGGGGAAGCCTACAACAGAAGGGAAGAAAAGTCAAAATGGCCTTCTCACTCTTGGCTTTCTCACTTGTAATAGGAGGGGGGGCTGTGTGTATGGAATGAGGGGAAATGGCTCTCATTCTTGGCAAAAGATCATAGGCTTTGCTGATTCCCCTGTACGAAAGTAAGGACATATGAAGTGAGGATAGTTCCCAGAGAGCAATCGAGGCCCACCAGCTGGAGATATGGTACAGCTATGTTGGGAACGGCAATGTGGAAGCTCCCAGAAAGGAGGAGAGAGCTGCCAGGATAGGACACAGCAGCTGGAGGGAGGCTTCATCCCCTTTTCCCTTAAGCTAGATGAGGGTAAGAAAGTGGCGTCTACCCTTCCCCCATAGGCTGAGCTACACTCTGAGTTTGAACTCTGGTCATTCAGCACCCACCTTTTCACTGTCCTGGCATCCTGGAAGGTGACAAAGATCAGGTCGAGCCTCTTCAGCTGGACACGATTGAGCTCAGCATTGAACTCATCTGTCAGCTGCTCTTCCAACTCACTGTAGTACTGCTCCGCATCTACCTGGGACAAGAGGAGGCCTTCAGAGCAGGAGAGGCCAGGGCCAAGGAGGCCTGGCTGGGCCCCAGGACTCTCTCATGCAGCAGCTCTTCACCCCCACAACAGCTACACGCCAAGTCTGCAATTCACCCCTTTCCCTTGGATCTGGGGACACTGAGGCACAATGTGGTTAGTGGATGCTTCAGACCCAAGTGAACCTCAGAAAGACAAAAGAATGTCCATTTGTGCTGAAGGTTTAGTCTGGCTGAAACAGGTATCCAAGTGCCCAAGACCCTTCTAGCCACAGTGGTCAGGGGACAAGGCGGATTCTGTTCCCTCAAGTCTTTCTGCCCTAATGGTTTTGGAAGTCTGAGGCTTGGCTGCTTCATGCAGCCTACCATGTCCCCTCTGGTTTCCTTCTACAACCAGAAAGCAGACAAGAAAGAGCATGCATCCATGGTTGCCTTGGAGGGGGACCCAAAAAAAGGTTTTAGCTCTTCTTTATATCTGCAAAGATAAAGGGTATGTATAGGTGAGAGGGAATGGGGTGCCAGGTCTAGACGACCAGGCTAGACCTGAATGGGCCCTGGAGATTTGAACTCAGGCAAGGGACCATCCTGGAGCATAGCTCCCTACCCTTTCTCTGGTGTTCCCAACACCCTTGTCAGTTACCTCCTTAAAGCAGGTCCAACATTTGCAGAAGCACAGGTGGGAACAGGGATGAACCTTGATCATCACCTTCCCAGTCTTCTTAGCCTTGGCTGTGTAGTAGAGCCTGCCCCGCATGGCATGGCGTCTGTCAGTGGTGGGCAACAGAAGGGAAATATTCTAGTCATGACAAACAGAAAGCACCATCCTTTCCTTGCACCCCCACCCCGAGCGCTAGCAGGTCTCTCTTTGAGCTCACCTTTGATCATCCAAGTCAATCAGGTTCCTGACATCATAGCAGAAATGGACTCTGGTCACCACACACCCAGGATAGGCCTCACTGCAGTCACAAACAAGGATGCTGAACCAGCCTGTAGGGCTAGGTTGAGCAACCTCACTCCCTACTTGGTATCACAGTCCACAGGAATGGGAGGCTCCACTGTCTGGGATTTTTGCCTCTCAGAATAGCATCCATCCTTGTCCCTAAAACTGAGCTATCCTTGGGGTTTAAACCCTGGTCATCTGAGACTCATAACTTCTTTTACAGATGATTCAGAATAGGGTATGGGTATGCTCCAAACATTGTGGGCCTAGGAAGAAACTACTTTTGAGAGACTTGGAGACACCAAAGAGGTCTGGAGACACTGTACCTGAGACAGTTGGGAAGTAGGGTCTCCTTGAGCTGAGTAGCTGAAGCCACGAGAAAAAGTTAAATGGCCTCTCTTGTTTCTCACCCGTGTCATACAAGGGCCTTTAGAACTCGGCCACAGTCTCGGGGGGTGGGGGTCCCCTCCATTCTGAAAAGCTGATTCTGAGCTGACTCCAGAGAGGCCACCACCAGGAATGTCCCTAACCCCCACATCCTGTGCCAACTCATTCATGTGAGAAGCCAGAAGGGGATTCAGGGAGGAGACGATGCCAGGCACAGCCCACGCTCCCACTTACTGGAAGTGCTTGCTGATGGTCTCGGGATCCTGGACTTCAGTGGGAACATAGGTGATCATCAGCGTCTTCGTGAACTGGAGTTGGGAGAGACAAGGCTGTGCTTCCACAGAAATGCTAGATATGTGGATTCTTAGTGGCCCAGACGCCCCGGAGAGCAGGCCTTCTGCTCATACAAGGCTGTTGCTATCTAAAGCCTCCCTGCTAAGTGAGCCACCTGCCAGCTTCCTGGAGCTGAGAGATTAGCATGCCCAGGTCTTGGTTATTCTCTGTGCTCCAGTGAGGGGCTCCGGCCAGACATCTTAGGTCAGGAGGGGAGGGCCGGAGCCAACAGCGAAGAACCACACCTCTCCTTCTAGAAAAGGTCATCCCCACTTGTAGCTAGTACAGCCCCACGATGACTTCTAGTCTCCTTTCTGGTGTAAAACCTCATGTTGCCAGAGAAACCCCTAGTATTCTAGGAGCCTGGAGCTGGAAGCAAGCGTAATGGTCTCAATCTGGGGTATTTCCTAAAGGCCCCAGTGCCATGGGGAACAAGCGACTTTGAGAGGAGGCTTAGTGAATGATCGTAGATAGCTGGCAGTGTGCCCTCACAGGGTACTGTGGCCTGCCAACCTTCCTCCTCATCTGCATTCATTCATCTGTCACCTTGTAGTGAGCAACCTTCTCGAGACACCTGTCCCTGTCATTATGAACTGTTTTACCACAGGCCCCACAGCAATGGAGCTGACTGAATATGTAATAAAACCAAAACCGTGAGACAAAAACAAAAACCCCTTGCCTCCATTTAGGTTGATTCCCCTAGGACTGTTGTTACCGTGACGGAAAGTGGGTTAACACAGTAAGATTAGGGAGAAGCTGGGGTGTCTTGCCCAAACTTCCCGTATGACTCTGTGGGTGGATAATGGTTTTCTGGCCCACCAATTTCAAGACGACGGTATAATAAACCACTACAGGAGATGAGTAACATCCGATCAGCATCTGGTCACAATGAAAGCTTAAGCATATGGGTGTCCCAGTCTCTGTGCTTAGGGTGGCTTCAGGGTGTGTGGATCTACACTCTGAGGTAGGTTAAAGTGAATCTGTCTTGGATAGAGTAGATCCTGCTGCTCTACTGAACCGTGGCAGGCCACTGAACAATGAAGTCATGGATGGTTATTCCCAGAGGTGCTCTTTCCCCACAGATCACAGATAACTCAACAAAGCTGCCCACTCGTGGCCCCTCAGCATTGAGCTCTGCATACCACAGGCTATGGTCCACCTCAACACTAAGATTTCTTCTCTGGCCTTGAAGGTATGAGTAGGTCAAGAGATGAAGACTTGGGCTGTGGGAAGAAGGGCTCACTGGGTTAAGAACACTTGCTGCCCAAGAATGAAGACTTGAGTTCAACTCCCTAGGACCTGTGTGAAAAGGCAGTTGTAGCCAAGTCTGCCTGCAACCTCAGTGCAATGGGAGTCAGAGACAGGGGGCAGCCAGCTCGGCTCCTGGGTCAATAAGAGACTTTGTCTCAAGGGAGTAAGGTGGAGATGGAGAAACCAGGACACCTTATAGTCTGTTCTGTTTTGTACTCCATGTGGGCAAGTATACATACACTTCTATATACATCTGAGCATACATGGCGTGCGTTCTCTCTCTCTCTCTCTCTCTCTCTCTCTCTCTCTCTCTCTCTCAAAAACAAAGAAATAATAAAAAGGAGAGAATAATAAAAAGGGTAGAAAATATCCCCAGTTGCTCACACCCCTAGGCTGGGAAAACTTTAGGGCACACCCTCTAACACAGCTCCTAGGTCAGAGTTTTTAGGGCAGCAGAGGCAAAGGAGGTATGAGCAGCTACTTACCAGCCAGCGTGAGGGGCTTTCATGGCTTAGCGAGTGGGATGCTAGGGCAGGGGAAGTAGAGCGGAGAGCACCCAAGGGCGGGGCAAACAGGGGCTTGCTCATGCTGGAGGCAGACACCCACCCCCTACATGCAGGATGAGCCAAGGTGGTACTTTTGTGAAGCTGGGGAGAGCATCCTTCGCGCACTCACATGGATGCTCTTCTTTGGCACAAATCCCAAGCAGTGATGACTCATGAAGGCGAAGTTGGCGAGGAAGTACATGAAGGCAAAGATGCTGTGCAGCCACAGGAACTGGCTCCTGCAGAGAGAATAGAGCACGAGACTCATGCGCTGCAGGCCTCCGGAGCTCTACCCCCAGGATGTCACCAGTATTCCCAGCCACCCCTCCCACCGCGACGGTGTCTCTAGACTCACTCCATCACAACAGGACCACTCCACCACTTCCAATGGACCAGCTCCAGCTGGGGACTAAGCTCTTTTTTTTTTTTTTGCATCTTCTCACCAGACCCTCAGGGTGGTTCCTTGACCATCCCCCACCACTCCCCATTTTATCCATAGGGAAAGGAGAGCCAGAACAGTGGTTGACCTCCCTCAGGGCACAGAGTAGAGCCATAGCCCATGAACATGGATAGCTGTCTCTCACCCACGGATGCTCAATAGACTGAGTGAGGAGGTGCTGGGTCACATGCAGAGAGACAAGGGCCAGGCCATCTAACTACCTCAGAGTAGAGGGATAGCGACCACTGGGCTCTGCTTCTACCCCTGCAGGCGGCTCACAGGATGCTGTCTCAAGGTATCTGAGCAGGATTATTTGGAAGCTTGAGCGGCAAGAGTTGAGGAGAACAAGCCAGGTATCCTCCTTCTGTCTCACTGCCTGACGGGCCACAGGCCTCTGCTTACCTAAGTAGATTCCTAACCACTCAAATTCTGCACCGGGGACAAGGACAGATTCTTCAAAGAGTATTTCAGCACTGTGCAGTGTGGAATCGTGCACGCTGAAGGCTGCACTATAGGATTCCAGTTCTTGGGGAGGGACATGAGACACTTGAGAATGACTGGCTCAGGGGATACTTGTAGGTCTGGTCCTACTGGTAACACTGAGGTGGGTAGAGTTGCTGGTTGAGGAGGGAAGAGGCTTCCACAGCTACCTTCTGCTGATCAGAGCGCTCTAGCAAGGCTGGTCTGTTCTGAGGTGGGGTAGAGATGGGAGGCAGGTGAGGATGGGGTGGGGATGGATCCCACTCAGGGAACTGCTTCTGAAGTCTGCTCAGGAAGTTGACCAAGCTGCTTTGTGAACCTTAGCATAGACAGGCAGGGCCACATCTGGCTTCATTTAGATTGGTAAAGCTATCAATCAGGTGGGCGGGGCCCTGGCTTGAGAATGGTATTGCCCATGCTTAAGGATCGAATCTGGGGTGAAACTTTCCCTAGATGCAGAAGCAGTAGATGGCAAGGGTGAAGCCTAAACCTATCCTCTGATTCTTCTGCCTGCTGTGGACACCACAAGTGCAGACTGGTGGGTGGTGAGGGATGACTTGAACCTGGGGTTGTCAAGGATACTGCATCTTGAATATATTCCACTCTCATCCTGATACGGGGTCTTCCCAGGAGCAGATTCACTAAGCGTGGCTTGTGTCAAGTCGACATAAAATAAGGAGGAAGCCTCAGTGGAGGAAATGCCTCTCTAAGATTCAACTGTAAGGCATTTTCTTAATGATTGACCGGGTGGGGTGGGGGTGGGGGAGCAGCCCATTGTGGGTGGTGCCATCCCTAGGCTGGTGACCCTGAGCAAGCCATGATGGGCAGCAAGCCAGTAAGCAGCATCCCTCCATGGCCTCTGCATCAGCTCCTACCTCCAGATTCCTTGCCTGTTTGAGTTCCTGTCCTGACTTCCTCCCTTCCTAGTCTAAAGCATGGGAGTATAAGCCAAATATACCCTTTCTTCTCCAACTTGCTTTTTTGGTTGTGGTCTTCCGTCCCAGCAATAGAGACCCCAACTAGGATACTATGCAAATAGGACCATTTCTACAGTCCTCAGGAATGGCCAGTGTGGGCAGTTAGTTCCACTCATGACAACTGGGGAAACTAAGGCATTACAAGCCCTGCCTCACCAGGAGAATGCAACTTCTGGCATCCCACTCAGACCCTGGATTCCACAGAAGCCAGGCTTGCCTCATCAGTACAGAGCTACTCATGCTGGGTGCCACACTTGGTCCTTCTACCCCCCCCCCGATTCCCCTCCCCTACTAACACCCAGCCCATAGAATGGGAGTGAAAATCAGGTACCTACTCTGTAGAGACATTGACAATGGTGGTCCGACCAAAGTGACTACTCCAGTCTGAAAGAGAGAAGAAAGGGCCAACCTTGATCCTGGCTTCTACACTGTTGGCGGTTATGATGGGGGACAGAATTCAAGGTTCCTGAACAAATGCCAAGGACGTAGAGATACTCGCCTACATCTGCTTTTCCTTCTGGTCCCCAAACTTGTCCCCAACTTCCAGCAAAAACACTGTCCTCCCTGGGGATGCTGACTTGGGCTCTCCTCTGTGGGACCAAGTGTCTGCAGGGAATCCCCACAGCACGGCTGGCATGTAACAGACACCCAGCAAATTAGCTTTGAGGGAACCAGCTGGCTGTGTTGCCACCATCAGACCGACGGCATTGACAATGCTGGCCACAGTCCCAACAAGAGGCCTAAACTCCAGAAAATGGGACTCTGTCGCATTCGAACAAAGTAGGTCATTTTGGCCACATGTATTAATCCGTAAACTTCATAGACTATCTAGGATTTCTATATCACACTGTCACTGACACATGCTAGTGCTTGGAATGATAAGCGGTCGTGTCAGGAACACTCCCATCAGTGCTGCAATCCGGGGCATACTCAAAATGCTACCATGAATTCATTCTACCTCTGGCTGAGGAGAAACAGGGAAAACCTGAGGAATGAGGTAAAATTGGCTTCCATCTGGACATTGAAGGAACCACTGGCACTAGCTTTCCCACAGCTCTGTCCCTCCCACAGTTCGAAGGAAGACACAGCTGCTGTTCCCTGAGCTCCCACAAAGTATCAGGTACTTGGCATACCTCTCTCTCCGTGTCTAAAATAGTGAAAGGAACAGATTCCAAAGGTAAAATACTTGGTTAGTGTGGAAGAAGCATTTTTGTGGGAAGTATATTCGGGGAATGCTGTGGAACCAGGCAGGGTCTTCCAAACTTAGGAGCCAATCCCTCGCTCACAATGCCGCCCTGTTACAACGTGGGTGGGCAGAAGTCCTACCGGACAAATTCTACACATACAGGGCTGTTCCCACCCGGGGTGCATGTGGGGAGAAGCAGGGGGTCAGAAACTTCTCCAGTGAGCCACTCATCCTCCAAAGGCACAGGGGCATTTACAGACAGTTGTAGGCTGAATTGTGTGAGCTTCTGCTCCCCCAGGCCTTGGATCAAGCAAGGCTCCAGTCTGCACATGGGAGAACAGAAGTATGGTTTGCCTAAGGACGCATGACAACTGCCTTCCAGAGAAAGAACTAATAGCCAGATTAGTTCTAGGCTTGGGGGGCCCAAGCTTTATCTATTCTACTAAGTTGCAAGTGGCTCGGGGCCAACAGCCTGCTGAGTCCTGCCTACCCAGAGCACTTCCAATGTAGTTAACAGGCAAAATGATGCCCAGGGAGGGAATGCAGAGGATGAGCACAAAGATGATGAGGTGATACTGGAACATGATGTAAATTCGAGCATCTTCCCCACACTTGTTGATCAGGTCCCGGTCCCTGCAAGAGACGTAAACAAGAGCATTACTCAGGTACCAAGGAGACCGCTGCTTGTGTGGGGGGAGGCAAACGAAACAGTGGGAAGAGGACCACATTATTCCCAAGTTTTAATCTTGGGGAAGATATCGTCCTTCTTCCCAATGCCTCAAGAGCACCTGGAGAGCATGTCAGAGAATAGGGGTGCATCAGAGAGAGGTTACACCATAGGCACAAGAGGGAACCCAGAGCCCTGTGAACTCAAGAGTCAGTTAGCCCTCTCATCCTTCTGCAAACATCCCGGCTTGTGCTGCTGGCAATGGACACAGCATTACTGATGACGACGCGGATGTGTCCTTTCGAAAACATTCTGTATTTCCCAGTTCCTTCACTTAAGAGGCAATACCTAAAAACCACACTGCCAGGCTGGCCAAAAGGAGAAAGTAGACAGTGACCAAATGTATGTGAGGGCAAGGGTGTTGGACACTTTCCTCTATGGAAACTGAGTATATACACGGGCCAGACACACCGGAGAGCAGCTGGTCTCAGCTACTGAGAGAGAATGCACCACACACCTAGGTGACATCCAGCAAAGATAGGACACACTGATCAAGAGATATGGGTAGGAATCTATAAATTCATGATTTATAACTGCCCTGCCCGTCTGAATGTGATGTCAGTGCGCTATAGACGATGTTTTCTTGTCATCTCAGCAATTAGGAGGGAGAGGCAGGAGGATTAGGGGTTCAAGGTTATCCTAAACTACATAGTGAGTTTGAGGCCAGCTGGGCTACAAGAGACCCTGTCTCAAAAGCAAATAGCAAGGACTTTCCAGTCCAGTCCAGCTCCGAAGTTAGAACACTGGCTGCTCTTCAAGGGATCCAGGGTTCAATTCCCAGCACCCACGTGGCAGCTCCTAGTTATCTATAACTCCTGTTCCTGGGGATCTGATGCCCTCATACATTGAGGCAAAAAAACCCCACATAAATATAAATAAATCATTTTTTAAAAAGTAGAAGGATAAAAGCAACACATGCTTATGTTGGAAAATATAAAGGACAAAAACCTCCTATAATCTTATCAAACCTAAGATGACTTATAAAGATTTATTCATTGTGTGTATGTGTGCATGCCTACATGGGTTTGTGTGTGTGCAGGTGTCCTTGGAATTGAGAGGGGTTGGGTGCCCTAAAACTAGAGTTTGATGGTGTGTGTGTGTGTGTGTGTGTGTGTGTGTGTGGTGTGGTGTGTGTGTGTGCTGGGAACCGAACCTGGGTCCTCTACAAAAACAGCAGGTGCTCTGATGTTAATTAAGCATTCTGGATAACTTCCCTTTGTTTCTTGTGCAAGTTTTTCTTAGCGATGGTTAGGGTTTGAAGATGGTTTGTCCCTTCAAAAGTTGCTATGGAGTTTGGAGCCCACCATGAGTATGAAGAATGGAAACTTAGTAATACTGTTCTAGGCAGGGCCTTTAGGGCAGGTGAGGGGGTTGAGGTATAAAACCCATAGTAAAGTGATCACAAGACACACCCATGTGGTAGGTGCGGGCATGAACCCCCACACATGCACACATGCTCGCAACCATGTGGTCTCCTCATTCGTGGGTTTTCCACACCTACCTTCTAAGTAGGCTCACTGGTTCCTTCCAATTTCAAACATTCTCCCTTGAGGAACATTCTAGACTATCTAGTGCAAGCTGCAGATTTTTCAGATGTTATGACAAAAAAAAAAAAAAATCTCAACTTAGAGACTACTTTGGAGCGCTCTGCCTTTCTATCCGCGAGTCCTTGCCCTAGACTTGAGACTTAAGTCCCAAGAACGGGGTCTTTGAGAACTGATGAGAAGCCGTGGGAGAACGGCTGCAGGCTTGAAACGCCAGATCTCATCTTACGGAAGAAAAGCGTATCTGAACTGTGGATACAGTGGTGGAGGGGGAGGGGAAGTATTCGGAGACCTTCCCCCACCCCCACAAAGGCAGAACGCATGGAGGGCTGGACTGGACAGGGCTAACAAGACTTCCCTTCCTGGGTTAGCCATCCTGCCCCAGCTCAGGGTCTTCATTCCACCATTCTTTATATCACTCCCCAGTACGAGCCTTTCTCCCATGCAGTTAATTCCGCCTGCTTTAATAGCTTCCCTCCTTTCCACTGGTCTTGAAGGCCTGCTGTTACTACTGTCCTCCCTTCTACTTTATCCTTTCTCTACACCCAACCCTTACACTCCGCTCAGGCTCAAGCATGTGTAGGTCACTGTAAAATAAACCAAGCAATTCCCTGAAGCACCCCCATCTTGTCCCCCACCCAGGTCTTTATAATATCCCTCCTCCCACACGCCTCTCAGAAAGTAAGTTCTCATCTCCATTTCCACACCTCGGACATCTGCTTACCCTAGAAATGTCTCCTCACGACAGACCCAGATCACTAAGGTCAGCATCCTCTTCTGAGAGTCGTCAGCCACGCCTGCATGGACTGCATGATCTCGTACCCTACAAGAGCCCCCTTTCTCTTCCTCTCTCTGTAAGGCAGCCTCCAGGGGCCTTTGATGATCCTGTCCCTAAGGTGACCCAGCTGTTTCTGTCACTTCCACTTCAGTCTCTGAGCTCCCGTCTGTCAAGGTTAAATCCTCTGTTTTGACAGCTCTCTCCAAAGCTTTACCGTTGTTCTTTCAACAGCTGGCTGGTCACTTCCCGTGCTTGCCTGAGCCCTGTGCCCTCGCTTTCCCTCTCCCATCCTCTGTTGCCTTACTATTCTCCACACAATCTTCCTTTAAAAGCAGGCCACGGGGGGGTTGGAGAGACGGCTGTGAGGTTAAGAGCCTTGGTTGCTTTTCCAAGAGGACCTGGGTATGATTCTCAGTACACACATGGCAGCTCACAACTGTCTAACTCATGCATGTGGTACACACACACACACACACACACACACACACACACACACACATTGAAGGCAAAACAATACACTTATAATAAATGAGTTTAAAAAAAGAAACCTTGGCATTTTGAGCTGGGTAGGGTGGTACACAACTTTGATCCTAGCACTGGGAGGCAGAGGCAGGAGGATAGCTATGAGTTTGAGGCCATCTTGATCTACATAGTGAGTACCAGAACATCCAGTTCTATGGAGAGAGACCCTACCTCAAACAAACAAACAAACAAACAAACAAACAAATTTAAACTTAGCATTTAAGCTAGGTGTGGTGGTGCATGGTTTTTTAATCCTAGCACTTTGGGAGGTAGAACAGAGGCAGGAGGATCTCTCTGAGTTCAAGGCCAACTTGGTGAGGTCTACATAATGAGTTCCAGAACAGCCTGGGCTAGGTAGAGAGACCCTACTTCAAATAAATAATAAAATTAAACCAGGTCATTGGCTACTGACTGTTACCAGGTGATTTCTTCCTGTGTCCCTGACCACTTTCCTTTTTTTTTTTTTTTTTTTTTTTTTTTTTATTAACTTGAGTATTTCTTATGTACATTTCAGAAGTGTTATTCCTTTCCGGTTTCGGGCAAACATCCCTTCCTCCCCCCTTCCTTATGGGTGTTCCCCTCCCAACCCTCCCCCCATTACCACCCTCCCCCCAACAGTCTAGTTCACTGGGGGTTCAGTCTTAACAGGACCAGGGCTTCCCCTTCCACTGGTGCTCTTACTAGGATATTCATTGCTACCACGAGGTCAGAGTCCAGGGTCAGTCCATGTATAGTCTTTAGGTAGTGGCTTAGTCCCTGAAGCTCTGGTTGCTTGGCATTGTTGTACATATGGGTCTCAAGCCCTTCAAGCTCTTCCAGTTCATTCTCTGATTCCTTCAACGGGGGTCCGTTCTCAGTTCAGTGGTTTGCTGCTGGCATTCGCCTCTGTATTTGCTGTATTCTGGCTGTGTCTCTCAGGATCGATCTACATCCGGCTCCTGTGGGTCTGCACTTCTTTGCTTCATCCATCTTGTCTAATTGGGTGGCTCTATATGTATGGGCCACATGTGGGCAGGCTCTGAATGGGTGTTCCTTCAGTCTTTGTTTTAATCTTTGCCTCTCTCTTCCCTGCCAAGGGTATTCTTGTTCCCCTTTTAAAGAAGGAGTGAAGCCTTCACATTTTGATCATCCGTCTTGAGTTTCATTTGTTCTAGGCAACTAGGGTAATTCAAGCATTTGGGCTAATAGCCACTTATCAGTGAGTGCATACCATGTATGTCTTTCTGTGATTGGGTTAGCTCACTCAGGATGATATTTTCCAGGTCCAACCATTTGCCTAATTTCATAAAAGTTTGTTTTGATAGCTGAGTAATATTCCATTGTGTAGATGTACCACATTTTCTGTATCCATTCCTCTGTTGAAGGGCATCTGGGTTCTTTCCAGCTTCTGGCTATTATAAATAAGGCTGCGATGAACATAGTGGAGCACGTGTCTTTTTATATGTTGGGGCATCTTTTGGGTATATGCCCAAGAGAGGTATAGCTGGATCCTCAGGCAGTTCAATGTCCAATTTTCTGAGAAACCTCCAGACTGATTTCCAGAATGGTTGTACCAGTCTGCAACCCCACCAACAATGGAGGAGTGTTCTCTTTTCTCATCCTCGCCAGCATTTGCTGTCACCTGAGTTTTTTGATCTTAGCCATTCTCACTGGTGTGAGGTGAAATCTCAGGGTTGTTTTGATTTGCATTTCCTGATGACTAAAGATGTTGAACATTTCTTTAGGGTGTTTCTCAGCCATTCGGCATTCCTCAGCTGTGAATTCTTTGTTTAGCTCTGAACCCCATTTTTAATAGGGTTATTTGTCTCCCTGCGGTCTAACTTCTTGAGTTCTTTGTATATTTTGGATATAAGGCCTCTATCTGTTGTAGGATTGGTAAAGATCTTTTCCCAATCTGTTGGTTGCCGTTTTGTCCTGACCACAGTGTCCTTTGCCTTACAGAAGCTTTGTAGTTTTATGAGATCCCATTTGTCGATTCTTGATCTTAGAGCATAAGCCATTGGTGTTTTGTTCAGGAAATTTTTTCCAGTGCCCATGTGTTCCAGATGCTTCCTAGTTTTTCTTCTATTAGTTTGAGTGTGTCTGGTTTGATGTGGAGGTCCTTGATCCACTTGGACTTAAGCTTTGTACAGGGTGATAAGCATGGATCGATCTGCATTCTTCTACATGTTGACCTCCAGTTGAACCAGCACCATTTGCTGAAAATGCTATCTTTTTTTCCATTGGATGGTTTGGGCTCCTTTGTCAAAAATCAAGTGCCCATAGGTGTGTGGGTTCATTTCTGGGTCTTCAATTCTATTCCATTGGTCTATCTGTCTGTCTCTGTACCAATACCATGCAGTTTTTATCACTATTGCTCTGTAATACTGCTTGAGTTCAGGGATAGCGATTCCCCTGAAGTCCTTTTTTATTGTTGAGGATAGTTTTAGCTATCCTGGGTTTTTTGTTATTCCAGATGAATTTGCAAATTGTTCTGTCTAACTCTTTGAAGAATTGGATTGGTATTTTTGATGGGGATTGCATTGAATCTGTAGATCGCTTTTGGTAAAATGGCCATTTTTACTATATTAATCCTGCCAATCCATGAGCATGGGAGATCTTTCCATCTTCTGAGGTCTTCTTCAATTTCTTTCTTCAGAGTCTTGAAGTTCTTGTTGTACAAATCTTTTACTTGCTTGGTTAAAGCCTGACCACTTTCCTAATCCAAGTCATGGCCACCTTTTACCTGGACCACTGGAATAGTCTCCTTCGCTCCTTGACCGTGGACTTTGCTGCTGTTCCACCTCACATTGCTGCCTGTGGATCAGTCCCAGTCAGCTCCCTGCTCAGACACAGTCCCCTCGGATCCTTTGGTACCGTTTTCTACTTTCTAACTTTACCATGAAGCCCAGCTTTTAGCTAGTGCAGAAGATTTCCCATTTCTGGTCACTTTCTGCTCATCTCTGCCCCAACCTTGCTCACACTGCCCTCTCCTTCTGACGTGTCCCCCACAATTACTTCTTTGGAGGTTTTTCTATCCTTCAAATCCCAGCTCTGAAGCCACACTTTTCCTGAACCCCCTGGTGGGAATTTCTTCTCTTTTTCCGAAACGCCCCTTTGCCTGGGAGATTGCGAGCACCCGTTCGTTACGAAGGAGACAGAGAACCTCGTTGGCCTTTGTTTCACTGAGTAAATCGGACTGCATGGGAGGCAGAGCACAGGGACCCTGGCTGAGCCCTCTCTGCTCAGTGAAATGTCTAGCTGTCATCTGCAGCGCTGCTCCCATAGGTGCTGGATGTAATGCAAAGCCCTGCTCTCCTGCCTTTGTTGATGGTGTGATCCCCATAGACAACTTTTTGGTAGGACCCTTGGGGTGGGGTGGAGGTCGAGATGAATATGGATGAGTACACACAGAACTTGCACACTGACCTCTTCACTGACCTGCAGGTTCGTGCACTCACGTATTAAAAGCTACCTACAGAGATGTGCAACAGGACTGTGGCCTGAATCTTCTGTTCTCACTGATGCCACAGAGGCACCTACCATGTGAAGCCTTGTGGCTTTACTGATACTCCATCTTCCCACCACTTTCTCTTTCCCTATAAGTACCCATTGGTATTTTATGATGGTCAATTTGATAGAGTCTAGACTCCCCTGGGAAGGGAGTCCCAATGAGGGACTGTCTAGATTGAGTCTAGACATGAGCATGTCTGAGGGAGATTGTCTTGATCCCATTGATTAGGGGGAGAGATGTGCCCACTTTAGGTGGCGTCATTCCCTCTTGGGGATCCTGGACTGTATAAGATTGGATAAGACAAACTTAGAATTAGCATGCAGCATCAACTCACTGCCTTCTGCTCTTCCTGTGAATATAATCTGACTAACTGCTTCACGTTCTTGCTGCCTGGACTTCCCAGCTGTAACCTGGAAATCGGGAGTCAAATTAACCTTTTCTTCCTCAAGTTGCTTTTGGCAGGGTATTTCAAGTTTGTTAGGAAACAAACCCAAGATGACATGCCAGCAATAGAGAAAATCCAGAAAGTCCACATCTCAGGGTATGCCCAGGTGAGTGAACCTATTCATCCCAACTCTCTCTCTCTCTCATTCCCACGCAAAGGAATGAAAAATGTCCCACACTGCTCCTGCCTGTAAGTTTGCCAAAGCTACAGACCGATAGCTAGTATGCACTGCCTGCCGGGGGAACAGACGTTCAGATGTGAGCGATGGTGTGGGTGCAGCTTGTCCTCCAGAGGATTCCTGTGTTAGATGCCCAGGCTCCACTATGTTAAGTGGTAGAGCTGTTAAGAGAAATCTGGGGAGCATTGTTTCCAGAAGGTAACTCTCGTGGGAACCCATACATTATTTCTTGCAAGGATCAGTTATAAAAACTTGTCTCTGGGGCTGGAGGGGCTCAGTGGCAGAATGAATACTGCATAGGGTTCTGGGCTGGAGTCCCAGGACTATTTAAAATAAAGAAGGCAACAGACTCCTGCCCTGTGGTCTGGCTTCCTGCCTTAAGACATGACCTTGCCTATGTGTGTGACACCATCCACAGGGGCCACACCAGAGCTGAGTTGATACCCGGGCACCATGCCTTTGAATCATCAGAATTTCTAACTTAATAGGCCTCCTTTTCTTTAAACTTACCTGGCATTGAGTATTTCATTAAAGTAACAAGAAACATGTTGATACAAATTATTGACTAAAACACAAAAGTAAGCTAGGCCTGATTCAGGTGCAAATTTGTGGTCCCAGCATTTAGGTGACTGAAGCAGGACGATCACAAGTTGATGGCCAGCCTGGGCTACATAGTAAGGCTTTGTCTTAAAAAAAAAAACAAAAACAAAATATATATGCTTGTGTGTGTGTTTATAATATATTGTATATATAATATGTTACATATAATAAAATAGGTTTCTGTCAAAGTGTGACGTGGACTTTCTAGTAATGAAAATATGTGTATTCTGGCTTGTGCATGTTTAATAAATGAACAAAAGCAGAGGAATGAAGAATCTAAAAGACTGCTCTCTACTTGGCAACATGCTGCTCCCCATAGAGAAGCTGACACCCCCCACCCCTATACATACACAAAGCAATGGCTTTACTTCCTGGGGCCTGTGGTGAGGGAGGGAAGAGTGGTGGAGGCCAAGGCCATGCTGAGCCCTCTGGGGTCCCAGATGGGAAGGAGTGGCTCCTTGGGGTGGGTATCACAAATGCCCGACTAGGAATGGATACGGAGACACATGGAGTCTGGCAGCCTTTGCAGAAGGAAGCAGAGTACCAAGGCCACCCAGGCTGCTAGTACAGGGTTCCTGAGATGGCCCCTCTTGGTGTCAACCTAACTACATTTGGAATTAAGTAAGACCCAAGTGGCCAAGCACACCTGTGAGGGACTTTTTTCCTTAACTAAATCATTTGAAGTGGGAAGATCCACTTCTAATCCAGATCTTTGAGGTGGGAAAATCCACCTTTAATCTGAGCTACAGTCTCTATTGGCAGCCTATATAAAGGACACAGAGGGAGCCTCTCTCTCTCTCTCTCTCTCTCTCTCTCTCTCTCTCTCTCTCTCTCTCTCTCTCTCTCTCTCTCCTCCCCTCTTCTCTCCTCTCCTCCCCTCCCCCTCTCTGTGTGTGGGGGGTGTGTGTGTGTGTGTGTGTGTGTGTGTGTGTGTGTGTGTGTGTCTGTGTGTCTGTGCGTGCACACGCGTTCTGGTGCTTGCTGGCCAGCCCATTCCCTCACTGGCATTAGAGCCGGCTTTTTCAGGATTCCAATATATACTGAAGTCCAGCTGAGAGATCCAGCCTCATGGACTGAACAACTGCTGGGTTCTTGGACCATCCACTCATAGGCATCCATTTTTGGGTTAGCTGGATCAAAGACTGTCAGCCATTCCAAGAAAGCCCCTTTATCTATAGAAATTCACCCTGACTAATGCAGTCTCTAAGGAGTGGCAAGGCTGTACCATGTATAGTAGGTGTCACCTGGCAAGAAAAGATACTGGAGGAGGGTCAGGAGATGGGCAATATTTAGAGAGAGACCGGAATTATATATGGCTGTTGAAGGCAAGGAAAGGCTGGGCACACACATGCATGTGTGTAAGTATGAATGAGTGTACAAGCCTGTGCATATATATGTATGTATATATGTACATGTACATGTATATGTATATGAATGAGTCTTCATGAATGTACATGCCTCTGTACATGATCATACATGCCTGTATGTATAAGTATGCATGCATGTGTATGCATGGCTTTGCACTACAGGCGTAGTCAAGGCTCACTCTAAGAATTGCCTAGTATTGGACAAATGAGAGAGAGCATATGTCTTGTGGTCCAGCTCTACAAAAATCCAGAAGGTGAGGTAGGCAAGGCCCAGGGAGGGGACAATCTACCCTTCAGCTCCAGATACTTGATTCTTCTTGACAAACATGGCGTCTGATGAACACAGACACGAGCGGGTGTGTAGAGGATAGCTTTCCCTGGAGTGGAACCCACAGGCTTGCTTTTGTACTTATGGGAATGATGATTCTGCTTTTACATGCGGTCTTTCCCTGAGGGGGAAGACAGGTGTCAGGGACAGAGTGCTGGGCTCAGTTCCCATAGACCAGCTGCAACCTGGGCAAGGACTCTGCCTACGCTGGGTGACGCTGTCATCCAGGGAGGGCCTGCTGATCTCTGCAGCCCTTTCCCATCTTACCTCAAACCCCGGACAACACTAGCACAATCTCCAAGAGTGGCACTTACCTCATAGTTAGGCTGTTGAAGAACCAGGTAGAGAAGCCCTGGGGGGAAAGGAGAGAAACTGAGAAAAGCCAGCTTGGGTTACTTTGCCTGACTTCGGGAACCCAGAGAGCAAAGGATTATGGGGGGAGGTCTCTCCCATAGAGGGAACTTTCTGGAATGGGGTAAGTACTAAGAGAGAGGTCTCCCTGGAAGTGAGTAGACATCCTTGCCATTCTGATACAGGGAATGGGGCCTGGAAGGAGGGCTGGAAGGACTCCTGGATGGACGGGTGCTGCTTCTTCCTGTTGCTTGTGTTTCCTCCTGAGAAATCCCCATGCCCCTACACATGCGGTCCAGTGCTGTTCATGAAATATGAGTTTACCTTCGACGATCAGCTGGCAAATGGGAAAATGGCCCCAAAGGAGCCATCCTCTTAAGAGGATGGACATGGGTGTTGGCAGAGGACTGTGTTGTGTCTTAATGCCATCTCTGATGCCACATACAGACAGCCTGAGAGCAAGGCCAGCTCAGATGAGAGTTGGCCCCAGAGGGACCCTGTTGTCAGTGCTGGACTTCCGGTATTTAGCTGTACCCGAAGCAGCTGTTTCTCTTGAATTTCCCTAAACTTGAGCCTTAAATGACCCTTTTGTTATAAAAACCAGTTTGAGCGAGCCTGGGCTCCTGCGTCTCAGTGTCTTGTTCCACTGAAGATGCCTTTCTCTTGGATCTTGCTGTCTGGAGTTTCTAGGTATTGGGGAAAGGCAACCTCAGCCATGGGAAGGTTGTGGGGATCCCTAAGAAGAGAGTCAGCTTAGGAAGGCTATCTGTGGGGTGGGCTGGGGTCTGTGGCTCTCAGTTGCAAGAGGTGACAGTCAATGAAGTGCCTCCGTGTGTTTAATTCCCTCCGGGATCCCAGAAGATTAACAAAAGCTTGGACAAGGTCACCTCTCTGGACTGACCCTGTTTCTGGTTGTGTACATCTTTTCTGTGAACTAGGCAGGCCCTCTGACAGGCAAACCTCTAGAACCAAGGGAGTGGAGAAAGGTTTCCCCTAAAAGGGAGCTGCAAGGGCAGGCAAAGAGAAAGTCAATTGTTCCCTTGGCACAAAGCCCACCTTCTAAGTTTGAGTATAAGGTGACATCCCCTCCCCTTTAAAGGCTCCTGTGTTGAAGGTTGGGTCCCAGCTGGTGGCACTACAAAGCTATGATTGTGCTAACGTCATTCATGGTTCAGTCCATTGATGGTCCTAGGTGAGTGGGCTGTTATGAGGTGAGGAGAAAGTAGGTCAGTGGGGCACACTTTTGAAGAGTGTATCTTGTTCCTCACCTCTCTGTCTCCTGCTCCTCAGTGGAGCAGTTAGCCGAGTACACACTGAGCCTAAACGAACCTCTCCCCACCGCCCCGTGGATTGTCAAGTTGTGACTAACACGATGCCCTTGAAGCCAACACTCCGCAGAAAAGTCAGTAACTGAAATACAGCCAGTGCGTGAGACTGTCCTTCTCCTCTTAGCCCACCCTACAGGGGAAGGGCCACCAGCTGCCAGGAGCCCACTCAACTAATGAGAATGAGTGACAACTTAGCAGAGTGGATGAGTCCCTGTCCCTACCCTCCACATCCTGTGACCCAGGGGTAACAAATGCCTGGCTTGCCTGAGCACTCCAGGGGGACCCACTTGGCTGAGAGCCTTCACCACTGTCACGACTACCTCCCTGCTCCTGCCCTCCTCCTCCTGCACAATGATTTGCCTTCGTAATTTTTCTCTTTTTCTTGATTGTTTATGATAAAGTCTTACTATAGCCCAGGGTGGCTTAGAACTTACTGGGGTGTCTAGATCGATGACAAGCTTCTTAGAAAGAAAAATAATATGTTCAGCACTGCAAAACATACACACCTAGTCACAGTGCAACGTGTCCAGAAATAAGCCTGTATACAATGCAAGGCCACTGTCACTGTCTTCCTTTGACCCTGAGCCCCCCAAGAGCCAGAATGACTCCCCTGAGGATTCATACACTAGATTGGGCACAGCCGGACAAGAGGAAGGCCTGGTCTCTTGAAGGGGTGGGCCACAGAAGAAATGTGCTCCCACCTACCACGCACAACAGATCTGTGCTGTGCTAATCACAACATGGGCTTGACCAGGTACTGGGATGCAGAGGTCACTAGGAGAAGCAGACACAGAGAGCTGGTTATGCAGGCAAGAGGTCATTCCAGGCAGGGTTAGGGATGTTAAAGGAATGCTTTCTCCTTGAGCAGAAAACACAAGTTCTGGACCCACACGGGTTGTTCAGGATCCCAGGGTGAGGAGACTCAGAAAAGGGTGGCTAGAGAAGAGGAGGGAGGAAATGCATGGAAGGTTCTGAGATGGGGAAGAGGCAACGTCCACTGTTGAGACACAGATTGGATGTGGAGCAAGGGAGCAACCCTTCAGGCTGTGGAAGGAAGACATCTGCAATGGGTTGGAAAAGCATTAGGAAGACACTGGAAGCAGGCACAGGAGAACCAGCGTCTTGGTTCACAGGTGTGGCTCTGGATGCAGATGGGAAATGGGTGAGATGGAAACAAGGGAGGCTCTCAAGGGATCACTCAGAGCTGCTGAAGCCACCCAGGCAAGAGACTGGTGGAGCCTGGGCAGGGCTAGTTGGGTTGAGACCATAAAAGCAACAGAACTTGGGAAAGGAACGGCCCATGCTCAGGTAAGAGCGAGGTGGAGGGAAAGGCTGAGATCAGGGATTAGAACTGACTGGAGGGTGTCATGGGATGCCTTAAGCCTATCGAATTCCTGCATTGGATTCGTGTGGCGCTACCTTGAAGGTGACTGGAGAGAACAGGCTGGAGAGGCCTTCAGGACTAGCAGGAAGGAAACATTTAGAGGTAGAAGCGTGGGGATGGCAGCAAGGTTTGGAGTGTGGAAGCCATGTCTCAGAGACAGGGAACATGGAGGCAGAGGGAAGGGGCTTGGGATAGTCAGGGGACCGTAACAGTGGAGGAGTCTGTAAAATGGACAGAGAGGTAGGGAAAAACAAAACCAGCATGCCATAGACCAAGTGGATCTGCCTTTTGAAGGCAGAAAGATCCACCACATGTGCCAAACTTTTTGACATCGTGATCTAGCACTGCCATCTACAAATCGGCCGGGCCATGTTCATAGCTATCCTGGGACACATGTGACCCCCAGCCCACAGTTTGGACACACCTCCCTTTCTGACAGACAGGCTAGGATGAGGACTGAAGAGAGACCAGAGGACATAGAGGCAGTGACCGAGGGCCACTGACGGCCTTGAGGCACTGGTGGAGTCAGGGGGTGATAACGTATTTGAGGAGTTGGGGAAGGGCGAGAGGTGAGGGAAAGGCCACTGTCTAGTCAGCAGACGATGTTGATGCACGCAGACAGTATGGCGGTCATGAGGAATACAGTTGCCTTGCCTCCTCTCTTCTCCATCAGATCTACGCTCAGATGTGTTCTGCCCAATTCCTGCCTGGTGTGTGCCACCCACACTGCTGCTCTCACCCTTCACTATCACAAGGACCCCCGTTTCCCATCATGCACTTGCCCTTGTCCTGTATACTATCCACCTGCTTATCTCCCAGCCCTGGAAGAAAGTACCCTGAGGCCCAACTTGGTCCATGGTGTCTATTGTCCATCTCCTGGTCCCAGTGGACACACCACAGGTACCCATGGAAACTGGTCAAACGAATGGCAAAGGCAGACGTCCACAGGAAAGAGAAAACAGAACACAGGCTGTGTTGGGCAGGGCCGGACAAGGCTGAGAATCCCCGAATAGTGAATGGAAGGCATTCTGGGATGATTAATATTTTCATATTTCTGGTGGGAAAACGGAATCTGGGAGGTGGAAGAAGCAATTACTACTCTGTGCACCATGACTGCCTGCCCAAGGCTGGAGTCCCTTGGGGCCCAGACAACGTCTAGCACTCACCTTGTCCCTGCGTTCTGCCTCCAAGTAAATCTCTGAGGGGGATGACTTCTCACTTTGCTCTCCGTAGATCAGCGAGGTTAGGCTGGCCGCCAGGAAGGGTGGCAGAGAGATAGAAAAAGAGACAAGGTTCTCAGGCATCTGCCCCACTCCCTCTAGGTTCTCCAGGTAAGGGACAGGGGCTGCTCTTTCCCATGGCTTTGAGCTGCAGGCCTCAGCTCTAAGCTGGACACACGGCTCTGGATATAGACAGAACCCCTGCTGCAGGGTGCATAATGAACTTTGGGAGTCAGGGTTCCAGAAAGTCTAAGACCAGACACAAACATGGCTTTGTGCCCAGTGATGGCTGCCCTTCCCATTCCTGTCCCTTCATCGAGGTCAATGCAGGGGCAAAGGCGAGGGACAGGATGCCATTCGCTGATGAGACTTCCTGCAGCTTCAGCAGGAGACTAGGCAGTGTCTCCCAGGGGAGTAGGGCTCTCCCCACCCTGTCCCCCCTTTACCTGTCATTGTGTATCAGCAGAGCCAGGCGCCCGTAGTCCCACGCAGCTTTCCGGAGGAAGGAGTAAACCAAGACGACGCACTGCAGACCCAGAAAAGCAAGTGGAGCGGGAGACTTCGCACATGCCCTCCTCTGCACCGGCCCCCTTCATTCCCACGGGGGAACACCCTATCCCTGAAATCTACAGAGCCCACCCATATCAGGTAAGTTGTGGCTTGGGAAGAGCTGTCCCTTTGAACTGGGCATTTCCTGACCCAGAGTAGAGAGATGGTCAGCTTGTTGAAGGGACGAGCCGAGGATGTGTGTTTGGAGTCATTAGAACGAGAAAACCCCCACGGCAGCATCAGCAAGGGGACAGAGAAGGAAGGCCCTGAAGGCAGGCTTTTCTCTTATGGTATAGAGAGAGCCTTAGAAACTCTGCCTGCCTTCCAACCCCAAAGCTCTTCCAGCTGGGCCACCTAGGCTGCACTATCACTGTGGCTAGTGTGCTTTGAACTAGGATCCCCACTGTATCCCTTGTCAGAGCTGCACAGTGGCTCCTGGCTAAGACCTCCCTGTGTCTCTCCCACGGCAACCAGGACTTACCACCCATAAGATGATGTTAAGTAACAGCACAGTGGGGATCCCCCCAAAGGGCTGCCCCTGAAGGACAGTGCTCCGGGACTGGAAACACTCATTTGCCGTCATGTTTCGAAACTTTTGGCCCATGCTTTCTGGAGAAGCAGTCATCCTGGGCACACGTAGGCTCCCAGCCAGGTAGAAGGTCTCAGTTGGACTCTGGGACTACTCCCCACTCTGCAAAACACATAAAGCTGCTGGGGAGTACGGGGACATGCACCAAGGACGCTAGTCAACGGGGGTTGTGAAACCCAGGGGCTAATGTTGGGTTTAGAACTATGACATCACAGGAGAAGAGCTGGCCCATTCCGTGGCACCAGGCTTATGCCACGAGGTTACAACAGTGTAAACGTCAGGGCTCTGCAGACAGAGTTCCAACTCCCTGAGTGATTCCTTATTTTGTACTGCTTGACCTAGGGTAATGAAGACCCTAAGGTTGCAGAATGCCCGGTGCAGAGGATGGTTCAATGACTTCCTGTCTGATGTAATTTATTATGTGCGTGTATCTTTGGTGTGTGTGTGTGTACGCATACAAGCGCACACCAGTGGACAACCTTAAGTGTCACTCTCAGGAAGGCTTTATCTTTTGAGACAGGGTCTCTCATTGGCTTAGAGCCCACCAATTAGGTTAAACAGGCTACCCAGCCGATCCCAGAGGGTTCCTGTTTCTACCTCTCCAGCGTGGGGATGACAACCACAGGTCACTACACCTGACACTCTTATGTGTGTCCTGAGGATTAAACTTGGGTCCTCACGCTTTCTAGGCAAACACTTTGCTGGCTAAGCCGCCTCCCTAGCTGGTAAACTACCTGTCTTACCTTGTCTTGGAACCAAGAAGACCAGCACCTGCCCAGGTCTGCCCTCATTCAGTGCGGCTGGGCATCCTGGTAAGCCCTAGATGCAAAGCCAGTTACAAGCAGACCTCACCCTACCCCGGAGTCTCTTCATTCTCATTCAAGAGAGGGCTCAGGGGCTGGAGAGATGGCTCAGTGGTTAAGAGCACTGACCGCCCTTCCAGAGGTCCTGAGTTCAATTCCCGCAACCACATGGTGGCTCACAACCACAGTAACAGCAATGAGATCCGATGATCTGGAGTGTCTGAGGACATTGATGGTGTACTCACATACATAAAATAATAATTTTTTTAAAAAAGAGAAGGCTTAATTAATTAATTAATTAATTAATTAATTCAAATACTTTGTGACCAATTGCTTTGTGCCATACTTGTGCTGGCTGCACCTCAGTGATTGTGGAGAATAAAGAGCCCTCCTTCATGGTGGCCTAGAGGGGAGAAACATACAAGGGAAGGACCAGTAACCACTGTGGGTACAAGCCACCCTTTGGCTTGTGTTGGAAAGCACCCTCCTTAAACAGAGACAAAAGTCCCCCAGTGTGTTGAGGGACAGACTCTTTGGCTAGGCAAGGGATGAAGAGGAGGGGTCCTAGAGGCATAAGGTCACCTAAGTTTTAAAGAATCCTTTTAATTGGGGGTACAGAGATAAAGTAGGGACAAATCAGCAAAGAGAGGACAAGGACTCTTGGGGTCCAGACAGTGGGAATCTGGGCAGGGCTGGAGGGTGGTGAGGAGCAGCCAGACACTTAGAACACAGTGCCAGTCAGAGCTCCTAGTGGGCTGAGTGGGGAAGATGAAAGATAGAGAAGCCAGGATGATCCTGCGGTTTTAGCTCAAGAAACTGAAAAAACTAAAATGGGGTTTCTGTTGCTGGCTGGAAAGATGGGGAAGAG
This sequence comes from Rattus rattus, assembly GCF_011064425.1. NCBI lineage: Eukaryota > Metazoa > Chordata > Mammalia > Rodentia > Muridae > Rattus > Rattus rattus. The sequence goes on along the minus strand of NC_046160.1, from coordinate 101,149,465 downwards.
GGCTGACAGCAGTAGTTTGGATGGACAAGTTAAGACAGTGGGTCTGGATCCAGAAGACAGCCTGGAGACATCACCGTGAGTCAAAAGCTATCAGCATAAGCAGCTCTCGGAGGCAAAGGACCAGCTCACTGGAGGAGACAAGAGAGGGGTCGGGGCAGAAGCCAATGACTGGAGAACAGTGGATAACTGTCCCAAGGAGAGATGCCACAACCCAGACATGGCTTTAGTGGCACCAAGCAGGAGCCTGAGTGCTGTAAGAAAGAGTGAAAAGGACTGCTCACATGACAGGCCACCACCAGGGAGAACTCCAGGAGGTGAGGAGGCTGAGAATTGGGGTGCCGTTGCACTTCGTAGGTTCTGTGACACCAGAGCTCAGCTCTGACAACTGCTCCATGCCCAGTGATCTTGAGTAAGGCACCAGAGCTCTCTATGCCTTGGTTTCTTTGTCTGTCACACGAGGATGGTGACAGCAGTTGCCACGCTCCACAGCGTCTAGAGAGTTGAGATTTGTGGGCCCTACAGAGCAATGACCGGAACGTGGGAAGCAGCATGCAAAGTCTGTAACAGGAGATGTGGATGTGAGGTCCCTGAGGGTCCAGGGCTGTCATCGCAGGAGCTGGGAAGGATGGGAGGTGGGGATGAAGGAGAAAAGAGAGCAGAGGATGAGGCGGTCTGGGAACCGAGCTAAATAGCAAAAGTAGCTTTGACCGTAGATCAGTGCTGCTCTGAACCTTGGTGGAAGGAGCTTCCTTTTGCGGTGGGCAGCAGGCAGCATGCAGCCAGAGTGCTGCGACCAAGCGGCTGCTGACCACTGAGCCCCAGATGGGACATTTATATCAACTAGCCTGCCCCTCAAGGTTCAGAAAACATTGTAGAAGATGAGGGTGGGGAAGGGCTGTAAAATGTGGTCCTCTGGATGCAAGATGGGCAGTGCACCCATTAGTACACAACAGCTATGGTCACTCTGTAATGCCTGCACAAAATCAAGACAGTCAACATTCCAGCATGGCAGGCCTCGCCTCTAGCTAAAGAGCTATTGGCAATTGGCGGCTCCTGGAAGAGGGGAAGTCATCTTTTCTCACGGGTGTGTCACCGGTAGGCAGCCCATGCTCTGGTGAGCCGTCCCAGGTCCATGTGTATGCAGGAAGCAGTGATAGGGCTCAGTTTTATTTTTAAAGAGGCTATGAAGACAAAGAATGACAGCTTTAGGAGGTCCCAGAGCGAGCTGAGGGGGGATTTGGGGTGAACAGGATCAAGATACAGTGTATGCACTTGCAAAGAAGCAAAAGTATTCTTTTAAATAGCCAGGGTTGAAGGCACAATGAGCTTCACCTTGAGATGGAAAAGATAAAAATTCACATTCCTACCCTCCCAGTTAGTGTCTAACTGTCTAGTGCCCTCTGTGCCTTCTGCTTCCCTCTCATTCTAATGAGGTGCCCTGGGTTTTACTGTCTACTCAAGCTCATCTGCTAATCCATCGTACTTGGCACTGAACACGAAGTATGTCCGTCAAAAGCCTGAACAGCCGCATGACAGCACAGCATCCCCAGGGTAAGAGGAGCAGCCAAGTGAACCATCCCTAGTTTGAGGTCGGCGCCTACAGGAAGCTACAGTTCTAACAGTGGCCACTTGGGGGAGCTCATGTCAAAGCAGAAGGTATTGGAAGTTGACACCCACCCATGCCCACACCCACCCACAAGTCTTAGGAGACATTTCCCACCTGAGGCAGCTCTCCAAGGAAGGTCCACGTCAGATCTTAGGCATCCACTCAGCTACAGTTTGCTGTGAAAGAACAGATGTGGTGGCGAAATCACCTTAGGGCCTTCTGCCCAAACCCCTTTATCCGGGATGTCTGCCTCATTCTATCGCTTGTCTTTCTGTCTCTTTTATTTATTCATTTCTAAAGATTTTTTTTAATTACAGGGAGAATACTGTACACAGGAGTGCAAGTGCCCGTAGGCCAGGAGAAAGCATCAGACCCCCTAAAGCGGGAGTTTCTGGCAGTGCGAACCACCCATTGAGACATCTCTCTAGATCCTTGCTGGTTTCCTTCAAAGGGAAACCATTTTTGACTTTTGACTATGTGACCTCCAAGCCGAGACGCGAAGGTGCAGGAGTTAGCACCAAGCAGTGGGGAAGGGCGGGCAGAGGGGACCATATTCACAAAGGCCCATGGGGGAGACTGACTATAACATTTTCAAGAAGTTAAAATAAACTCTGGCTAGAGAGTGGGACGGGTCACTGGTTTGCCCTTCCACGCATCCAACAAGATAGATCTGGGTCTGGAGAGATGACTTAGGGGTTAAGAGCACTTGCCGTTCTCCCAGAGGACCTGCCTGGAAGGTCCACAAACATCTGTAATCCCAGTTTCTGGGGTTTCCACCAGGCACACTCGTGCACAGAAAATTAGAAACACTGAAACAAGAGAAATCTATTTCATCAGATTCTTCTCTTGCCAAGCCCCATGCAGACCCTGAGGTTCAAACATGGCATCCTCCTCGGGGAATTTATAGCTTTTAGGATTTGGAGAGAGGATTGCTGTTGGCCTAGTGGTGGGAAGACCCTCAGCTATGAGGTCCCAACATAAGCTTGGACTGTGGTGGGGTTCCACCCAGCCATCGGGTCAGTTCAGGGTTTCAGCTCCAGCTCTGGCCTGCAGGGCAGGTGTGGGAGGGGAGGGGAGAGAAGTTTACCTCTCCCACCTTGCCACCCCAGCTCTCTAGCAGCAGGCAGAGGCAGCGAGAAGGCTGTTGCCAAGGAAACCTAAAGTAGCACCCAGCCTTTTTCCATATACCGTTTCCATCCTAGGCCTGCATTCTTCATTTCATCCATAACCCAAAAGGCAAAACCCCGCCCAGATGTGGCTCTAAGCTAGCTCTGGTGTGTATGGGGGAAGACCAGAAAACTGAAGGGTTAGCTCTTTTGGATATCCAAGCATGAGCCCTGTTAAGAATGAAGCTTGAGGGGCTGGAGGGATGGCTCAGCAGTTAAGAGCAATAGCTGCTCTTCCAAAGGTCCTGAGTTCAATTCCCAGTAAGCACATGGTGGCTCACAACCATCTGTAATAGGATTGAATACCCTCTTCTGGGGTGCATGAAGAGAGCATAGTCGTGTGCGTGTGTGTGTGTGTGTGTGTGTGTGTGTGTGTGTGTGTGTGTGTACAGTCGTATACATAAGAAAGATACAGATACATGAATAAATCTTTAAAAGAGGTTTAAAGACTGTACTCTGTATATACCCAAGACTTAAAAACAAAATGAAACTTGGATCGGGCAATGGTGACGGGAACCTTTAATCCCAGTACTTGGAAGGCAGAGGCAGGTGGATCTCTTTGAGTTTGAGGCCTGCTTGGTCTACAGAGTGAGTTCCAGTGCAGCCAAGAAACCCTGTCTTAAAAGGCGGGGATGGGGGGGAGGGAGGAAGAGGAAGAGGAAAAGGAAGAGGAAGAGAAGGTGATACTTGAAGAAACCCCTGAGGACACTAGAGATACATATGGCTGGTCACATGGAGCACACTTAGAGTAGCAGGTACTGAGGAACAGGACTCTTAGGACACACATTTCACAGCACGGGACAAAGAACTGTTCGAGATAATGGGGTAGAATTTGGCTACCCAAAGCCAGAACATCTCATTTGGGCTGGGTCTGTCATAGTGACCCTCAGCGGCACCCTCACCTCTCCGAGCCTCAGGTTCAGCACCTGGAAGGTGGTCATGATGGCTGCACAGCTCCACAGGTTACTGTGACAATGCAGACATGTGGTTCGTACAATCCCTTGTGCGGGGATGAGAACCTCAGGATTACCAGTGCCATCGCCAAGCTATTGGCTCCTCTGAGATGGTGCTGAGGAATCTCTACTCCTCCTTGCCACCCATTCGACTTGGGGACAGGAACGAGGAGAGACACAGAGAAGAGAGGGTCTACTATTCCTTAAACTGCAGTCATTGTCTTTATGCTTTCCATGAACAAAAACCAAATTACACCCTCGATTTGGGCCAAGGAGAGACAGGAGGGGTGGTGAGAATGCTGGTCTGTGAGGCGGGTGCCCTCTGTGGGTGCACACCTTGTCTGGTGGGAGAGGGAATAGCTCTCTCCTGCCCACACTCTCCTATCTTGCCTTCCACTGTCAAAAGCAGGATGTGCTGCTTTTCTGGGTCTTCTAATTCTGAGCCATCCTCAGCAACTCAGGAACGGTATCAAAAAGAGCTGGCTTTGCCTTCAACTCCATCTTCCCTCCCTGTCTCCCTCCAGGCATCCAGGCCCACTGCTGTCTAACGAGCCAAGCCGGCTCTCTGCTCTCCACTTCCCGATGATCCAGACATTGCAAGAGCAAATCTCAGGAGTGATTTCAGAATTAAAGTGGTCTGTAGGGAGAAGGGAAGGCCGTGGGAATGGCTCAGGGGTTAAGAGCACTTGCTGCCCTTCCAGAGATCCAAGTACCCATGTTGGACATCTCACAACTGTTTGTAACTCTAGATCTGATCTCTCTCCCTCTTCTGGCCTCCACGGGACCTCAAACTCATGTTCACATATGCCTGCACAGGTACACACAAGGACATATAATTAGAAATAAAGTCAAAATTTTTTTAAAGGTGGTCTAAGGAGTTCTGGGGAGGTGCCAACTTATTGATCGCTAACATTTGTCGAGCATTAGCTCTGGGCCAATCTATTCCATTTAAGGTTACTTCATTTAACCCTCATCAGGACCTCAGGGCCCCAGACCAGAAACAGCAAAGCCCAGTGAGCTTAAACAAGTCATGGGCCTATCAAGAGGCAGAGCTTGTCCTCAAGCCTGAGTGTTTCACTGCCGTCCGCTGGGGTGACAGTATTGACAAAGATGGCAGAAAGGGGACCTTGCCTGAGCCCCAGTCTATGGGTATAAAGCTTTCCCAGATTCTCAGGATGATGCAGTGTAAACATGGTGGACATAATCAGAGGTCTAAGCTGGGCCCTGAAGCTATCCAGCTGAGTCTCTCAGTGCTGCCCAAGGCTCAGTCACTATCAACCTTCCCACACCCAATCAATCAGCAGGAACAGGCACACACACACACACACACACACACACACACACACACACACACACACACACACACACACACACATCAGCACCACCACCACCCGGTGCATAAATTTGTACCTCCTGCCTGTCCCCACCCACCACCTGGCCCTCTGGGTCTTTTCAGTAACTGTTACCTTTAGCTAACAAGAGGAAAGATTATCCCCCCTGTTCGAAACAAATGAGTTTTGTGTCGTGTAAACTCCTCCTAGCTCCACTTGCCTTTGGCTCTCCTCCTCTCCCCGCCATCACCCTTTTCTGGGAGGGCAGCTTGGTGCATGAGGCTTGCTCTTGTTGCTAGTAGGAGCAGAGTTGTAGGAGAGTTGCAGGAACTAGGGGTTCTGCTTCACAGCCCTGCACACATGCCTTGCCAGCTGGCCGTCAATCTCGCCCCGAGTTGAGCCTGTCCTTGCTCCAAAGTGTCCTTCATCTCCCAAGACTTCATGACCAAGGACATTGTGTTCAATGTACAATGTGATGGAGCTGAATCTCCTGAAGGCTCAGACACTGACCTAAGCTTGCGAGCGGGCAGATTTGAGGTGAGAACCTGGACCTTCTGGACCCCATTCAGGATCCTCAGTGGCCTCTCAGTCTTGTGGAGCAAGGTAGGGGCTTTGAATCAGCTGGAGGTGTTTGGAGAGCACAGAGACCCCTGTCCTTACCAGTAAGCCAGTTAAGGACAGATGGAGGGACACCCTCAAAGATTCCCTTGGGCTGGGCTCTGTTCCCTCTTCTTTGGTGAAGAGGAAGGGACACTTTGCCACAGATTCATGCCTCCTGGGGAGAGCTGGTGCACAGAAAAGCAAGCATCAAAGAAGCTTCCTGATCCGAGGTTGCAGAGAGCAGATGGGGAGCCCTGGGCCTCCAGGAACAGCCCTCCTGACAGACGTGCTTTGTCTATTGGATCAGTTCTGCTCTTCTGAGCATCCAGTCTTCCATCCCAGTCATTTGGGAAGCATCATAAATCCTGGTTTGGATTTAATATGCATATACAGCTTTAAAAAATCCTGAAAATTCTTAAGGGTGTTTTTATGTCCTGCACAAAGGCCAGCTAGAGTCTGTTCTGTCATCTTGAAGAGAGGAATCTTGAGCCTGAAGAGCCCAAGAGACTGGCTAGGTCAGGGAGCTAATGGCATGGAAGGGGAAATGAGTCCCATGAGAAAGACACGTCAGCCCCCTCTGAATCACGCTGCTCTGAACCACACTCAAGACAAAACAGCATTGAAAAACCCCAGGCTCAAGACAGAAGTTAGTGGGGGAGAGGGAAAACTATGCTGGAATCCAACTCCAGGCTTGAGTGGGCGTGGCTTCAGATGGAGAGAGGGGAGGAGAGGGGGCAGATTTGAGTGACAGGAAAGGAGTGATCTCTAACCACCATTCATGCCTCAGAAGCAGCCTAAGAGCCACGGCCTAAGCAGCAAGAGTCAGTGCTCCATTCTACAGGTAGATAAACTGAGGCCAAGTACTAGCCCAGAGTTACAAAGCTGGACGGAAAACAAGGCAGAAAGAGGGATGAAGTGGCCACTCTAGTCAAGGCTGGAAGTTATATAAACTGACTTTCCACCTACCTCACTCAGACCTTACAGGGGTGGCTCTCCTTGATGGAAAGGTTCCCTCTCTTGTCCTCAGACTCTTGTCAGTTCAACCCAAGTGAGCCATCATGGCCGTGTCCAAGTTAGACAGGGCAGGAGGTGAAGCAATGGGGATATCACAGACATCAGACCTCTAGAGGCTGGGCAGCAGCTTGGGTGACAACCTGTTTGTGTTCATATAATGTCTGCTTGTGGGGGGGAGGGGGAGGAGAAGGAGGAAGAGGAGGAGGAGGGGGAGGGAGGGAGGGAGAGAGAGAGAGAGAGAGAGAGAGAGAGAGAGAGAGAGAGAGAGATGCTGGTCATGGTGGTACATGCCTTTAAATCCCTGCACTCAGAAGACAGATGCAGGTGGATCTTTGAGTTCAAGGCCAGCCTGGTCCACAGAGCATGTTTCAGGGCAGGCGGAACTACACAAAGAAACTCTGTCTCAAAAAAACAAAAATAAAAAAATAAAATAACCAAATCAAACCAAAACCAAATCAAAAACCAAAACCAAACCAAACTAAACCAGAAGAACGGCAGGATGGACTGATGTTCTAAAACAAGTGTCCTGATTTTTGTTTTTGTCTTTTTTTTTTTTTAATTTAAGGAATAAAGAGCAACAGCAGGAAACCCTTAACATTACAGCTCTTTCCGAGGTCTCTAAATCTTTTCTGGTTTAAAATAAACCCGAAGCTAAGTGAGCATGCTCTGTTGTACACGGTAGTTTAAAGGGAACATCGTTGGCTTCCCTTCATCAAATCCCTTGCTGCCTCTCAGGTCCTCTAACGCTGCCAGATCTAACTGCAGCTTGTCAATGGGGAAGGGGTCTCTGTGCAGGCCACCGGTGGCTTTAGGAAGCTGCCCACTCAGGCAGATGGTCAAGCCACCATCTCTTCTTTCCACCCGACCCCCTCATAACCAGATGGCCTTTGCTCTCGAAGACCTGAGCATTCTCTGGCCCGCGGGCTCTCCATCCCCATTAAGAATGCCCTGTTAGGAGTCAGATCAACTCTGCATTCCCAGGCTGCCCTCCTGGAAGTTCCCATGTCTCCTCCATTCCTACAGCAGCACTCGACCCAGAGTTCTCCCCCACGCAGTGCTAAGAAGAATGCGGCATGTTCTTTCTCTCAGTTCTTTCTCTCACCAAGCTTGTTCCAGGAGAGGCTAGAGACAGATCTTGCTAAAAGGAGCTGTCTGCCGTGTGCATGTAGCTCACAGACAAGGGCCACTGAGCCCAATCTGGAGTGTTTCGGAGGTTTTCCTGAATAAGGCAGTGAGGGAATCCTGTAGAAGGGATTCGGTTGCTTTCCTTACTCTTCCTGCTATAGATGGTTCTGCCTGACTCACTGGTTTCACTTAGCTGAACCCCCAACCCCATTTTCATCCATTCTCTCTCACCTCCTCTCTTCCAGCCCCAGGGCCTTGGCATATTCTAGTCTCTGCCCAGATGTTCCCTGCCACCAACCCTAACTCATTTTGCCACTAATCTAGTTCAATGTTTACGTTTTTTTGGGGGGGGATCAGTTGACACCTCATGACCCCTACCTCACAGCTTCTTGGGAGGCAGACACAGTGCAGCATGTAATTGTAGGTCCCTAGAGCTGGCTTCCTTGAGTCTGACCCTAACTTCTGCTACGTATCAGCCCCATGACTTCCAGTAGGTGTCTTAATGCACCTCAGTTCCCTTACTTATAAAATGGATATACTAATGTTCTCCTCCCCACTGAGTACCTGTGAGGACTAAGGGAGCCAAGCGAATGGCTCACACACTGTCCAGCACATTCAGTGATGCGTTATTTACCTTGTGGGGAGCTGGTATACCGCGTGGTCACTTACAAGCTGACCTTGCACATGACTGGCTGCTCCAGAGACTAGCCAATCCCTAACACAGCCTGAGCCCTTGTTCATCATCAACTCCTCTGCTGCCTGGTAAGGCTGGATGCTTTGCAAATATTTGTTTGAGATGAGATAGTCAGGAAGCTGGGCAGAGGGACTTATTTGGCCTTGTGATGTCAGACCCAGAACATATGGCCTAGAGGGGACCTTAAAGAAACCCTGTCACCCACTCTCACATCTGCTGGCCAGTGTTGTCATAAGCTTCCCACCTCAGGCTAGGTAGCTCCTGCCTATCTCTATCCCCGGCGGAGTTGGCTGGAACCTGTTCTTGGAGGTTTCTGTCTTGGTTTAGAAAAAGAGATATTCAGCACACCTCCCGTCTGAGGGCGGTAGAGCAAATGCAGTCACAACTGGGCAAAGCTGAGCCTCGGGGACCCTGAGTTATCCCAGTAATTCTCATCTCCATGGCAACAGGTCTGGACTACACTCTCAGCCAGCAAGACTGGGCAGCCACTCAATTCCTCATCAACGGCGGGGTAGAGGCTCCAGGGTGTGGTTCTCTCCTCAGCCTCTATCTCATTAAATCTCCAGCATGAGTCCAGAGGGGAGCAGTGGGGAGGGAGAGTGGGAATGGGAGGGAATCGCAAACATGCAGTGAGATAAGGCCCCGTCCTAGACTCAGCTCTTGCTGCACAAGGATAAAGGCCGCCAGCCCGGAGGTACCCACAGCAACCAGGTAAGCAATCAGGTAGATGCTGTTGGTGACACCCCCACTCCGCCTCCTTCTGCAGCCAAGACGAGCTCTGATCTATCAAGGCTCTACAGCCAAAGGCTGAGCCCTAGTCTCACTCGGACTCCACCCGCTGCTTACAACTCACTCATATCCATATAGATCGCGCCTTATCAAACATCTGATCTGTGCCACACTGAGCTAGGAATTGAGGTGCAAAGACCAGCCGCATGTGGCTGGACCGTTAGTAGGCGTACAAATCGGGGGAAGGGAGTCAAGCTTTCAGGTTTGAGAGCAGCAGCTCTACAGTCTAGAGGGCAAAGCACAGTACAGAAGTACAGACAGGCACAGAGAATGCTATGCCTTGGAAGTGCCTGCCTGGTTAGGGCCCAGTTTTCTCTTAAAGCATGCGTAAGAGACTGCTGGCAGAATTTACCTTCAGGGAGGAGAAGTGGGTGGTCACAGATGCAGCACAAGGGCCTTACTGGTCAGTTTTGTCCTTGTCACTGTTTGAGTGAGGTATTCATGAATCATGATTCAATTATCATTGAGTCACTACAGACTCAGGAATGGCAGGTTTGGAGTCAGTGTCTCCAACAAATCCCTGAGTGGTGACAATACCACTGGATCATGCTTTAAATTTTGCCCTGTGGAGGCAAGGTTCATAGAAAGAGGTGGAAGGTCCCCCTGCAGCCCTAAAGCTGAGCCTAGACACTGGAGTAGATAAACTGGCAGAGTTGGTCTGGTTCTCAAAGCCATGGCATCTGTCAACTGCAGTTTCCGATCACAGAATCACCCAGTCAGCCTGGACTTGGCTCCTGAACTTAAGGAGCCTATACTTCAGGCTCGAAGTTCCCTATGAAGGGTATGGAATAAAGGAGCTGCAAAGTGTGGGGATCACAGAAGGTAACATCTGATTCTCCCTAGAATCCAGAAAGGATACTCAAAGGCTAGGCCGGCCAAAGGTGGCCCCTTAATTATAGACAGTCTACCTCCTAGAGCTGACAGCTTGCTAGCTGCAAGGCACTCTGCTCAGATTCTACAAGTCACGGGCATTGTAAACCAACCCCAACAATTCAAGAAAGGATCCCCGCCACCATGTGAGCTCTGAGCCGATAGGACAGCCACACATCCTCAAGGGTGTAAAGGCCTCCGACCACGGCATGATATTCCAAGAGCAGACCACTGAATGCACAAAAGCTGAGAGGGACGCAGGAGAGGAAGGCATTTGTCGGTCCAGATTGTGTTCAGGCTCCCTGAGGGAGCTCAGGTCCCTAGATGGAAATATGCCACCCTCAGATGAGAGGAAGGCCAGGGTGAAGCCCATCCCTGGGCTGGGTCTCCATCTGTCTAAATAGGCCGGAAGCCATGCTGACTGCCTCGGGGGTGCTCTGAGAGCAGCTGCCTGCTCAAAGCAAGCTGCTTCGGTGATGGGTGGTGGAAGCCAGATGGTTGATGATGCCCGTCTAGTTTACACCGCCTCAGAGGGCCCATGGAGCATCAGAGTCAGAAACTCATGAGAGTCCCGAGGCTCGCATGTGAGGAAGTACCGAGTACTCTCTAGCTACAGACCTAGGGACAAAGCTCAGCCCAGGAGGGAAGCAGAGCCAAGTGGTGGAGGGGCTGCAGGAACTGTGGTCACACCCCACACCTCGTCCTCCTGTTCTTGGATGACTCTGCAGAGGGGGGAGGGGTCACTGACATCAGCCAGAGCTAGATGCCTTCCCCGCCACCTGCCTTGCTCCTCCTCAGCCCGAGGTTCAGAAAAACCACTCAGACGCAAAGACGGAACTAGAGAAAATACACTCTGCCTAAAGCTAGAGGCACTCTAATTAGATTCAAAGATATACTAGCCTGGGCTACTGAAGGATAGTAGCTATTTCTGGAGAAGAGAGACCCATCCTTCTGCCTGTGCCGATCTGAGTAGAAGAGAGTGATTTCCTCCTCTCCTCCATGATCCCTCCCCTTCCCCCCTCCCCCCCCTTCCACATTTCTCTTCTGCCTTTGGTGTCCAAGTGGATCAAAGGCTCACCCTGTTCGTCCTACTGTTAAGGGGGCTTGTAGGCATGGACACAGTTCAACCCAGTGTTTACTGAGCCAACACCTGCTGGAGGCGGAAGAGCCCAGGCCAAGGTCCCAGCATGTACCCAGGTGGCAGATCAGACGGGAATTCCAGGCCAAAGGCAGAACAAAGCAAGGTATGTGCTGAAGCTATGGCCTTGGGGACCATAGGGACAGGCGGGGAGGACTTCTGGAGGTGTTGTTTGTAAGGAGTCTACAGTGATAGAATCAGTAAAGGGGGAGGGGATAGGAGGGAAGTGGAGAGGAAGAGGCCCAGAGAAAAGGGTCTGCTAAGCTAAAGGCTTGGGATCGCAGGGTCCTAAGACCCTGGTTGACCTGTGCTTTATGGCTTAGGTAGTGGAGAGTCACAAAAATAGAGGAGAAAAGATGTGATGTTGCCTGCTGGGAATAGTAGGGTTTCTAGATCTTCCTCCTGTCCTAAGGCCTTGATTTTGATTCCTGAGACCCACCGGAGACTCTCAAGGGACGCAGTCTGGGTCTCAGGGATCACATTTTTTTTTTTGTAGGATTTGCCCTGGCGACCCTATTTTTTAAAATTATTTATTATATTTAAATTTTTTAATTTGGATATTTTTTTACTTACATATAGATGTGTCTGTCCACATGAGAGTGTGTGCATATGTGTACAGGTGTCTGTGGATGCCAGAGGCATCAGATCCCCTGGAGCTGGGGTTACATATGGTTCGTAAGCGCCTCACATGAATCCTGGGAACCAAACTCAGGTCCTCTGGAGGAGCGGCCAGCACTCCTGACGGCTAAGCATCTCTCCAGTGCTCTGGAGGCCCTATTTAATGACACAGCTCTGAAGCATTCCTGAGACCCCTTTCTTTCTCTGGGCTTTTGTTTGTTTTCATATTACATTTCTCTCTTCCTAACATACTTCAAATCCAGAATTTATATTGCTTTACCAGGCCTCATGGTATACTCCCATAATCCCAGCCCTTGAGAAGCCAAGGCAAGAGCACTGACACAATGAGGCTAGCCTGGGCTATTAAGTGAGACTCTTTCTCTCAAAAAGTAAGACCAAATGACAGAAGAATCAAGAATTTAAGCTGCTTGTGAACGCCCTGTCCTTCTCCAGCAGTAGAACTGAGACCTAGGAGGACAGGACTGTGTCTAGTTTCCATGCCTAGAGTACAAGCATAACCCAGGCACAAGCACCTTGTTGTTGAGCTGGTTAGAGGAAAGCCTGCCCTACGGGAACCAGCACAGCCTGGCCTGCTCCTTTTCTGGCACCACACCCTCGCTTCCTGGGGCTTGGCAGTGCCTGAGCCTCCTGGTGGAAAAAAAATCTCAGAGAAAAATCAGACAGAACTGTGTCATTTCCCTCCTTGCTGCTCACCCTGCCAGGAATCTTGGAAGCTTTGGACTGATCCTCCTTCGCCCCCGTCTAATCGCCACCATCGTCTGTCAACTTGGAGTGGAGCCCATAGCCTGCAAGGCACATTGCACCTAGGGAAAGTGAGCAGGCTGCAGGACACGGGGCTGAGAAGAACAGCTTTGAAATGAAGCCCCGCCCCCCCCACCATGCAAAGGTGCTGGCTGGCTGCCCCACTGCAGGGGCCTCTACCCTCTGTAGGGGGAAACACTCTCCCCATTTTACAGATGGACAAAGAGGCTTAAAGAAGTCCATGGTCATGGCCAACCAACACCTCTGCACTACAAAAAAAGAACTTGGTTTTAAATGCAGGCCTTCCCAACTCCATCAAGCACAAGTGCCTTCCTGGGGTGCAGCCTTTCTTCATGGGACAGGGTTAAAAAGGAGCCTCGTGCTCTGTCCAAGGTGCTGATCCTAGGTACTTTTTGCCAACCACCAGCAGCCCAGAGCTAAGGGAGCCAAGGACAATGACTTCATGTCTGCTGCCTGGCCTGAACTTGAAAGAGTGCTGCACTGCTTTGGACAGTGGCCATCTGACCTCTCCTTACTCTGATGTGGACAGAGCTGGAGTCCAGAAAGGACTACTGCACTCGCAGTCTCATGGACCCAGGGGACCCTGCAGTCCATATCCAGCCTTGCTCATATCAGGTCTATGGTTAAGAGGCAGAACTTGAATTAAACCTTCAAGCTGGGATGGGGAGCTTCAGGTGGCTACACCCCCACTCCTTGAGGATTCAGTATACCGCCTTGAGGGTGAAAATCTTCTCTCAATAGATATCGTTCCCTTACAAGTGCACAACATAAATAAGATAATATCCAGTTTCTATTTTTCAAGACTCTTAAAGGTCAGGTTAGAGTATCATTATTAAGAAGGCTACAGGGAGCCATGATGGGTTAAGATGGCTACACAGTGCTTTGGGGAAGTTAATCAACCAGCCAAGTGTGGCTGGGAGAAAACTGGCTTTTGTGATGAGCAGAGCTAATGCGATACCCACTCACTGAATGCTAGGTGCTGTTTCAAGCACTTTGCAGATGTTAGTCTATTTAATCCTAAGCAACCCTAGGGTTCTACTCTTTCCCCCATTTTATGGCTAATAATTGAAGTACACAGAGATGGTGAGGTTGGAAGGTGGCCACAGCTTTCTACAATGTCCACAGCTGCTCTCCACAAACACCTAGATGGGAGGAAGCAGGGTTGGGCAGTGAGACCTGAAGGGGACAGAAGTAAGGGCTGCCTGCAGCCAAGGCCACCTGCCCTGGAGAGCTCTCCTGGGAAAAGACTAGGAAGTCGTAAGGGCTACAAAACAAAACAAAACAAAAAACAAACAAATAAACAAACAAACAAAACCCTGAGCACTATGCACAAAGAAAGAACTAGATCTAAGATGACCTAAATGGATAACAACAATCGCAGCCCTCTTGGCCAACAAGAACACACAGGATAGCGTTTTCTCCATGAAAGAGAGCGAGAGCTCTTACCAAATTACAGCTTCCCTGCTCAGCCTCCAGGGCTGCATCGACTCTTCTCAAGATTCAACGAGTAGTTGAATCGCTTCTGAAATGAGGAAGAAAGACTCTTCTAGACGTTCACCTGACTCTTGACACAGTCTACCTTCAGATGTTGGACAAAGGAGTGTGAGTTGGCTGCGGTGGCCAAGTCCAGTAGAGGAGAGGAAGGGTACCCAGGGAAGAGAGAGGCTGGGCTAAGGCCAGCAGGGAGGAGGCAGCTGAAACAGAAAACTTCCTGTGCAGTGTTGAGATTTTATCTGATTTCTCTGAGGTGCTCAATACCAACATCTGCATCCTCTCTTGATACTAACCAATGCTCAAGAAATGAAAGGGGATTGAGTTGGACTAGCTTAGCTGAATAAGATTCCTTCCAGTCTCCAAAGTCTCAAGATACTGTCTTAATCCTTTCCAGGGAAAGTGAGTTCTGAGAGCATTGCCTTGTGCTATCCTGAACCTCCTCCCCGCACCAGAACAGGTGGGCAAGACCCTCAATGCAGAGGCCCGGCTAGGAGCTCAGCCTGCAGCACCACAAGTGAATGGAAAACAAGCTATCCACAGCTCTCAAGTTTCCCTCAAAGCTCCAGAGACTTAGCCACCCTCTGTCCTGTGAAGACGGTTCAGGTCCCTGCTGGTCGCTCCAGTCAGGCTATGGTTAAGGAATTTCATGGAGGGCCTTTTCCCAGCTTCTGACTGGCACACCCCAGGCTATGGGACAACCATACGGCCACATTTCCCAAGGTTGGAGTGGGGAGGAGGACTAGTGCTGGGGCTGAGAGATGGTGACAGGGGCACCTACCTGGGGCACAGATGTTGGTGAGAGCTCAGGCTGAAAGGCTATGTCCCCAGGCTTTCCAGTTCTCGACCAGTCTCTGGGAAGAAATGCTTCCAAGTGATCCTACAGCGTCTCACCGGTTCTTGACGACTAAAGTGGTTCCTTCAGAGATCTGTGGCATAGGGACAATAGAACACTCTCAGAAGAGCCAGGCAGGGATCCCAGTCCTCTGTAAACAGCTCCTCCCCAAGCCCAAGCTGACCAGGCCCCTCCTAGATCCAATGTGCTTGTCAGCATCTTCCCACTGGGCCAGCCTGGGGAGCTCTGGGAGGGTGAAGGAGCCTCAGAGGCCAATGAGTCCTCAAGGCATGGCCTGAGAGAGTGATCTCAGCTGAGCAGAGATCTGGGACAAGGAGGAGTACAGGGATTGGAGAGTATACTGGGGTTTCAGACCATTCTGGTTCTGACACTTGTCCCCTAGTGAGCTGAAGTGCCTTGCTTTCCCTCATCGTGATGGGAATTTCAGCCTGGACGTAGTTAAAGCCAGCAGTGCTGAGAAGAAAGGAGGTCACATAGGACCAAAGTCATCTTCCTCCCAAGGCACCTGAGGAAACCTTACTGAAATGTTGACCTGTTGAAGGGCCCTCCCTTGCCTGGCCCACTAAGAACAAATGTCCAGGAAGATACTCACACCCACATCTTTACAAAAGAGGTATGGGAAGTAATCCTCAATGCATACTCTGGGAGAGACCAGACAAGTCCACTGATGAGGCTTGTGTAGCTCACATAGCATCCTCATTTCCTTTCTTAAAAGCAACTTGAGGGGAGCCCAAAGTCTGCAGAGACCAGCAGCAACCCTGGGCAGCTTGTGTGACACATCTCTAGGTTTTATTTTCCTCTTGGACAAAATGAAAGGAAGGATAATCTCACATGGACCCTTCAAGATCTGACATTGCCAATAAAAGAGGAGACGAACCCATGAAGAAAGGGAACTTAAAATGGAAATTCAGGGCTGATGTCATTTGGTGACAGAGCTCTTGCCCAGCGTGCACAAGGTCCTCGGTCCCCAGCAATGGCAAAAAAGGAAAAGGAGGAAGCTTGGGGTGGGGCATTTTAAGTAGTTTTCTCCCTTTGCAGGTTTCCTTCTAAAATGTTCTTCTTAGATTCTGAAGGCAACGCGCTATGGAAAAGGCCCACTCAAGGTAATTACACAATGGAAATGGGGCTGGGCACGATGCCCTTGCCTTCCCAGAGCTCGGTTACATTTCTAGACATAAAGATAGTTCTGTGAGTTTCCCCAAACATGGCTGGATATGTATGCATCCCAGTGACCTTCATGACCCTGCGTCTCTTAGCTTGGTTCATTAGTTCACATCATCCTTCTTTGCAGCCAACATCTTCAGTGTTCAACAGCGCCCCCACTGAACCAAGTCCTACCCTTCACACCATTCCAACCTTTGCTGGATCCTGTCTGTGACTGTGTCTGGCCCTGAACTCTCTGCGGAGACCAGGCTGTCCTGAAGCTGGCTGTCTTCCTATTTCAGCCTCTCCGGCACTAAGATTATAGGTGCTGCATTCATCCATGCCTGGTTTGTTCTCCTATTTTTTGATGCAGGAAACTGCATCAAGCCTCTGTGGAGTTAGCGGTAGAAAACCCCAGGTTGAAGGTTATGCTGCTCTTAAGTACTAATATATGTGGCCAAGCTGTCCTGCAATAAAGCAGCAGCTTGCATGTTCCAGCAATGCAGGCAGCATTTCTCTATCTTCAGCAGCGTGGCCCACTCCGTAGACCAGGCTGGCCTCGAACTCACAGAGATCCACCTGCTTCTGCTTCCCAGGCACTGGGGTTAAAGGTGTGCTCTAACCCCACCAGACACATGGTCACCTTTTAGAGAGCATTATCAACATACCGTTTATCGATTGTCTTGACTAGGATATTTGAATATCCGAGTTAATACGGCAACGCTTGTAGGCACGCCGTTTGTTTATAGCTCATTATTATCCCCTGCTAAACTCTCTGGCTTTGACGATATGAAAGTCCATTGCTTCTAAGTTCAGAACTCTTTTTTTTTTTTTTTTTTTTTTGGTTTTTTTTTCAGAGCTGGGGACCGAACCCAGGGCCTTGCGCTTCCTAGGCAAGCGCTCTACCACTGAGCTAAATCCCCAACCCCAGAACTCTTTATTGCCACCAGGACAGATATTTCTTTCTCTCTCCCCTCCGTGCCATGCTCACTCTCTCCTCTCCTCTCCTCTCCTCTCCTCTCCTCCTCTCCTCTCCTCCCTCCCCTCCTCCCTCCCCCCCCCCCTCTCTCTCCTCATTCCACCCAGCAGCTCCTGAATACACACTTTCCAAACACTTGTGGAACATTCTCCAGTACAGACTGCATCATGTTTCGGGTAAATGGTATAGAACAATGTGGGAATGTACGCCCTCACACAAATGCATAAACACTCATGGGCGTGCACACACACACACACTCACACACACTAAAATCAAACACATATCAATTTTTATCGAATACCCTTTAGGCCCTTGCTGGGTGTGGTGGTGTATGTTGATAATTCTAGCAGAATTATCATTATTATGGTAGAAGCAGGAGGATCTGAGGTTTAAGATCATCATGGGCTTTGTAGTGAGTTACCCTGGGCTGCGTGAAATCTTGTCTTCAAAGGTCAAGAATAGGGGCTAGAGAGATGGCTCTGCAATTAAGAGCACTTTTGCTCTTGCAGAGGACCTGGGTTTAGTTCCCAGCACCACCTGGTAGTTCCCAACCATCTTTAACTCAAGCCCCAGGCACGCCCTCTTCTGACCTCCACGGATAGCAGGTGTCCAGATGGTGCGCACTCAGACAAGTAGGTAAAACGCTCGGACACAGAAAATAACACAAATCTTTTTAAAAAAAAAATTAACCAAGAGGGTGCTAGAGGGATGGCTCAGTGGTTAAGGAACTGGCTGCTCTTCCAGAGGTCCTGAGCTCAGTTCCCAGCACCCACATGGTGGCTCACAACCATCTATAATGGGATCTGATGCCCTCTTCTGACCTGCAGGCATACATACAGAGCACTCATACATATAACATATAAAAATGATTTTAAAACTGTAATCGACAAGTAAATTGAAAATACTTAAAATCTATTTATTATTTAGCTTATATGCTTTATATCAATATTCACAGATGAACATTTATTCTGCTACTTAATTTACGAATTATGAATGTGTACCACATACCAGCTGTCCTGCCTTTGTTATCAGTGTGGCATTAGCCTCACAGAACGGCCTGGAACCTTTCCTTCCCTAAGATCTGGAACGGCTGATGGTATTAACTACCTGAAGGTTCAACAGACATTGTCTAAACGTGGCTGTTTCGGGGTTTTTTTGAGGACTTAGTTCCTTCTACAGTTAATGGTTTGTTTGGGTGTCCAGCTCTTCTGAGTCAATCTGATTATATACACTTTCCCAGAAAAACCATTGGTTCGGCTCGCTTTCAAATGGACTTCACACGGCTGAACGCAGCGTTCCCTGAGAACTCTACTTCCTTTGTACCAATGGCCACTTCCTTATTTCACTGTGGAACTTCATCTGTTTGCCTCACTGCTTCACCAACCCTCGCTAGGTTAGCTAGACTTTAAAAGGTGTCAAATTAGCGAAGGAGAGATTGCTCAGTGACTAAGGGTGTGCATTGCTGTCCCTCCCATAGGACCTCAGTTAGGTTGCCAGCATCTTTGTCAAGTTCACAATAGCCTACAACTCTTGTTCCAGAAGGGGCTGATATTTTTAGACATCACAGACATCATATGCATCCATATATACCCCCTTACATACTCAACACGTGCACACACACACACACACACACACACACACACACACACTTAAAAATAGTAGAAATAAACAGGCAGAGGTAGTTATGCCTTTAATCCCAGCGCTTGGGAGGCAGAGGCAGTCAGATTTCTGTGGGTTCGAGGCCAGCCTGGCCTATAGAGTGAATTCCGGGACAACCAGGGCTCCAGAGAGAAGCCCTGTCTCATAACAACAACAACAACAACGACAACAACAACAAATATAAATAAATCTTTAAAATAAAAGAATAAAAATCCCCAAAACGACAGAAGACAGTTCTCGCAGTGCCCTGTTCCCTGTGCACACAGCCCAAATGCTGAAGTGCTCATATCATAGGAGGGACAGGAAGGTGCTGAGGAAAGATGAACACAAGTCCTTCAGCAAACGCTTCACCGCCAGCTGTGTGCCTTCTTCACCCGCCCGGGACACCTCACACTTCCTCTCCCTAGCTCTCTGCACTGGTTACGCCTGCCACACCACACTCTTCCTTCAGTGGTCACCTCCTCCAGGACCCTACCCTGCCTCCCAAGGAGGAGTTGGTGGTTTTCCTTGGGGGAAAAAAATAAATTTAAACACTAAAAAGATAAAAGAATAAAATGAGCCTAATCAACAAATATTAACATCGTATAATTTTCCCTTCAGATCTTACGCGCCCGTGTGTGTGTGCGTGTGTGCGTGTGTGCGTGTGTGCGTGTGAGCATGCGCGTGTGAAACAAAGTGTTCCTGATAAACCAGAAATCGTTCCCTGAAGTCTCAGCTGCACTTTTCTCTCCACAGACCACGACAGGTCTCCACAGGCACTGTGGCTTGATCATCTGTATTAATCATAAGATCATGTTTTTATAACTGTATTGGCCTTACATTGTCATGAATGGTATTGCTCTGTAGTCTCCTTTTACAACCATTTTTAAGATTTACTCATGGAAATACAGAATATACACACATGGTGTGTATATGTGGGTATATCAGTCATCAAGATATAATTTACAGAAAATAAAATTCCCAGCTGGCAGTATACACCTGTAAATTTTGGCATTTGAGGGGATGGAGGCAGAAGGATCAGGAATTCAAAGGCCTTTTGCACCTAGTGAATTTGAGTCCACCCTGGGCCTTGTGGGACCCTGTCTCAAAAAAAAAAAAAAATCAAGACAAAATCTTCAGACAGACAGGAGTAAGTGATGGTGCACTCTGTGATTCCAGCACTCTGTAGGGATAACCTCTTGTGCACTGTGTAAAAGCATCACCTGTCAATAAAAATCTGCTAGCCAATAAAACTGAGGCAGGATTAGAAGGTGGGATATCCTGAGAGAGGGGAACTCTGGGAAATAAACAGGAAGATTTGCCACTCGAATTCGGAGGAAGTCAGATACATGAAACTGAGGAGAGGTAACCAGCCATGTGGCAGACATGGAATAGTATAAACGGGTTAGTTGACTTATAAGCTATTCGGGCGGGGAGCAAGCCAAGTGTAACGCCTAAGGCATTTATTGGAAAATAATAACCCTCCAAGTCGTTATTCCGGAATAGCACTCAAGAGGCTGAGGCAGGAGGATTGCTGCAGACCAACCAGAGCTGCGTAACAAGACCTTGTCTCAAAAATCAAAATACAGGGGTTGGGGATTTAGCTCAGTGGTAGAGCGCTTGCCTAGGAAGCGCAAGGCCCTGGGTTCGGTCCCCAGCTCCGAAAAAAAGAACCAAAAAAAAAAAATCAAAATACAATAAAACAATAAATTATTAATACCATAAATAGCCCCCCGTTCTGCCTGTGTGAACTAGCAGGGATCACAGCTTCGGATGTCATTGCAAAGCTACGGGGCCAAGACCTATTTTTTGCACTTCGGGTATTGCTGCCCTAGATATCCCAGAGACTGTCAGCTTCTGCACAGGCACGAGTGTCTCTAGGTCATCCCACACCCCGATGTGAAACCACCCGTCAGAAAGCACAGCAACTGTATCGCTCCACATCCTTGTCAGAATCTCCCATCCCTGGCACTCTACATTACCGTCATTATAAAGCGTAACTATTATTTGTCAGTTCCTTCCTTCCTTCCCCATGAGTTGCCGAGGACATGTGCGTGTGTAGCACTCAGAGAATGCTAGGTGAGTAAAGCAATCAAGCTACTGTCTGGCAAAAGAGGTTCAATGTGTTGGGCTTTTAAGATCTCTTCTACCAGAGAACCATGGAGGGCTTCGTGGAGGAGGTGGCAGGTTCATTGTGTTGTAAAGGGACAGGAAAAATAAACAGATGTGAATGGAGATGGGTCTGGGGTCATCTGGAGCATGGGTCAGGAAGTGATCTCTTCTTTCTAGACTCTATTTTGCCAAAGTCGTACTTCTTAGCTGGGCTAGGAGTGGAGGTGTTGGCCATGGGGGTACACAACATCAGTCAACAGTACCTGGGAGGCAGAGACAGGTAAGATCTCTATGAGTTCCAGGACAGCCAGTTCTACACAGTAAGATCTTGTCTCAAAAAAGAGGGAGGAGGAAGAGGAGGAAGAGATGGGTAAGAAAAGCCGGGAGTATTTTGTGGAAACTTCAACGTGATTATAGGTGGAGGGGGGACCTCTGAGTCTGAGCGAGGGCACAGTGTGTGAGGAGTGGCTCTGACACTGGAAAACTGCTCAGTGGAAGGCTATGGGACTGGTGAGGAAGGCTCAGGATAGAGGTAGGGTCAAAAAACCAACTCATCCAGTCAGGAGGCAGTCACCGGGGTGCCTAACCTTTCCAGGCCTACTCTGAAAGCCTGCTTTCCCCAGCATGGGAGGAGACTTCCCTGTCCTAGCTCCTAGCTCCTCCTCCTGTCCTGCCTCTCTCAGGACAACTGTCTACAGGGCCTGAAGGAGCCTGCAGGATAAGAGCAAAGTCTTCTCCACACGCACGTGGCGAGTGAGGCAGGAACCCTATCCTTCCGTTTCCTTTGCTGTTGTGACAGGAACTGTCCTTCAGCTGCCCTGGTTCTGGGCACCCTGCCCAGAGTGGAGGGGAAGGGGACAAACCAGCAACCTTCACTTCCAAGTCCTTGGGTCCCAAGCAGCTTCAGCAAAGCCAACAGCACAGCAGAGGTAAGCACTGGGTATGTCTGCACACTAGAGTCAGATGCCCGTACATAGGAGACAGACCCCTGTATGCTAGTGTCAAACCTCTGTACACTGGACTCAGACCCTTGTGGCCACATGTGTAAGACTGTGGTTCACGCCACCTCCAACAGCCTCTGCTTTCTCCTCAAGTGAATGTTCACTTGATCCACTTCTCCTGGAGCCTAGGGAGGTTTCAGAAGTAATAACCAGGCGCAAGAAACCACAGAGCAGCAAGACCTCGGGTGCTGATCCCTCACCTCATGCCTGCAGTCTTCCCAGGCCTGACCTGGTTCATACCTAGACACACGTGACCCTGGCAAGGAGGGGTCCCTGACATAGTAACACTATGTAGTATCTCTCCTACCCTGCCACCCACATGCCTTCAGATTCCTGAACGACCACCTTCTCCTGGACCTTCAGGGACCTGATGCTTTTCTGAAGGGAATAGTTCAATTCTAACGGTGCCTTGAGGAATTTGCATAGCCAGCCACTCGTCACTGGACATTTCATGGTGCCAACAGAACAAGGCCTGACATCCCAAATGTCCCTAGAGATTTGATGGAAAGGGGACTTAATCACCAAGCACCATAGAGTCACCTCCCTCCTCCTTCCCCTCCATCTTCCCGAGGCCTCTACACAGGGTTTCCCAGCCCTGCAAATGAAGACTGACCTCATGGGAATGAACAAGCAAGTAATGATTCGGGTAGAAACCTAGCCCCAAGAAACCTTTGGACACTGTCACGTGTGACAATTCCTCCATGCTGAAGCCCTACCACACATAGCTGGTCACTCCACTGGGCTCTGAGTACCTATCCAGCTGTTCTTTGCAGCATTTTGGTGCTATGACCAACTGTCACTTGGACACCCGAGGTGACAGTGGCCCATTATCAATAACCCAACCACATCCTCGATTGGCCACAGAATTGTGCTGCTCCCCTGAATCTCCAAAGACCTTAGAGTCCCTTGCTCTTGAACCAGGGCATGGCCTGAACCCAGTGTTCACCTGGCTGGGCACAGTCCCGAGAAGACGCGGCTACAGCGTGCAGGTGTCCACATTCAGGGCCTCTTCTCTTGGTCAGTCTACCTTAATAGCCAGTGACCAGGGATGAGAAGGGGACGGCTTGGCTTCCCACTGGAAGCTGGCATAGTCTTTCTGTCTCTGACCCTCTAAGGACACCAGAGGTCCTGACTCTGCAGGAATGAAAGCACAGAGGCATGCCAATACTCATGCGCTTCATTCAGTAGCTCACCTCTTGAAGGGACTGGGATGAGACAGCAGATGGATGGGTAGGGCAAGTGTAAGCCAGGATCCTGGGAAACCTGGAGCCAGGTCCTCACTGTCTAAGTGGGTCTGCACTACACTTCTGTTTCCTGGAGAGAGTCACCGATGACCAGACACTAGCAGGAGGTGGTGGTGGGGTGCCCCTCCCCCTTGCCTGACTTGGCTGCCTGGATTGCCTAGCCTTAGGGATGCTGGCAAGGAACATGGAAGCTTGGTTGCATAGCCTGTTCCGGAAACACAGCACATGAACTTCTAGTCTCGGGATGTTCCTAAGGGGCTACCCTGGGTTGGCCCTGAGAAATCCAGAGAGCTCTGAAACAAAGACTCATCTTCCATGCTGTGCCCACACATTTATCTCAGTGGCCCGTCTTAGCTCCCACGGTGGCACTGCCAACCATGGGCGGGAAAGTAAAGTTCTGGGTGTACACTCATGCTGGTGGGCAAGTAAACTGTTCAAACCCTGGCTCTCCCTAGAGAAGGGGAGGAGAGCATGCGGGGCGGGGGGGGGGGGCAGGTCAGGCAAGACAGGGCACTAAAAGCTGATCTCAGTCAATTGCTCAGCACTTCCCATGAGCACTTTCATTACAGCCTTTCTCAGTAAGAGCCTGCCCATGGCCTGGATGCTACGTGGGCTCCCTCAGTCTGAACACTGCAAAGGGATCTCAGCCCTTCCCATGCATTATCGCTATAATTCTTCAACCAGCCGACTCCCAGAAAGGGCCAGCAGGAGGGTGAAAGTCTGTAGGGAAGCCCAGGGTGAATCTAGACATCAGCATCTCTGGGTAGCAACCCTGCTAAATATGTTAATATTAGTTACCTGAGAAGGAGGAAGAAGAGTCCTCAAAAGCCAGAAGTGGATTGGGGTGGGGTGTCTAAGAGTGGAAGAGACCCTAGACTGGCTTCGGAGAAAGGGGACATCCTACATAAAAGGAATGGCTATAGTTTCTCCATCAAGGCAGGAAACAGATGGCTTCCACGTAGGCCAGCGTATCCCAGAATAATACTTTCTTTCCATATTAAATGCTTGACTCGTTTTCAAAGCCCTCCCACCCATCTGGAGAAAGTAACTTCGTACCCAGCTGTCAGGTAGGGTAACTTGGGACAGAGTGCAAACAAATAGGGGTTCTTGGTCCAGAACAGGCCCTCGGTTCTACGGTCCTGATTCTTCTCCCATGACCTGGGGCTACCATGGGACCTTTTGAAGCCTGGTCTTTCATGGCAAGGCTAAGAGAGTGCTTCCTAGGCTGTGAACAGCTGCCTGTCTCTTGAAGAAGGGCCCCGGTGGAGGTGCCAGGGGAGGTGGATGGGTCCTTCTGGCATTATATTGTCACCCCCCCCAAGCATCTGGATCCAATATCGTTTTCTTGAGAGCCCATCCTTTCCCACAGATCACCCTCCAGAGAATTCCAGTGACCAGCTAGCAGTCCAACGCACGTTCCCCTCTCTGCAGCCCAGCTCCAAGGACTCTGTACCAGAGGGTATCTCTGGAAAGCGGCCAGGCACATAGTAACACCTTTTACTCCACATAGACAGAGTCAGAGCCTCTTGTCCTGTTGGGCTCTCAGACAACAGGTCCCCTTTCTACAGTTCGCAGCTGCGTTCATGTTCAGAGCTGCTCTTACAGTTGCACAGGCAGGACAGACATCTGTCTTTGGCTCTGATGGATTCACAAGACAGTGTACCCCTGTGGGGACATGCTGGCAAGATAATCATGTGATCTCAGCTCGCTCCTTCAAGCTACTTCCTTACCAAGTAACCAGCAAACATTCCAATAGGATCTGCTCATATCAGCCCTATCCATCAAGGGAGATTCACACCCTCACCTTCCAGGGCTGGGGCAGCAGGGGTGGGGGGTGGAGGAGAAACAAAGAATAAAAAAGCTCTTCAGCCTGCCCTAAGGTGTGCAGGTAAGAGAAGCAGAGCGCCCCCTTGTACCCACTGTGCCTCTGCACACAAGCACAATACCTGACTCTGGTTCTAAAATACCAAAGCTTGCTCCCTGCCTCAGTTACCACAAGAAAAAAGGCATCTGCCCCAGGGAGAGGAAGGACAAGATGGCTTGAGACACCCAACTAGGACGGCAGCAGATTAAATGGAGTCTACTTTGGAGGGGTGCAGTGATCAGAAAGGACAATAATAAGAAGGAAAGTCATGAGAAGGTGTCCCCACAGACGACATCATCACCCTTCTGGGAACAAGTACCACAGCCTCTTGAAGTAAGAGTTCCCCTCCTTCAGCACCATCTCACCCCCTTGGGACTTTCCTTGGGCCTCCATCAGGGAGGTGGCACATGACACAGAGACCGAGAAACTTCCTCTGCCACTAAAAGCCACCTCATTATTTTCCTGAACCCACAGAACTGACCCATTACCCCTTCTACACAGTAGTTCTTAGCAGTTTCTTCCTGATCGATTCCAACCCCTGCAGGTGTCTACAACTGTCTCCCCAGGCCTCCTTAAGTTGTAACTCCCTGTATCCTCAGGGATGAGGAGAGGGGGATGCTGAGAGGATCGGGATCTAGAGAGTAAGATAAGCCCCTATTCCTCGGCTGTGGCGGGGATTGGAGGGGACGGTGAGATTGTGCTGGGGAGCCCAGCTCTGTGCAGCTACCAAGTGACTTCCGGGAAGTCAAAGCACCCCTGGACCCCAGTTTCCCCAAGATCTTCATCCAAACCCAAAGTTTCTTTTAAGTTGAGATTGGAAGCAGATCCTGTCTTTAAAAATAGAGAAAGATGACATACTTCGCTCCCAGGACCCTGCCGCCTTGAAACTCACGCAGCTTAGAACCGGACCCACACACAATCCATCAGTGATGCTGTGGTCACAGAAACAGCGAAGTGGATCGCTTCCTCCCAACCCAGCCCATTGCGTGGGCAGCAGGGCCCTTGGGGAGTCCCTGGGTGGATAGGGGTGGAACTGCCCTGAAAGGAACTCCCACCTACTCAAACAAGAGGCAGGGACTTCCCTCCCCCCCCGCGCCCTCCACCCAGGCAAGCCTCCCGCCCACCTCCATTCCTGCATCCCGTTAAGACAGGTCTCCTAAGCCAAGGCCCTTCCTAGTGGGCGGCTTAGCCCACCCTTTCTTAGGTCCATGCCGAGAGACAGCCAATGTGCTCCGCATGTGGCGCAGTCTCCCTTACTACCATCCCTCCAGTCCAGTCCCAGGTTGCCGAAAGCTCTCAAGCAAGCTATCCCTCCCCGCCCCCGCCCTGGTCCAAGACCCGGATCTCATCCCTTCTCCAGGCAGCTCACCGCATCTGCGCCCTCACGGCCACTGCCAACCCCAGGCGAGGAGCTCGGGCTACCAGAATCAGTGACAAGCAACACTCTACCTGAGAGAAGATTGCGGGTGGGTCCTCCTCCTCCTCCTTTTTAGCGGCCTGGTAAAGCCAGCTCCACCTAGCAAGGGACTGTCAGCAAATTCCTCTCTGCATCACCACGGGAGCGGCATCCCGGCTCCTCCCAGTAGGAGTCAACCTTGGCCCCGCCCAACGCTGCTTTGACCTGTGGGGGAACCCGGACTAGATAAGCAGAGACCAAGGCTCTGCCCTGGAAATCCTGTAGTTACCAGAAACCATGACCATCGCGAATGCACAAGGCTGCCGCTCCCTGGCTGCGGTTTGCAACAACTGAGGCTCTCTGGGCCTTGGCAGCTGCCTTGTCCATCCACCCTCTCCCACGCCTCAAACTCTCCTCTGAGGCCTCCTCGCCCAGCTAGCCAGAAGCAAGGAAAGACATTCAAACCTCACCAAGGTAACACCGTGCCACACCCTAGGACCATATCCGGGCATAGCTCAGTGCTGACTCCTTCTTCAACAAAAGAAAGGTCTATTAATTGACCACAACCCCACCCAGGAGGCCCACAGGAGTGGGATGAGGCCGGTCCATTGTGTCAGGACCACACTCTTCGAGTGGACCTCAAGCTTTGCCAAAGACCTGCCTACCATGCTAAAGAGGCTTTTAATTGGGGGCTGATGCCATGTGTTTACCCCAAGACCACTATGCAAAGTAAGCACTGAGGGCAACAGCTTCCCTCCTCCTCTCGGCCAGGGCTCAGGCACACTTATTTAGTAAACATTTTATTATGGATAGGAGCCCCTATTGAATAATGTTGTATAATGGTGAAATATTTGTCAGAGCTGTTAACAATATAAAAGACCACGGGGGAAGCCTGTGAGACAAGATCAGGAGACACAGGAGGGGAAAGAAGGTAACTATGTCTTCCTGGGTTTTCATAGCCAGGAGCACTAATACCCTTGCTAGCCTGTGCTAGGTCTCCCCATGCCATGTCCCTGTCCCCCCACCTATCACCCTCCACCCTCTAGCTGTTCTGACCTAGCCACGCCCTGAGAACTCAAGGTTGAGCTGCTCTAGACAGGCTCTGTCAAGGTGTATCCCAGTGTGTTCCTACCCTTTCATTTGTTTATCCCCTCAAGGCACAGGAGGGCTTTGACCATTGCTGATTCTACTGCTGCTGAGTGCTGAGTTCGAATCCTGCCTCTGCTGCCGTCCTGATGGACTGTGGTCAGTAACTCACTCCATCTTTGTTTTCCCTCTGCAAGAGGACTGGGCTAATTGAGGTCTAAGTCTCTCTGCTCTAACCCTCTCACTGGGCTTCTCAATAAGGGCTTATGGGTACAGAGACAACCCAGAAAAGGAGAAGAATCTTGTTTAAAGATTCTCCAGCTGGGGCTGGAGAGATGGCTCAGCAGCTAAGAACTCTAGCTGTTCTGGAGGACAATGTATGGGTTCAATTCCCATACATGGCAGCTCATAACCATCTGAAATGCCAGGTCAGACATGGGATCCAACACAGACATGCAAGAAGGTAAAATAACAATGCACATAAGTAAAAATAATAATTTTTAAAATAAATATTAAAAAATAAGAGTTCCCAGGCTAAACACGATAGCATATACCTTTGATCCCAGCACTTGGGAGGCAGAGGCAGGAGGATCTCTGTGAGTGTGAGACCCCCTGTCTCAAAAAACCAAAAAAAAAAAAAAAACAATCCTTAGAGTCTGAACTCAGGTCCCAGCTAGAGCACCTAAGCACAGGGCTTGACTTCTCTGTGATTCCTCATTGCACATGTCAAATGAAGTGAATAACAATAACCGTATTATTTACAGGGTCAGGCATGAGGATTTATTACGTGTCTTGAGAACATTGACTGTCATCATTGCTCCCTCATCATTGAACCTGTTATTACTAGGCCATACCAAAAAAAAAACAAAACAGACAGACAGACAAACAAAAAGCCATAGCCCATGGCTAGGAGCCCAGCTAAATGTTAATCATATGACAGGGGATCATGCAGTGGTCCAGGATTTCATTAAATGCCATCCTTACAGACACCGGGCAGATACAGTGGAAGAAGAGGTGACTGGGTATCCCAGCCAGGCAAATACCGGCCGTCCAGGTGAGGGTCAGGCTTGTAGAAGCTTCTCGGTGAAGCTGTGTGAAAATGACTGGTGGAGGATTTGGCATTTAGTGCCTGTTTACTGAAGATACAGACGCTGTCACTCTTGTGGATTGGGGTGTGCTTATGACCTGCGCCGTCGTCTCTGAACCACTACAAATGCAAGTCTTCGTAATTGTGTTGCTAAAATCTCGCCTTAATCCAGCGTGATCAAGAATGATATCAAGAAGCAAAAGGATTCTCAGTAGCAGAAATGAAAAGCCTGGCTAAGTCAGCTGCTTTTCCTGCCCGTGAGCACCTTGTCTTCCAATAGAGCTCCCCATCATTTGCTCCCCATTACGATCTATCCATCTTATGTGCTTGAATACTTGGTCTGCAACCGGTGGCACCGTTTGGGGACATTGTGAAACTTCTGGAAGAGTGCCTAGTGAGCAGAAGTAGCTTGCTGAGGGTGCACCTGGAAAGCACTTACCATCTCTGTCTTGCCCTGAGTTCTCGCCTCCATGGTCCACCAGGGTGTGAACAAACTGTGTGGCAAGCCCCCCTCTCCCCTGCCCAACCCCATCCCTTTGGCCACAGACAGA
This sequence comes from Rattus rattus, assembly GCF_011064425.1. Classification (NCBI taxonomy): domain Eukaryota; kingdom Metazoa; phylum Chordata; class Mammalia; order Rodentia; family Muridae; genus Rattus; species Rattus rattus. The sequence goes on along the minus strand of NC_046160.1, from coordinate 101,120,330 downwards.
GCCTTTCTGGATACAGTGCTTTCCCTACCATGATAAACTGGATCAAACCCTTCCTGTCTGTCAGATATTCCTTTGCAGCAATGAGAAGCAATCAAACACATAGCCACATTGTTTCAGCAATGGCTGCTATGAACCAGAGCAAGCCTTTCCCTTCCCTCTCCCTTGTAACAGAAGATCTCTGAAGTTTGCAACCTTTAGCCAGTGTGTCAGAGATTACACACTACAGCCACACACCCCCACCCACACACACACACACACTCCCACCCCAGCCAGTTGCAGCTCCAGACTAAATCCTTGGCCAGCAGGGGTGACTCTGATGCTGCTGGCTAGGGCCAGCTCCCTAGAAGAACCAAACTCTAAAGACCTGGAGTAGAGTCTAGGCCTGGGATGCTGGGCTGTTTTTATTTTCTCTTGTCTATGAAACGGGGGTGGGGGGAGTTGTCAGAAAAAGCATTATCACTGGGCCTCCAGTGTGACCAGGAAACCTACTGAGTAAGTAAGTAGGCTTGGTCTTCACACTCAGGGTAGATAAGCAGGTGGATATCGGAAGGAGAATGGCCTAATGAAAGGTAAGAATGGAGCCAGGAAGATGGCTCAGTGGCTGAAGAAATCATTACAGAAGCCTGGAGACCTGAGCTCCACCCGAGAACCCATGTAAAGAAAGGACATCTTCACAGAGTTGTCCTCTGACTCTACACATGCCTAGTGCACCTCTCTCAGTCATAAGTAGGATTTACAAGAGAGGAGGGGAGAGGGAGGATGGGGATGGGAGGGGAAGAGGGAGAGGGAGGGAGGGAGATAGGGGAGGGTGGAAGAGAGGGAGGGAGAGGGGAGTGGAGTGGGGGGGAGAATAGGAAAGTCGCTAGCAGCAAGAGAGGTGGCTTCATTCACAGTCTATTCCAGGGGGCTGGGAGGGCAGAACAGTATTGTAGGATCCTACTGGAAATGGCCTGAGATTAACATTATCTGCCTCACTGAGACCAGGCTAAACCAATTGCAGAGTATTTTCTTTGTAGAGGAGAACAACAATATATTTAAGAAGAAATCTCAGGGTTGGGGGGAAAAGAGTGGGGGCTGATATTGGGATGTGAACTGAATAAATAAATCAAATAATCTCAATGAAAAGAAATTAAAATAAAGCTTCTTAAAGAGGAAAAATCTTCAGCGTCCAGAAAAACCAATTCACCGAAAGCCACATCTTTCCTCGGTGGGTCACAAAACAGAGGTTTTGATTCACAATCATTAACACTAACCTTCATAGGATGAGGACTTTTTATGTCTATTGTCTAGAACAGTACCTTGGTAACTTAATCTTCTCTCTGGCTGTGAGGATGAAGCCCACATCCTCTTCTTAAGATCTCCTAGTTAATCTGGGACACTAACCAGGGAAAGCAAAGTTCCCAGCCCAGCCAAAGAAGTCCACTTCACTGTCAGAGTGTCCTGTAACCCTTGTCAGTCCTGGCAACTGACCCCTGATATCCAGAAGCTATTGCATCTGCAACACGCACCTGGGCTCCCAAAGAGCTACATATACAAAGACCTTCATTGTCAAGGATGCTTGTGATGGCCAGAACGAGGCACGACCATACAAGGCCAAAGTAGCTGCTTGGCAATGCTCAGAATAAGAAGGGAGAGACCCACAAAAGTAGGCTAGGCCCACTAACTGCATGATTTTCACAGTACCACACCAATGGTTTTAGGTTTAGAGGTGGGGGAGGCATACAAGGGCGTCCCTAATGCCTCCTGGCCTGGGGCTGGGAAAAATTGCTAGACATCAGCCTAGAGGTCACAGGGGTTAGGCTACAGATCCTATAGGACCCATAATATGAACTCATGATGCTGACAGGAACAATATTTTCAACTTGGAGCCAAGACACCATTTATATCCTAAAGGGACAGTCCCATTATCCAGGGTATCCTGTCCCCAGCAGCCAAATGAAGAGCCAGTAAAAAAGGGTGGTTTCCTGTCAATGTCTCGGGCTTTTTCTTGTTCTAATTCATCTTGACAGGGGAAGGGAATTTGATTTCCTGAGTAGGTAAGAGAGTAATATACTGTCTCCTGACTAATCAGACCAGTAGAGAGCTAAAGGTCTGGGGACTGAGTCTACGCAAATGGTCATATGCCCCTTGGGAACTGCATGTCCCAGGCTGAGGACCAAAGTGGAAGACCCTGGGTATCACTTGGCTCTTTCTCAGTGGGGAACTCTGGCCTCTCTCTTCCTAGGGCAGCCTTGAACTCCATCCCTAGTTAGTTTTCCATGATCCCCACTCACCAAGGCTGCACCTAGTAGGTGCTCTTAGCCAGCAGCTGCCTCTTTGACCTGGTTCTTCTGTCCAGGAAGAAGGGAAATTCAAGGAGACCACCCACAGCCACTATCAATGATCAATACTAGAAAGTCCTGGTGGCTGAGGTCAGAGGCAGGTACTGGTGACATCACAATGGGGCAGGCACAGTTTCCTCGGAATTCTGGGGAGTCTAGACAGAGAAGGTTCTCCACCTAGAATGAAGCCAGCCCACCTACCATTGGGCAGGTCTGGGGATGAGTGCTTAACCTGCTCCCAACTCCACTTTTGACCCCAACCAATCATGGAATCATGCCACTAACTCTGATATTTTATTGTAGCTAAAGAAACCCCTCCCTTTCCTGCAGGCCCATCCTCCATGGAGCAGAAATATGACTTATCCCTGGGCCACCAAGTGAGGATCCCCTCTCCATGACTCAGGCCCAGACTCTTGAGACCAGCTCTGTCATGTTTGTTTCTTTGAAGGATGGGTACCTGTTTCTTAATGAACCTTTTCTTTGTTTTATAACCTTGTGGGAATAGAGTACAGACAGAAAAACATATCTGAAACCCAGATGAACACTAACCTGAAGATTCCCAAAACAAACACTGATAACCAGTGGCCGAGTCAAGGAATAGAGCGTTTACTGCCAGGAGTCTCCCTGTGGAGTCTCCCAGCCTCATTTCTTCCTCCCCAGCCCTCCCCTTCCCAGTCACAGCTCTAGACTAACTTTCCTGAAGGTCCCACCTTGCTTTATCTTCAGTTGGTGTGGTTTGCTTTGTGGTCCAGTTTTAAAGTATATATTAATGCAATTGGAACATACACAGAGAGGGGAGAGAAAGAGAGAGAGAGAAAGAGAGAGAGAGAGAGAGAGAGAGAGAGAGAGAGAGAGAGAGAGAGAGAAAGAGAGACAGACACAGAGAGGGGAGGGGAAGGGAGAGGGAGAAGGGAAGGGGAGGGGGAGGGAGAGGGGAGAGGCGGGAGAGAGATCCATGGTATGGTACACCGTTGCAGTTTATCCAATGTCATCTGCTCTGTGATATTCTAATTGTCTAATTATGCTATAAATTCTTTGACCATGATTGACGTATGTTTAGTTATTTCTGATTTCTCTTTTTATTGGTACATTAGTCCTTGGCTGAACCATTTGCACACTCATGAGAAAAGAAAGAGAGTTCCCTTTGCTTCACACCATCACCAGCATCTGATGGTGTCAGTGCTGCAGGTTTGGGAGATGCCAACAGGTGTGTCCTCCAGGTCAGTAGCAACTTACTGCTGTTCCCTAATGTGAAGGACTTCCCCTGTTCTTACTTGGCGTTTCCTTGTGTGGATGCGTCTCTTGTTTGTATTTCGTTAATGTGTCTGTTGCTTGTTTTAATTGGTTTCTTGATTTTATTTTTTATTGCTGAATCTTAAAGATTATATATTTGGATAACAGTACTTTATTAAATGTGGCTTTTACGACGACTTCTCTCATTCTGTGGCTTGTCTTATCCTTTTGACATTGCCTTATAGGACAGAAGTTTTAAATTTTAATGAAGTCGAGCTGCCCAATCAATTGTTTCTTCCATGGATTATGTCTTTGGTGTTGTATCTAAAATGTCATCGCCATACCTAAACCGTCTTAGGCTGCCCTGAGCTGCCTTCTGGGAGTTTTAGAGTTTTGTATTTTAAACTCAGGCTTAAGATGTGTTTTGAGCTGTTTTTTTGTGAAAAGTGTAAGCTATGCTTTAGTTCCTTTTCTCCCTGTGTGGATGGCCAGTTCCAGCACAATGTGTTGATGACTGTCCTTGTTCCCCTGGGCTGCTTGTGTTTGTTTGGTCATGTGTGTGGTGGTGGCTTGCATGAGAATGATCTTTATAGGCTCAGATCTATGGATATTTGATCCTCCGTTGGAGGAACTGTTTAGGAAGGATTAATGGGTGTGGCCTGGCTAGAGGAGGTGAGTCACAGGGACAGGCTCTGAAGCTTCAGAAGCCTCCCACAATCTCCAGTGTGTTTTCCCTCTGTTTCCTATTTGTGTATCAAGATGTGAGCTCTCAGCTGCTGCTCGAACTACCTGTTGCCCTGCCTTCCCTCCACCTTCTGAGACTCTAGCCCCCTGGAGCCATAAGCCCACTTAAACTCTCTTTTAAACATTGCCTTGGTCATCCTGGTCTTGTCACAGAAATAAAAAAGCAATACACATGTAGAAGTATATCTGAATTCAAAATTTAATACATGCAAACATGAATTTTCTACGTAGACAATCATATCATCTAGGAACAGAAGTAGTGTTCTTTCTCTCTTCCCTATCCACATTATATCATTTCCTTATCCTGGGCTGCACTAAGTAGGATTTCCAGTCTGGTGTCAAAAAGCTCTGCTGAGGGAGTTAATTATTTTTCTTGATCTTGCGGGAAAGCTTCAAGCATCTTACTGTTAAGTTCGCTATTACGCACACATTTATTGGAGATGTTATTTACAGGTTAAGGATGTCCTCTCTGTTTCTAGTTTGCCAGGAGTCTTCATTTTTTTTAATTTTAAAGGCATGTGTGCGTGTGTGTGAAGACAACTTCTGAGAGTTGGTTCTTCCCTTCCATCATTTGATCTGGGGATCAAATCTGGGTCATCGAGCTTGGCACCAGCCCACCACACTGTATTATCCTAACTGCTTTGTTAGTACTGATAGAGTTTGGATCTTAAACACCTCTAAATGTCCACACATCAAGTGTGGTTCTCAGGATGGTGCCATGGGGAAGTGGTAGGACCTTTGGTGGGTGAGGCCTAGCAGAAGTCATGTCCTTCCCTGAAGGGGGATGTTGAAAGCTTAGCCCTTCCTCTTCCTTCAATTTATGCCTCACCACTGCCATGAGGTGAGCTCCTCATTCCACGATGTGTACCCCCATGTGCTCCTTCACCTCAGGCTGGAGAGCAATGGGACCAACCATGGACTGAAAGCTCTAAAACTCTAAGCTGAAATTACCCCATCTAAAAAAAAAAGATTTATTTATTTGATGTACATATATGTATGTATAGACAGTGTCGCTGACTTCAGACACACCAGAAGAGGGCATCAGATTCCATTACAAATGGTTGTGAGCCACCATGAGGTTGCTGGGAATTGAACTCAGGATCTTTGGAAGAACTGTCAGTGCTCCTAACCACTGAGCCATCTCTCCATGTCCAGTTTGTTTTTTTGAATGTTGAAACACTCTTGCAAACCTGAGAAAGGTTTCCTTTGATGTATGTATAATTTTTTTATAAAGTGTATTTGAATTGCAACATTTTACTGTGATGTTTTTGTCTACTACCTTAAGTTTTATTAATACCTTTGTGCCTAGTAGCAGTGAAATGGTAGTCGTAGAATAAGTTAGTATGGTTTCTTATACTTCTGTGTTCTGGGATAGATGGTGAAGACATCATCTATTTCTTTCTTCCTTTAATGTTTGGTGAGTTCACTCGTGAATCCATCTGGTTCTGGTGTTCTGTTTTAGGAGGAAATTGATTATTCCTATTTGAAGTCTCCAGCAGATATAGGCCTTTCCAGATGGTCAGTTTCTTCTGGTGAGAACTTTGGCAAGTTGTGTCTTTCATGGCATTGGCTTGTTTCATGGAGGCTCTCAAGGTGGTGGGCATAAAGTTGTCTGTAATATCCATATCCCTTTAGTATCTCAGTCTGTGAGGAATGTGCAATGTGGACTCCAGGTAGATATTTTATCTTGTAATTTTGTTTTCTTTCCCTCCCTCAGCCAAGAGTCTTATCAATTTAAGCAGTATATATAATTTTTATAGAGGTAAAACATATAAAATTTACTCTTTTTTTTTTTCATAGCGGTGCTGGGAAATGAACCCAGGACCTCTCACAAGTCAAGCAAATGCTCAAATGCTCTACCACTAGGCTGTGCTCCTGCAGCTCCAATCTTTTTTTTTTTTTAAATAACCAACTTGTTTGTTTGAGGTTTTTCTTTTTGAAATTTTATTCTGAATGTGATTTAGCTCACCTCAGACTTTTGGAGCACACCCCTTTTATTCTTCTTTATTTTGTATTTCGTGTGTAGGAATGTTTTACCTAACATCTGTGCTGTGTATGTGCAGTGCCTGTGGGGGCCACAAGAGGGCAGAGATCCCCTGGGACTGGAGTTACAGATGGCTCTGAGCCACCATATGGTGCTAGGAATAGAACCCAGGACCTTTGGAAGAGCAGCTGAGCCATCTATCCAGCCTCCCCCCACTTCCTAAATGTTTTCATCCAATATATATTTTAATGTTCTTTCCTCAGTTCCCCCAGATTGTCCCACCTTCCTAACCACCCAACTTTATGCCCACAAACACACCCAAAACACCACCAAAAAAGAAAAAAACAAAACAAACAAGCAAAAAGACCAATAAGACAAAAAGTACCCAAACAAAGCAAAATAAAACAAAATCTTTTTTTTAAGATTTTTATTTATTATATATGAGTACACTGTAGCTGTCTTCAGACACACCAGAAGAAGGCATCAGATCCCATTACAGATGGTTGTGAGCCACCATGTGGTTGCTGGGATTTGAACTCAGGACCTCTGGAAGAGCAGTCGGTGCTCTTAACTACTGAGCCATCTCTCCAGCCCAAAACAAAATCTTTTTAAAAACACATTACCTATGTTTACATGGTGGTGGGTACATGTGCCACGTCACACATGTAGAGGCCATGGTCATACATGTAGAGGCCACAGCACACATGTAGAGCCACAGCATACATGTAGAGGTCACGTAACACATGTAGTGGTCATGTCACACATGTAGAGGTCATTTCACACATGTAGAGGCCACAGCACACATATCAAAGCCACGTCACGCGTGTAGAGGCCACAGCACACGTGTAGAGGCCAGAGGACAACTTGGAGGTGTTACTGTCTTCTTCCACCACGTGGGTCTCTGGAACCAAACTCAGGCCAGGCTTGGCAGTCAGCGTCTTTACCCACTGAGCCATCTCACTGCCTCCAACCCCACCACCAGTTCTGATAGTATTTTGGCGGGAAAGGGGAGATTAAGACAGGGCATGTAGCTCAGGCTAGCTTAGAACTCACTAGGTAGCCCAGGTTGGCCTCAGACTCCTATGTGCTAAAATTATAAAATTGAGTCACGGGCTGGAGAGATGGCTCAGTGGTCAAGAGCACTGGCTGCTCTTCCAGAGGTCCTGAGTTCAAATCCCAGCAACCACATGGTGGCTCACAACCATCTGTCATGGGATCTGATGCCCTCTTCTGGTGTGTCTGAAGACAGCTACAGTATACTTATCTATAATAAATAAATATTTAAAAAAAAAATAAAATTGAGTCACCATCCTCGATTCTTAATCTTTTTTAAGTTACGTAGGTTTTAAGTTCACAGCCATCAGACCCATCCACCTCTGTGTGTCTTTTCATCTTGTAAGCCTGAAACTCTAAGCCCATTGAGCAGCATGGCTTACTGCCTCCTCCCCTCCCCTTTGCCTCTGAAAACCAGGATTAGACTTCCTGTATCTGATTCTGATTAACTTCTTTTAAACTGTTTAAAAAAAAATTTTTTTTACCTGCATTGGTGTTTTGCCTGCACCCATGAGGGTGTTGGATCCCCTAGAACTGGAGTTACAGGAAGTTGTGAGCTGCCATGTAGGTGCTGAGAATCGAACCCAGGTTCTGTGGAAGAGTTAAGGGCCCTTAACCTCTGAGCCATCTCTCCAGCCCCCTCTAAATTTTTTTAAATATATTTTTATTTTATTTTAGTGTTGGCTTGCATGTGTTTACCATGTGTATGCAGTACCTGAGGAGGATCCCTTTGGGACTGGAGTTAGAGATACTGGGAGCAGCCATGTGGGTGCTAGGAGTTAAAGCCTGGGACCTCTGCAAGAGCAGCCAATGCTCTTAACCACTGAGCCATCTCTTTCACCCCTAGACTAATGCCTTCATCTCAGTAGACTCGGACGGTGTTTTTTACTATTGCGACTGGCTTATTACTCTTACATGCTGTGCCAGCACGGCTCCCACAGGAGTTTCCACCGAGGTTTTGTTTTGTTTTGTTTTGTTTTGTTTTGTTTTGTTTTTCCCCTCCCTGTCTCTCTGTCTGGGGCAGGGAGGCTGTGGTTTGCCCGGGGACCTCACTCTTCTTTCAGATCTAAGGCGGGTCACTGCTTTGTCAGTTAACTTGATTGTTACTTGCTAGGACAGACTGCCCAATTCCAGGTTCCTCACCTGCCCCTGCTCTGTGACGTGCTCTTTACTGTCTTTATGGACGTCCTGGATGAACCAGTTCTTCTTGAGTGTTTAATATAGTAAGATACGTTTTGTCCCTTTTTCTTTGCATCACGAATAAGAAATGTTTCCAAACCAAGCATGGTGGTGTATTCTTTTAATCCCAGAACTTGGGAGGCAAAGCCAGATGAATCTCTGTGAATTGGAGCTTAGTCTGGTCTACATAGTGAGTTCTAGGAAGCCAGATCTACATTATAAAACCTGTCTTAAGACCCTGTCTTAAAAGGAAAAAAAAAAAAACCCATGACCTTGAGAGATAACTCCATGTTAGGGCAGCAAGATCGATTGGATGGACTGATGTTGATCTCTGGAACCCACCGGAAGGAGAGAACTGACTCCCATAAGTTGCTCTCTGAACTCCATTTGTATGCCATAGCACATGTACACACGTGCGCACGTGCGTGCAAACACACACACACGACATATTTGTTCTTTAACTGAAAAAGAAATATTTTTTCTTTCTCCTAAAAGCTATGAATTTTTTTTTGTTTGCGGTTATTTTGAGTTTTGTAAGATTTTTCTTGGTGGTGGTTGTGGTCGTTGTTTGGAAGTTTTTGGTTTGATTATTTGATTGTTTTTATTAAGTCAAAAATACAACTTGTGATACGTGTTGAGAATGGTACAAGAGGTATTCCAAAGGTCTATTCCTAGCTGGTTATGCTAACAGAGGCCAGTAAGATACGCTGAAGAGGCAGAGGCAGGAGGACCACAAAGACTTTATTCTTTTGCAAACGTACCAAGTAGCTGGTCGAGCTGACCTTTGTGGATCCAGAAATACTGGCATCAGCGGGAAATGCTCAATGGAAGAAAGCAGGTGGCAAGGAAACCAGCTGAGTATCAGCCTTTGGTGTTGTGGGTTCCATGTCTTATATCAGCCCTGAAAAGAGCAGAAATAGCCACATGTTTTTTAAAACGCCATTGTTTAATCTCTTTGGTCTAGGAAGACTATTTTCCTTGTTGTTGTTGGCTGAGGGTGGGGGCAGTAAACACACGTGTGTCAGTGAGGGTGGGGTGGGCAGAGATCAATGTGGGGCGTCTTCCTTGATCACTTTCAACCTCATTTTTGAAATGGAGTCTTTCACAGCTCGTTAGCCCGGCTGTCAGAGCTCTGGGGTCTGCCTGTCTTGTTCCCCCAGCACTAAGGCTAGTACATACACCCCCGTTTGTTGTTATTTCATGGATGCTAAAGACTGAACTCAGGTTGTCATGCCTGACTGCAGGCACTCAGCTATTTTCCTCACTAAGTCATCTTCCCAAAGTCCCCCTCCCCATTCTTCTCATTTTACCTCACCTTGCAGCCTGGTTAGTTGTGAGTTCCTCATCCTTCTGCCTACTGGGAGCACTGCCCACTGGGAGCACTGCCCGCTGGGAGCACTGCCCACCGCCCCGGGCGTGCAGCTTCAGCTCACCTACTAGGGAACTGTCTCAGGACTGAGACTCTCCGGAGGCTGGGACAGGAAGATGAGTATTTTGAACCTAACCTGGGCTACACAACATGTACCTACCTCAAGGCTAGCAAATGAGGTGCTTTGAGAAAGAGTGAGTTTAAAAACTTATGTTATTTAGTATAGTGTGAAAGTACCTTTCCTTGTGTGAAATCTTCAGACCATTCAACGAAAATTCTCCTGCCCCAGTGCAGACCCCATTTCAAGAGTTGGGTAATGTGCTCTTGTATAGAGATGACGTAACATCAAACTGGCCTGTTTCTTCCTTTCTTTGTTTCTATTATAAAAATTGCAATATTGAAACTTCTTTCATATTGACACTTTCTGTTATTCCTCCAACAGAATGATGTTTTAATAACCTTATGACTATCAGGGTAATAGGTGTATTTTTTTTTTTTTTAGTTCAGAGATCATAAAAATCTTGGAATCTGAGGCCATTAGGACTAGTAGATGGTTGATTAATTTTTTTTTTTTTTGGTTCTTTTTTTCGGAGCTGGGGACCGAACCCAGGGCCTTGCGCTTCCTAGGCAAGCGCTCTACCACTGAGCTAAATCCCCAACCCGGTTGATTAATTTTTAAAATATGGTAAAATGAACACTCATTAGAGAAAAAATTTAGGTCATGCTACCTAAACTGATTCAGAGAATAAAGAGAGGAGAAAAAAAATCTGTGTTCTTTCTGCAAACTTTTACACATGCATGTGTGCATGTGTGCATATGTGTGTGTATGTGTGTGTGTGTGCGTGTGTGCATGTGTATGTGTGTAGGTGTGTGTATGTATGTGTATGTGTGTGAGTGTGTGTGAGTGTGTATGTGTGTGTGAGTGTGAGAGTGTGTGTATGAGTGTGTGTGTGTGTGTGTGTGTGTGAGTGTGTGTGTATGTGTATGTGTATGTGTGTGTATGTGTGTATGTGTGTATGTGTGTGTGAGTATGTGTGACATAAGTTCAGATGCCCAGAGAACCTAGAGGAGAGCTTCAGATCTCCCTGAGCTGGAATTCTAGGCAGTTATGAGCCACCAGGCATGGATACTGGGAACCAAACTCAGGTCCCCTGCAAGAGCCGTCAAAGCTCTTAATTCCTTGTCCTCTCTCCAGACCCCATGTCCACATCACCTTGTTTGAGGCTCACAGAGTACAGAATACAACATGCCACAATCATTCCACACGTATTAAAAAAACTCGCTGTTTATCAGCTTTTCTCCATCATGGCTACTGCCTGAGACTCTGCCGCAGGCAGAGTTCCTGAGCCAGGGTGTGGCAGACGGTTTTGATGTATCTCTCTGGGCACACCAGCCCCACAGGAAACACACGGTTTGGAAGCAGTGCCATGAAAATGTTCTTCTCCTCTTCGTCAGGCTTTGTACAGTGTCGCAAAGGTTTAAGGAAGCCGGTTTAGTCACCAGCTGATCCATTCAGCCAACAGGACAGAGACTCCAGGGGACGTACAGAACACTATAATATGTAGTTTAAAAATTAGTCCAGAAAAGGCATCAAGCAAACCTGTAACTGTGACAAGTGAAGGAAGGACTCTGGGGTGGGGAAGAGTTGCTACAATTACAATGTTTAAATGTCTAGCTTACAACAACAGCAAAAACCAGGCATGAGGAACGATAAGGAAATTGGCCCGTAGAAGGGATGGTGATGAATGGAAAGTGCCTTTGAGGTCGTCTAGACATTGGCCTTACTTGAAAGGGGCTCGGGCTACTTTTTAAATTATTGTTCTGCGTATGTCTAACGCTCCCCCTTAAGCCTCGAACAGTTCTATATTCCCGTGTCTGCTGCCAATCAAGTCTCTGAACTAGAAGCTCATTCTAGAGTTTTCCCCTGTGTTGTGTCAAAGGTGTGATGCTGCTGTCTTTTGGCTTCTGTTATTGTCAATGAAGTCAGAAGTGTGATTATCAGGGCTGAAGAGATGGCTCCGTGGCTGTCCCAGAGGAGCCGGCTTCTATTCCCAGCACCGACATGGCAGTTCTCAACCATTGTAAAAACAGCCCCAGGGGACTGGCCTTGGCGAGCACTGTGCTGTGCATGGTACATATATATATGTAGGATGATGTCATTATACAGGTGAAGGCAGGTATAGGATAGAATGAGGCCTGTCATTGGATGAGAAAGAAGGATGGGCGGGAGAAAAGTTTTAGAGAGAGGAGGAGACTGAAGCGAAAGAGGAGACGGGAGAGAGAGGCAGGTGAGAGAACATGGAGGTGGTTGTTAAGATTCCTCTGCACATTTACAGGTTATGAATACTGCTCTTCCAGAGGTCCTGAGTTCAATTCCCAGCAACCACATGGTGGCTCACAACCATCTGTAAAGAGATCTGATGACCTCTTCTGGTGCTAAGACAGCAAGTGTACTTATATATAATAAATGAATAAATCTTTAAAAAAAAAGATTCCTCTGCCCATTTACCCCTTATGAATATTCTTAAGGGATGGATGTGTACAGGGCTTTGTATGTCTAGGTGAGCAATTATATCTTATCAATTGGATCAGAGGTTATTGTTTTGTGTTCTTTCATGTGGCGATTAGATTGAGTCCAAGAGAGTGTGTGGTGGCTGAACACACTGGGCCACCACAGAATTGGGATGTGTATGCCTGGCATGGTGGCACCTGCCTTGGGAACTGGATGGGTAAAGAGATTGCTGCCAGGCTCAGAGAGGAGCCATCAGCAGTGTGATATGGGATGGAGCAAAGCAGGTGAGACGCTTTGCTGACTGAGAAATAGACATCCGATAGATGTCATGGGGCACTACGGTGACGGATCTAGTGTGGGGTAAAAGACAGCATTTTTTTGTATAATTTTACAGCAACATATATACATGCAGGCAAAACATGCATATACATAAAATAGTAAGTACGAAATGTTTTTGAGAAATTCGATTATCTTTTTCCCTCATGTGTCTTTCTCCCCCCAGTCACACCAATTTTCTTCATGCACCACTGTTTTTTGGCTGTTTAAAGATTATTTGCTTTGTGTGCGTCCCACTGAGATTTGCATTCATTCATACTTTTGGGTCTGTGGATTTACGTTCTTTCATCAAGTTGAGAAAACAGTATCAACCGTTATCTCCCCAATACATTCCTCTTTCTCCAAAAGTTTCATGACGTGGTTATTCCAGGTGGCACTGGCTGCAGGAACTCTTGTCTTCTCAGCCCCTCTGTCTCTTTAGATGTCATCTACATCCTCCAGGGAACCCCAAAACCCTTCCCTGAAGAGTTCAATCTCTGTAAAACTCTACCTCCCCCCCTTTTAACTTTGGGATTTATCTGTACATTTGAGAAACAAGAAGAGTATGGAGATATGAATGGGGCAGGAGGCTGAGCAATAGACACTTGCTAGTGCATTTGAAGCTTGGATCTAAAACACGCACACACACACACACACACACACACACAGACAGACAGACAGACAGACACACAGACACACAGACACACAGAGACACACAGACACACAGATACACACACACAGAGACATAGACACAGAGAGACACACACACAGAGTGAGAGAGAGACATACAGACAGACACACAGACACACACACACACAGAGACACACACACACAGACACACACCCCAGAGAGACAGAGAGACAGAGACAAAGAGGCAGAAACAGAGAGACAGAAAGACAGAGAGACCGACAGACAGACACCAGGGTTGGGGAGTGTTACTTCTTGTGGGCAGGTGGAAGAAGGGAATGAGAAGCCTACCAATACTTTAACTGTCCCGGGAATATTTTATTTCTTAAACTGGTAACAAGATAACAAGCAAGCTATTTTATACAGCTTTGGTTTTAATTTCACATATTTTTAAAACACACAAGGTCCTGTTATATCTCCAACACTAGAGTCTCTAAAAGCAAACATGGAAGAACGACATAAGATATTTGGGCTCGGGGTTGGGGAATTTAGCTCAGTGGTAGAGCGCCTGCCTAGCAAGCGCAAGGCCCTGAGTTCGGTCCCCAGCTCCGAAAAAAAAAAAAGAAAAGAAAAGAAAAGAAAAAAAAAAGGCATTTGGGCTCAGAAATGCTTGGGGTGTAGATGCGAACTCTGACACTAGCCCTTCTCCCAGGGATGCTCTCTTGTTTCACAAGCAGCTGAAGGGCGTCTGTGCTAGAATGAGCGGCTACAGCCGTTGGCTGCAGGAACCCACCGGCTGCAGGCCAGTGTTTGGTCCAGCGCCTCTGACCTGGGCTGGCATGACCTGCCCTTATTTCCAGGATGTTATCGGTGTGCAGGGAAGCGCAGCTGCTGGTTGAGTGCCTTTAGTCTGCAGTGAGATTGTTCTTGCTTTATTTCTTCCCCGTGGCACAGCGATGCCTCGCTCCCTCTGTCCTTCAGGATCTTTCCATCCCCAAAAGAAACCCTTCCTTGCCTCCAGGGCCTCACAGTGTGATCAGATGCAGAGCAGGGTGGGTAGCGTCTGGCCTCAACCGTTGGCAAGGCGTTTCTTCTGCTACGTAGCTCTTAATCTGCCTTGATCCTTCCTATCCAATAGGGCAGTGATTCTCAACCTTCCTAACGCTGCCACCCTTTAATACAGTTCCTCATTGGAACCTCAACCATAAAATCACTTGCATTGCCACTTTATAACTGCAATTTTGCTACTGTCATGAATCATAATGTGAATATCTGTGTTTTCCCATGGTCTTAGGTGACTCCTGTGAAAGAGTTGTTCAATCTCCGAGGAGGATGTGAGCCACTGGTGAGGGCCTCCGCAATAGGGAGACATCATTATTTCGTTGAATGGTTTTTGAGACAGGGTCTTACTCTGTTAGCCCAGGGTGACCTCCAGGGTGACCTCCAACTCTTGGCTCAGTTTGCCACGGGCTGGGATCGTAGGTGTGAGGCATCATGCTGGGTTTAGGAGATGCGTTATTACAGTTCTCCTTTGACATTCTGCATGTCTCCAGCAAGGGACACATGGCTGCTGTCCTCACAGATGAGGAGACAGAAGTTCTGTTAATTAGGCTGGAGGCCACACCCCCAGGAAGTAACCCAGCTAAACCTGCACCACGCAGATTTCTCTCCGTACATGAAAAGGGGTGGGTAGCTCAGTGGTAGAGCGCTTGCCTAGGAAGCGCCAGGCCCTGGGTTCGGTCCCCAGCTCCGAAAAAAAAAAGAAAAAAAAAAAAAAAAAAAAGGGGTGGGTATCTGAAGGGTAGCCAGGACACAGCCAGGAACAAATTACTATCGCTTTAAACATCTGGGTTTGGGAAAGTTCGCCACGCTTTAGTCTGCACCTGAATATGTTGGGGGATTAGATGGCAGACGAGTATTTTAACATGAAAATCTTCAGTGTATTAAGTGAAAAATAGAGACTACAAAACAGTATTGCCCTAGGCTCCCTTTGCTGTTAAAGAAAGCGCATGAGGCAGTTGAGAACATGGCTGCTCCTGCAGAGGACCAGGTTCAGTTCCCAGCACCCACGCGGACCCACGTGGACCCATGCGGACCTACGCGGAATAGCTCACAACCACCTGTGATTCCAGCTCCAGGGGGTTTGATGCCCTCTTCTGGATTCCATGGGCACCTGCAGGCATGTACACGTGTGTGTGCACATGTGCATGAGTGCGCACATGCACACACACACACACACACACACAAATTTCAAAATGGCAAACTTTTTCAAAAGCACACTATTGAAATCTAGCCCATTCCAATGTAGAAGGTCAGGTAGTGGATGCTATTAACTGGAGTCCACAAGATGGCAGAGTGTCAAACATCGCTCTCTCTAAAGACAGGTGGGAATCTACAGACCTCATCGCCTTGTGGGACATCAGTGGACCAGAACCAGCGCCGTTACTGCTCTCCAGGTCACCAGAATCCCTCCACTTGTGCCCATAGCAGATTAGAACCCCAGAGCCAGCACTCATAGCCAAGGCCATGCACATGATATGAAGTAAAGACGAATGCATGTCTCATTCAAAAATTATGGCTTTTAAGACAGCAGATTAATACAGCAAACAGAAGGCCATTCTGGGCATGGGGCCCTATGGGCCACCTTTCTTTCAAGCTTCTCTGACCCTTTTCAAAGGAGTTGGCTGCTCAGAGAGAGAGAGGAAGAGCAACATCCCTGTGGTCCAGGGAAACCGGAAGGATGAAAATGAAGAGCGGTAACTGGGCAGGCCAGGGTCAGTGCATGGGGTCCTGTGCTGACCTCTACCAGGCTGGGACACAGGGATTCCTGTGGATCCAGTAAAGGTCGCTGTGGAGGGATGTCAGTGAAGCTGAGAGGGTATGGGGGGAAGGTATAGCTAGAGTCTCCCTCTCTCCACTTGCCCATGAAAACTCAACCTCACGCCCCACCCGGGAGCTTCCCACAGAGCTGCTGGCACTATGCAGTCCTACCCAGGGAGCCTCACCTCTGCAACTCTCACCCACCCTCATCCTACCCCAGCCTCCACTGCTAAAAAACGGAAGGATGAGGATGGAGGGAGAAACAGCACCCCGGCTTCCTCCCTTACCCTGCCTGATTCTAGCGCGTCAGGAAGGAAGCCTATGACTGCCTGTGATATTTGACATTCTAATTGGACTAGGCTAATCTGGGTGCTTTTTAATCACTGAAGATGGCCAGAAAGCTGGTAAATCCCTCGGGAATATTGCTCAGGGACAGAAGAGGAGATTGAAGAAAATGTAGTCGAAGGCTGTGATTGCAGACAGAGAGATGGGTTCTTGCTTGTTTTTGCTGTGGGGCTTTTCTGTAATCAGGGCTGTGGATGGAGACGCTCCTCAGAAGACGTGTGTGGGTATCGGACAGCAGCTGGATGCAGAGATTCTGTACAGACAAAAGCAGCTTTGATGAGAGCAATCATGACATCCACACGCAGTCCTGCTCACTGGGCCATACACAGGCAGCTCCTGTCTGTGTGTGGACCAGCCTGGCTCAACCTCCCCCCACCCCACACCCCCAGGGCAAGGCCAGTCTCGTGACCAGCTTGTTCCCACCTCCCATGCCCCCCTCCCCATACCTGCAGGACAAAGCCAGGCTTGTGAACACCTCCCTATCGGAGCCCACCTCAGAGTCAGAACTGGGGGCACAGGGGAGAGGATGCCGTTATACTTAGATCTGGGAACCTTCTGGTCCGGTGTCATCCTGAGGTAACCTCGGGGGCAGGATTGAAGACAGAGAGGAAGGCTGATGGGAATGGGGAGAGAACGGGGTCGGGGGTGGGCAAAAGGGAAGGGATGGGGGTGGAAGGGGAGTGGGCCGGGAGCAGCTCGCCTTTGCATCTGTGGGGACAAAACTTTCTGCTGAGGGGGCTTTGCCTTAAGCTAGAAGTGAGGCAGTGTGTGTGTGTGTGTGTGTGTGTGTGTGTGGTGTGTGTATGTGTATCTACGTATACATGTGTGTGTGCATGTGTGTACATACACGTGTACATGTGTGTCTGTGTGTACATGTGTGTGCATGTATGTGTGTGTCTATGTGTGTACATGTATGTGCATGTGTGTGTCTGTGTCTATGTGTGTGTATGTATATGTGCATGTGTCTTTGTGTGTTCATGTGTGTATATATGTGTGTCTATGTCTGTGTTTGTACATGTGTATGCATGTGTGTTTGTATGTATGTGTGTGTACATGTGTGTACATGTGTGTGCATGTATGTCTGTCTGTATATGTGTATATATGTCTGTATGTGTATGTGTCTGTCTGTGTCTGTCTATAGGTGTGTCTATGTGTGCATGCATACGTGTGCATTCGTGTATGTAGGTATGTGTGTCTGTGTGTGTTTGTCTGTCTGCGTATATCTCTCTCTGTCTCCCTCTCAGTCTCTGTCTGTCAGTCAGTCTGTCTGTCTGACTGTCTCTGTCTGACTGTCTCTGTCTGTCTCTGTCTGTCTGTCTGTCTGTCTGTCTCTCTCTCTCTCTCTGTGTAGCACACACTCATTCACTCTCCCTTTCAAAGTCAGTCTGGCTCCTTTCCTTGGATGCTCAGTGGGAATGATTCAGCAGAAAGCCAGCCTGCCTCCCACGCACCTGAGGCCCCTCACCTCCTCCCCCGTGCACCCACACTGGCTGGCACAGGGCCTGGATCTCTCACCCTATTCACCCAGAACTTAGAGGCCATGCTTCTTACCACCTCCCCTTGACCGCCTTGAGGAGGGGCCGGTCCTCCTAGACAGCATGAAGCTTCCCCTGGCTCCTTCCAGTCGCCTGTTAAGAGGATTCCTAAATTACCTGTTCATACCAGATTTCTTCACTATGACCTTGGTGGGTGCTGTGCTCATGACTCTCACCTACAAATTTAGTAAGGGAGGGAGCTCTGACCCAGCACCCATTCACCCAGTTGTGACAGATGTGCCCACCCATGGGATCTCAAGGGTCAGAGCTGGGACACTGTCCAAAGAACCACAGGTAGCAGGAATAAAGAGGCACAGGCGGCAGCGGGGAACAACCTACGCTCATCTGGGCAAGCATATTACATTATATAAACAACGGTGCAGCTATTTGGTAAGGCACAGTGCAGGTATCGAAAAACACAGGACTCGAGCGCTTGCAAATAGGGGCGTGGTCACAAAGGGGGCGTGGTCACAGAGGACAGCAGAGAGCTGGTGCCTGTGTGGGAGTCAGGGCGTGCACGTGCTTGCTTATAGCCATCCCTAGAGGCTTTTGTCTACAAACCGAGCGAGTCCTCGGGAAATAGAAGAGACCGATGGCCATATTTGCCCCTAGTGAGAGGAACAAGAGCAGAGGGATAGAGGTAGAAAAAGATCTGTGCTCCTAGGCTCTTTCCATGCACTAGACTGCACGTTCTGAAAGCAAGAAGTCGTCCCTACTGTTAAAAATCACATCCAGACCTGAGAGCTCAGACTCCTCGCCTAGCCATAAAAGGGCACTGCCTCGATGCTGAGATCCTATCCAGAGCTTCCCACAGGTTAGGCAAGTGTTCTGCCTGTGAGCTATATCCTCAATCCCCTCCCCCAACCTTGAGACTGGGTCTCCCTAAGTCATCTCCCTCTACCCCGGAGGACAGGCCTTGAATTCTCAGTCTTCCTGTTTCAGCCTCTTGAGTAGCTGTGGGATTTCAGATCTGCATCACTAGGTCTGGCTTTTTACAGCATTTGAACTCAGGTGTGCATATAAGTGTAGAGATGTGTGTGTGTGTGTGTGTGCGTGCGTGTGTGTGTGTGTGTGTGTGTGTGTGTGTGTGTGTGCGTGCGTGTGTGTAACCCCACTGGCAGTCCCACCATCAAGCATAGAACATGAAGGCATCATGGGCCTTAGAGTCAGAAGTCTGATTCTCAGAGCTGCCAGCCAGGAGCTGGGAGAACACAATGCCTTCAGCTTCTAGGCCCCTCCCATCAAACAGGCCTAGGACACCAGAGGTGTGGGGCTGGCCTCAGGGCCTGTGGAAACCCATCTGTGAGAATCAGTCACTAGTGGAGTCATCCCTTTACCCTATCCAGGGCCAAAGCGTTCCAAGAAGCTCTAACAGGAAGGGGCCACCATCATGGACCTAAGCATTCTGAAAAAAAATGAACAAAGGACTGGGCGGGGCTGGAGTCTGTTCACCAAGAGCTATCATAAGCAAGGAGAAGACGTGTGGCAGGTCAGGACGTTATGACTAAAAGCAGCATAGAAGCCACCTGTTCAGCTCACCAAGGCAACCATAGTCGCCAGTCCCTGCTGCGGCCGCCACAGCACTCCTACCCCTGGCAGTGACAGGAGCTGGATTTCAGATTAGAGAGAGAATGTGGCAGTAGTGAGAGAGGTGTCCGCACTGAGATGGAGATGCCACTCAGGGACTGGAAGGGACAAGACTGCAGGATGCTTAGGCCAGGGTCCAAGCTATGAAACACTGGCCATGGTGACAGCGGTAACATCATTTATACACAGGGTGGAAATGGTCCAGAGCTGAACATGAGTAAGTCTTCCTTTGCAATGTTTTAATTATCGGGTTCTTGCTTTGTTAATTTACACCAAGAGGTCTGGGGGTAGACACATGGGGCCTCTGTAAGCGGGAGGTGACACTTCATCAGCAAAGTGTGGCCCATCCATAGCCGCTGTCCTAGTTTCCCTAGGTATCAGACCTGAGTTTTAGCCTGGCTTAGGAATGAAGACTCACCCATCTGAACCATTGCTCCATCTAGGTTTGGTTATTGGATTAAATCCCACCCAGGGGCAGCCACATGGGAATGTCATGAACCAGTAAGGAGTGCCCTTCCAGAGGGGAGCCAGCCCTTGCCCCTCCTTGTGAGCAGCCACTTGGACCATGAGTTGGAAGCTGTGAAAAAAGAATGCCAGTAGGTGCATAAATATTCACAGGCTACCTGATGCAGGATCTGGGAAGCTTGGACTGGGGACAGGAGGGACCGACGTACGCCCTAGGTCTAAAGCAGTGGCAGAGACCTAAGAGGGAGGCACCTGATGACAGGGGACAGGTGTGGGCTGCACCAGCAAAGCTGATGCTTCCCGGCCAAACAGCATGTCCTCCCAGGGCCAGCAGAGTGACTTTGCATTTTCCCCCTCTCTGGAGGTGGAGGTAGGTGGGGTGGGGTGAGGAGGAGAGGGTCTTCATAGCTAGTGATAGCTGGGATAACCTTTGCTCCTCACAACCCAAACGCAGGGAGTATGCTGCATCATGCTCAGAAGAGAACGCCAGGATCCAGAATGCAGAAGTCACTTGCCCAGGGTCAGCCAGGAAATGCAGGAGCCCAGCCTTGAACTGAGGTGTCTGTCCTTCTCAGGATCCAAAGGTACAATGGGGACAACCTGGCTTTCAGAGCATTCCTCCTCTCCTGACTCTCAGCCAAGCATTGAGACCCTCAGGGTGGGGTGAGGAGGCTGGGAAGGAGTGGTGGTTGGTCAAGGGGTGGAAAGACTGTCAGACAATCCCTCAACAGCGTGGAAGCCGGTACACAAGTTGCCCAGCTCTGCCCACAACCAAACAGTATTCTCTCTCTCTCTCTGTCTCTCTCTCTCTCTCTGTCTCTCTCTCTGTCTCTGTCTCTCTCTGTGTCTCTGTTCTCTGTGTCTCTCTCTCTGTCTCTCTCTGTGTCTCTGTCTCTCTCTCTCTCTCTCTCTGTCTCTCTCTCTGTCCTCTCTCTCTCTCTCTCTCTCTCTCTCTCTCTCTCTGTCTCTTTCTCTCTGAGAGGGGTGGTACCCTTTAACTGAAGACACTTTACTGCCATCTACTGGGAGTTTGTCATAGTAATCATTCAATTTAATGTTAAGTGTAAAAAAAAAAAAAACCCCAAAACCAAAAAACACACACAACAAAACCAACGCCTCCTAAGTGTCATAAAATGCAGTACCTGGACAGCTCTAGGCCCTAAAGACACCTTTTCTTGCCTGAGATATTGGAGGGGGTGGGAGAGCGGGAGCGGGAGCGGGAGGTTACTGCTACTACGGTGTCTGCTCCCTTCTTTCCTGGGCCCTTGGCTCACAAAGAGAGTCCATGGCAGTCTGTACACACACACACGCACACACACACACACACACACACTCACATACGCACACACACAGTCACATACACACACACACAGTCACATACATACACACACACACTCACACACACACACACTCTCACACACACACACACACAGTCACACACACACACACACACACACACACTCTCACATATTCACACACTGACACACACACACAGTCACACACACACAGTCACACACACACAGTCACACACACACAGTCACACACACACACACACCCACAGTCACACACACACACACACACACACACTCTCACATACACACACACAGTCACATACACACACACACAGTCACATACACACACACACACACACACACAGTCACACACACACACACACACTCACACACCGTGTAGAGACCATTCTCCCATCACTAGCAGGCACTGGCCCCATCCTTCACTGCCAGCTATCAGTGCACTCTTGGGTTTTCTCAGCCCTTTGGTTCCTCTTCTGTTAGCTATCTTGGTTGGCAGGTTAAGGCGCAAATAAAACTCCTGGCATGCGGCCAGGGCTTTTCCTTGCCCCCAAGGGTGGATGGTTAATTTTCAGGGCTGTGAGAGTCCACAGCCAGCACTTGGCCAGCTCCTGGAACTGATAGGCCTGAGCCACACAGGTATACCCCAGGATGTTCCCCCACGGGAGACCAGCTACAATGTATCTTCCTTCACGAGCAAACGGTAAGCTGTGGATACTGTGCGAGCACAGAGTGAGGGTGTGGTGCAGGCTCTCTGGCGCGCTCAGTCGGCTCTGGTCTTCTCTTCCCCTTTTATCCCTGTCTGAAACCTGATGCTGACTGGGAGGGGCTGAGGATTCTTATATCTCCACGATGGCTGCATAACTGGAGTCATGGAAACCAGGCATGGCAGCTTCATTTACCAGCAAGGACTCAGACGGGGCGACCCAAACCCTTTGAGATCCTGTTCGTTTGTGACAGGAGGCCTTGCCCAAGGATTAAGACGCAAGAGGCAGCAAAATGGTCTGCACACTGCACGCAAACACTGAAAATAATGGTAAGCCCAAAATGAGCACAGCTGCAGTACCAGGCATTGGACCCGAGGGGGCGCCAGCAGCCGCCTGAAAGAGTCATTTCATGATCCAATCGCCTACCAAGCACCAGAAGGTGAACACACAGGTCCTCAAAGCCAAGCCCCTCCCCTGTCTCACTCCTCTGTGGAGGCTGGAGGAGCTAGGACACACTTTCTGGAGCTGCTTGGACAACAGAGTTCCTTCTGACCCAGCCATTTCATTTCTAGGAAGTCAGCCAAATAAACAGTCATAAAGCTCATGGTGTTGTTTGTGCTGGGACAGTCATCCCAACGTTACTAATAATAGTGAGGCGTTAGGGATGATCTAAAGTTAGACATGTACTTCACATTCTGAGCGCCAGCCAGATGGTCAAGTGCTAAGACCCATGTTCAACGGGAAGCCCGGGCAATATCCTGACTGGTGTGACCATGCATGCTTGACAGTTTAACATTACAGAGCAGGGGTGCAGGAGCGCAACCTTCCCAGCCTGGGCAATGGCTGCATAGTTCTAGTGCTGCCGGCTATGCACATTTGTGTTATAACATTGATGCCTTCACTGATTGTCACTGGTATCACCTCACTTTTTCTGATCACTTTTCTTCATATTCTGTTTACTCCAGATAATACAATGTAGTCCCGCATTGGGTTAAATGAGATTTGACATAGACGTCACCTGTGACCTTTCGAAATCGTGCAGCTGACTTAACCGACATTCTGTTTTCTTTTTGTGTTTACAAGACGTCTGGAGTTATAAACGAGGTTCTGGAGAGAGATGGCTCAGTGGTTAAGAGCACTAACTGCTCTTCCAAGAGGACCCTGGGTTTGATTCCCAGCACCCACATGGCAGCTCACATCCATGTTAACTGCAGTTCCAGGGGGGGAATCTTATGCCCTCTTCTGGCCTCCACAGGAACTGCAAGCATGTAGTTCACATACGTGCAGTCCAACGGCCATACACATAAAATAAAATTAATTTTTAAAAAACTAAGCTTTAAATAAAGAAGAATTATATTATAAATGGGGCTTTAAAGAAAGCTTTATGGCATAAATAGAATAAAGCAATTAAAATTTGAATCGTTTTTGGAAGCTGCTTTGGTGTTGTGAAACAAGTCTACATGGATGGAACATTTAATGTCTACTCTCCTGCTTCCTCTTGGTAATTTTCCGTCATTGCCTCACAACACTTCTCTTAGAAGTGTCCAGTTAGCCTGCTTCTTCCGTTTTCGTGTTCACTGTCAATAGCTTTCCTTCTTTCAGCTTTCATAGCTTTTAATTATTTCTGCATGTAAAAGGAATCACAGAGAGGCCAGACCCAGTAAGACACAGTGGTAGTCTAACAATAGAAGATATAGAATCACACCTTCTGCGACTGATGAAATTGCAACAGATTGGAAGGAGACATTCATTGCAAACTGATCTAGATTACCTACATTTGAAAGTTATTTTTTGATATGTATTTTTATTTATGGGTGGTATGTGCCTGTGTGCCTGTGCGCATGTGTGAGGCTGTCTGCGGGAACCAGAGACACTGGATCTCCATGGAGTGGGAGGTGCATGTGTTTGTGGCTGCTGGGACCTGAACTTACCCTCTGCAAAAGCAGTAAGTCTCCTAACTGTTGATCCGTCTCCCCTGCCCCTTGAACGTTTTTATCAGTAAGCATGAATGATATGCTCTGTTTGTATTGTGGTGGTCAACAGGCATTGGATGTGGAGGCATGGGACATGGTCACAGTGTCACAGGATCGTTGGCTTGGCAAGTCCAGGGAAATGAAATCTTTAGAATCATTAGGAGGCCAGGCCTAGCTGGAGAAACTGGGTCACTTAGACATAGATCTTAGGAGGAGGCTATACCTCTGCCTGATAGTCTCTCTCTCTCTCTCTCTTTCTCTCTCTCTCTCTCTCTCTTTCTCTCTCTCTCTCTCTGTGTCTATGTGTCTGTCTGTCTCTGTCTCTGTCTCTGTCTCTGTCTCTCTCTCTCTCTCTCTCTCTCTCTCTCTCTCTCTCTCTCTCTCTCTCTCTGTGTCTATGTGTCTGTCTGTCTCTCTGTCTCTCTTCCTCTCTCCTTCCTGATCATCAACAAGCACCTCACCTTCTTGCCACCACACCTGGAATCTGTTCCGATCACCATGCCTTCCCCTCTAAGATGGACGGTACTGTCAAACTGGGAGTCAAACCAAACCCTTCTTCCTTTAAGTTGCTCCTTCTTAAGTATTCTGTCAATGTGGCAAGAAAGGCAACTAGACACCTGTCTGCCGCTCCAGGAAGAGTATGATGAGCAAGATGGGGGAGGCACACTGTTCTAGATCGTGAGGCAACAGAGAGGGTAGAACAACAAGATGGAGAGAGTCCAGGTCTTACCTCCTCATAGAGTCAGCACCAATCCTAGACAGGCTCCATTAAACCTCCCCATTAATTTAATTACGATTTCCCAGCTATGGAACCCGGTAATAATTACAGCAGTAGGCAGCTAGCACATTATGCAGCCCGTCTTCCACATACTCTGCACAGGTTTAATCTATGCTCAGTCTACGCGGCCACCCCGTGAAGCCAGAGTTGTTAGAAAGACCTACCTTTCAGACCAGGAAGCCGAGGGGCAGAGGGCTTAACAGATGCATGGTTCAAACATGGCTCTCAAGTTTCGCGTTCTGCAAGTTCACTCCTCCCACGCACCGGGGTCAAGAAGTATCTAAGACACTGGGGCGGCTTAATCTATTTGTAGATTAATGGATTGGTGGGTTAATATGAAAGCGGCCTTATGTATGACAAAGGAAAGTCTTGCCTGACACACCCCCTCTGTCTCACTGTGAGACACACTTCCCTGTATGCCAGTGTCGCCAGGAGCTACACCCAGACACCAGCATTGTGCTCTTGAATTTTTCAGCCTCCACCATGAGCTAAACAAACCTCCATCCTTTACAGATCATTCAGGCACAGGTATGTTGTTATAGCAACAAAAAAGTGGGCTAAGCCAACTGATTCTGTACAAGGAGCGGTGCGCAGAGCTGAACTTGAATGTCAACATTTTATCCTAGAATTTTCTTTGTTCCCTCTCCTCTCTTGCCTTCCTGCTACCCTCGGGTCCCAAATACACTTCTGCTCCCTGGTGCAGGCACACTTTGATCTCTGGCTACCCATCCAACCTACTCCTCCTCTCCAAGAAGACCATTACGCTCTCCCACCCTGTGTCCCTGGGAAAGGCTGATCCACACTAACGCATACGAGGCCATCGTCAGCACAGCATACAACCTCTCCATAAGAAAAGGCATTATTTGTTTCTATGTCCTGTGATTCTGGTGTGTGAAAGGCACAGGGCCGTGGGCCATGAAGAAGCTTGAGCTCTGGAATCATGTGACCTGGATTTCATGCCTGCTGCCAGTAAGAGTCACGACCTTAGCGAGCCTCTGGGCTGCTCTGAGCTTCTATGTCCTCCTCTGTGAAATTGCTGGAGTCTGCCTTGCTTTAGGCAGGGCTGTGGTAAGGGCTAAATGAAATAAGGAGGGCTAGGCTCCAAACCCCACTGGCTGGGCACAAAATAGGAAGCAGAAAATAGATACCTTTGCTTGGGTTCTGTTTCCTCATTGCTCTCTCAAGCCTGCCTTAAAAAAAAAAAAAGGTTTATTTTCATCTCATGTGTATGAGTGTTTCGCTGGCACGTATGTGCTCATGCAGTGTGTGTCTAATGTCCATGGAAGCCAGAAGAGGGCACCAGATGCCATGGAACTGGAGTTGGGGATTCTGTGAGCCACCCTGCGGGTGCTGAGAAACTGAGTCCTCTAAGAGCAGCAATTGCTCTCAACCATTGAACCATCTCGCTGGCTCCTCAAGCCTGGTTTTTAAGTCAGATATCGAGGTACAGTTTATTATTTATTTATAACCGTTCTTATTTGTAATCCATTCAAATATTTATTGAGCTCCTCTCCACCTTAAGACTTTGTGCTTGGGTATAGGCTCCAAAACTACTGCCAGGAAAGGCCTTGCCAATGAGGTTTTTGACAGAGGCAATAAACGAAGGGATAGCAGCCAGTGTAGGGATTCACGCCTTCAATCCCAGCACTGAGAATGCAGAGGCAGATGGACCTCTGTGAGTTGGAGGCTAGCCTGGTCTACAGAGTGCATTCAGTCTGGGCAAAATTTCACATGGTGAGACTCTCAAAAAGAAAGGGAGAGAAAGAGAAACGGTGGGGAAGGTGGGGGGGAGACACAGCACGGAAGATACCCACAGTAAGTACCCCAGAGCAGACAGGATTGTGTGGACAGCAAGCTAGAGGCTACGTCGGGTAAAAAGGAAGCTATTCCTGACATGACTTCTTTGCTGCTTAAAACTCAGGGAGGTGGCTAGAGTTAAGGTGTAATGGGTAGAGTGCTTGCCTAGTGAGCAAAAGGCCCTGCCTCTGACCCCCAGCATCATGTACCCCAAGCACGGTGGCACCCGTAACCCCAACACTCAGAAGATATGGGCAGGGACATCATGCATACAAAGTCATCCTCAGCTACACCAAGTCTGAGGCTACATTTATCTCAAAACAAATAAATAATAAAAAAAAAACCAATGAATTAAAACTCTCGGTCAGTTCACATGTCATGGAGATATCATCGGAGGCTCAGGGAAGCAGAGGGCCTTGCTAAGGGTAGACAATGAGTAAGAATAAAGCGATTCAGCCCAGGTCAGTGAGCACCAAACGCTTCTGCTTTCATCGGCAGACCGCACTGCCTCTCTCCTGAGCCGTGCTCTCTCTGCTGGGATGGAAGAGAGAGGTGGGAGGGATCAGGGAAGTGAGGTATGTGCAGCCTGCTGCTCTAGGGCTGCAAGGACACCCAAGTGGTCTCTGGACAGCTAAGGGCACCGTGGTGACCTCATTGTTCATGTCCTCCCTCCCCTCCTTCTAATTAAGATGTTGGCTTCTGCCTCATTCCTTCCCATTCTGGACACCTGGCACGGGAGGGCTCTCAGTAGAGGCCAACAACTCCCTCCTGTGCCTCCAGAGCCTCCTCTATCATGAAGACATAAACTGTGGGGTGCTGGACAAACACAGCCTCACTACCCCCATCTCTACTCCTCTCCTTGCCCCTCTTCTCTGCCCTGTCCTTTGCCTCCTCCTCCTCCTCCCCTCCTTCTCCTCCTCCTCCCCCTCCTCCTCCTCCTCCTCCTCTTCCTCCTCCTCCCCCTCTCCCACCCATTAGTACTCTCCCACCTCCGGCATGCTCCTAGATGAAAGGACCAATTAATCCCGCTACCACTCCCACCCATGAGCTGAGCTGCTTGTCGGTCCCTGGCTGTCAATATCCCTACCAAGGCTGCTTAAGTGGTCCCAGAAAACCTCGGCTAATTGGGAACAATTTCATTCATCCTTCTGAGGCCTGAGCATAGCAAAGAGGGCTCCTCCAAGCTAAACAAAGATTTTTCACCCTGAAGCATCCTAGCATCATAGAGGGCTGCGGGCTTACCTGCCATCCAAACCTGTGGTTTCTACCTTGACATTTGGGCTTGGCTGATGGATGTCTGTGTCTGTCACACCCACCTTCTCTAGTACCACGGACAGCGGGGCATTTGAGGGCATTGGGTGTGTCTGCATCCTGCCAAGTGTCCACTCACTACACACGACACTGCACTAGGCCCGGGGGACATGGTGTGATAAATAGTCCACATCCTGCTCTCAGGGAGTTGGCATTCTAATAAGAAGGGACAAGCAGTAGACAGATAAGGTCTATGATCAAGTGGTGTCAAGTGCTTGGGGATACATGTTCCAGAGCAGGTGGGACATCAGTGAAGAACAGTGAGGCTTTAGATAAAGGGAGATAGGGCGGGTCTTGTTCTGGAGATCGTGTGATCTGCCTGCCTTCTTTATGCAAATGTTATGTTCCAGAAAAGGCAAGCATTGGTGAATCACATCGAGGGAGGTTCATTTATTGGTTGGCTTGTTGCTTTGGTTTTGGTTTTTTGAGATGGACCAGACGTAGGGAAGGATGAATGGCCTTGAAGTCCTGATTCTCCTACTAACACTTCCCAGTCACAGGAATGCACCAACAGGCCCAGCCTTTCAAATAGCATTTTAAATCTGATACAGGAGAGGCTTATGTATAGCTTGCGGCAAATCTCTGAACCTCAGTTTTCTCAGAAGAAAAATGGGTTTAATATTGCTTTCCCTCCCAGCTCTGAGGCTACTGAGAGACTTGTGGAATGCAATTTTAATTTGGTGAAGCTGCTAACTTATTACATCAAAGTAATGCAGTTGCTGTTAAAATGGAGGCAGTGCTGGCAAAGTAGAGTAGCGCCTCTAGGTAGATGTTCTGTGATAATCCAATTCCAATGTGTTCCGCCGACTGAGACGAAGATCACATTAAGATGCTTTCCAAAGCTGGGAGGGCAGGGATGGCGGCGTCTTATTAAACTTCCTGAGGCTTGGAAGCACTTTGTGGTTGCCCGTGGCTGTGGTTAGTCGTCAGCTGAAGAGAGCATCCTGTCTGGGGATATCTATGGCTGTCTTCATTTCAGACTGTTGGTTAACCTTGAGACCCCAGTTTCTAGTCTCCACAGCCCATCCTGTGCTAAGAGCATACAATGAAGCATTACCCCATCAGCCTTCTTCACCCAGATCCTCTCGTCAAGGGACAGCCTCCATCTAAACATGTGGGGAGTCTGACAGACGTGGTGTGTGTGTGTGTGTGTGTGTGTGTGTGTGTGTGTGTGTGTGTGTGTGTGTGTGTGTGTGTACCTGTGTGTGTTGGGGGTGGTCT
Organism: Rattus rattus; assembly: GCF_011064425.1. Classification (NCBI taxonomy): domain Eukaryota; kingdom Metazoa; phylum Chordata; class Mammalia; order Rodentia; family Muridae; genus Rattus; species Rattus rattus. The sequence continues at coordinate 101,091,144 of NC_046160.1, read as the reverse complement.
CTCATCCCAAGGAGAAGAGACTGTTCATGGAGTTTCTTCCTCTGGATACTACATTTATTTTGTGGTAAAATGGAATGATTGCCACTTGGAAGGGAATTTATTTCATTCAAATAATACTGCTAAATTGAAAGATTTGCAGCACACATCTCCAGGAGAGCGCTCAGCAGCAATCAGGTGCTTGCCCGAGTCCTGCCCCCTCGGGAAACCCTGCAGATGCCATCACAGCTCAGGTATGAGAGCAGATGAGACGGGAAATGGGGAATGTGGCTTGGAAATGACTTTTGACAATCTTTGTGGAGAGCAAGGGCAAATGCGTCTCCACGAGACATTTCAAAACCTCAAAATACAGATTTTTTTCTTTCCAGAGACACCAGTATGGATTCGTCAGCCAGAATATTTACTCCGGGAAAATCAGAGACACCCCTCACCCCCAATATTTCTAATGCAGGACGGGAGCTCTCATTTTAGAAAGGCGAAGACGGAAGGACAGACACGGGAGTCTAGAAGAGAGAAGGCAGATACGGAAGAGTGTGGCAGCCTCTCCCTGGACCTGACCTCCAGCACAGCATGGCTGCCATCACAACCCTGGGCATTGTTTTCCTGTCAAGGACGAGGATGCAGAGTGAGAGAGGCTAAAGCACCTGCTCAGGTTCAGGTGGCTGCGATGGTTTCTCTGCTCAACTCAGGGCCAGTATCAAAGTGGAGTTTCAAGTTGACCTCCCTATGGGGCTCTGTCAAGGGCAAAGCACTTGGCTATTCTTTCTCTCCCTCTGTTCTTTAAGGGACGGAGGAAGCACTAGGCTTAGACTTCAGCTCTAGTGTCCTTTCCCGTTGGTAAGTTTGGTTTCTAAATAAATAATTACCCTGTCCACTCCTGTCCGATCCTCTCACCTCCTCCCTCCTAGGTGGTTACTCCCTTGCCCCACTGACATCTTCCCACATTTCCTAAGCTTCTTTTTACCCCTCACACACGAATTCAGGCACACACACACACACACACACACACACTCACCTTTCCCCCCCACACCACTATGTAAAGTAAAATTAGAAACACGCCCAAGTCTCAAGGTATTTAAGGAATGGAGATACTTCAGTCAGTATGGCCCAGGCTGAGCCCTTTGAGCCCCCTCCATTCCAGGCCTGTGTGAGAGGCAGGCAGAGCTTCTGTAAGGGGCCAAGCAACTTGTGACGCAAAGCTTCAGTGGAAGGAAAAAAGACCTCTTGTGCTTCCTCGTGTCTGTCCTGGGGCCACCGGATTCTCAGAAGCTGCCTCCCGGTATGCTGTCCTTCCTTTCATGGATAAGATTCTTTTAGAACATGAGAAGGTTTCCTGGCCCCTTTTTTATTTTTATGTATGCTGATAAAATACAGAGAAAACAGTGTCTGATGATTCAAAAATAGAGTCCAAGCCGATCGGCATACGGCCTTCACTTCACAGGATTGCTCGTTTTAACCAACCAGTCGAGACAGCAATAAGCGTTTATTATGTTTGCTCACCCACAAAGGAGTGGAGAAGGCAGTGATGGGAACCATCACAGCTTGGGAAACTGAGGCTGGTAAAGGCATTGATAGTCTCGCAATATTTCGTGGTCTTAGACTTCCCCTACATGGGTGGGTGTGCACGCAAGAGTGAATGATCTCATGCACACACACAGAGAGAGAGAGAGAGAGACAGACAGACAGACAGACAGACAGACAGACGGAGACAGGGAGACAGAGACAGATGTTTGCCGTACACTGATGTCATCACCCTCTTGGTGCCTCACAGCATACACATGAGGAAGCATGAAAAGAAGACAGGGGCAGGAGAAGCTTCCAGTCCCAGCTCTGTGTTTAAACCCTGTAGTCCCCCCCCCTCTCCCAAACCAGCACTCCTACTCGTTCTCAAGTGATGCTGATATGGGCAGAGGCTGATAACAGGAGCATTTACTAGAACCAGGTTCAAATCCAGACCCCCCCATTCACCGGCTGCATGACCTTGGGTATGTGACTTAGTGTCACTTTCTTGCCCCTAGAATGGGGCTCACCTAGCTTCAAGGCTCATACTGGAGGATGGATGCAAGCTGTTGTGTCATGGGTTCAGCGCTGGCCTGTTACTGAGGAAAAGGCCAATCTGTAGTGTCAATGGGACATGAACCGTCCCCATCCCAAGCAAGCTTTATAGCACTAGTCATTCGGTCCTCTGTTCTACAGAACACACTGGAATTCGGCCCAGTAAATGGTAAACGGTGGATACCCACACCCAGGTAGACTGGCTCTCACCCCTCAGCTTACAGCCCTTCTGAGATAATGCTGATCTTCATGGGTGCTATCCTGGTAAACTGAGCTCTTAACATTACTCCCACCCCACACCCCACCTACACACAAGGTTTGGTCCTAGCCGACAGCAGGGAGGGGTCACAAGCAGGAAGAGGGGAGGAAGGGAGGTCAGGATATGGCTGGAGCTTCTGCATCAAGGCTGAATCCCTATCTCCCAGTTGGAACCAGGGTTGCAGTAAGGCAGGGCGCCACAATCCACCCTGGGGCGAGGGGGGGCGAGGAGGGCGGGGGTGTGGGGGGCAAGTCCTCAGCGCTGAGCCAGTGGCCAGAGCACCGCCCCCAGGAGCGGAGGGAGGGGTGGCGGAGCTGGGGGGGGTGCCCAGCTGCCATCCCCGCCGTCTCCTGGCCCCCACTCTCTGGCACCCAAGTAGGAGGGCGGCAGCTGCCCGCTCCCTCCTCCCACACCCCCGCTACCTGCCCAGTCCCCGAAGCGAAGCCTGAGGAGGCTGCGAGCCAGTCGGGCGAGCCCACAACTTTGCAGCCTCGGGGAAGACCAGGGTTGCGTCCGGGGCTCCTCCTGTCGCGACTGGAGCTGGGTGAGTTCGTTCCCCAGCCCTCTGCGGCGCTGCGGCTGCTCCGGGGGGCGGTTGCCCTGGCGTCCAGGAGGCAGTGGCTGAGGGACCGGTGGGTGCCCGCGCTGTTTGGGTCCGCAGGGCTCCGGTGCCGCCCTCGGAGGCCGGTGAGGAGGACTCCGGTGCTGAGCGGACAGCTCCCCACTCTCGCCTCCGCCCGCCACTCTCTGCGGGCCGTTGCAGGACACAGGGCCCGGGCTGCAGCCGCCCACCCGGCGCCCCGCACTCCCCCCAGCCCCTGTCCTTTGCCTTCCCAGAGCCGCGGCGCATCTGGAGGCTGCTCCCGCACACCCCTGGCGACTGGCGCCGGGAAGACACTTGCTTCCCTCGCTGGAGCCCGGTACCTAGGGCTCTGTGGAGTGGGCAGCGCCCCCGTGGCCTCTGGAGAGGCATGGCTACGGGGCGTGGGGGTTAGCCCCAACGATCGCCTCTAGGCTTGCCCTGCGGTGCTCCCCAGTAGTGTAGAGAGGCCGCAGGTCCCCAGATCGGCAGGCACTGTCACCTGCAAAGATTTCAAGGTGACCAGTGGCTCGTCCCGGACAGGACAGTCTGGACCCCAGGCCCTGTGGCATCCATCCATCTTGGGTTCAACCACCTTCCCAGAACTTTTTTCGTGCCTCCTTCTGGCCGATTACTTAGATCACTGGAAAGTTCTTCTCCACGCTCGGAACCTATTTCCCCGTGGTATCCGAAGTTGGGGAGGGGCCCGGGCTTTAGGAGGTGGGGCTGCGTTCGGCTCTGTGTGTGTGTTAGGGGGTGGGGGCGGGCATCCTAGGAGAAGCTGCCAAGCATCCACTAGTCCACCCAGGACGGGCTTCTTGGCATCGAAAGGGTTTCGGCGCCTTGGGGATTGTTTGGGTTTCTCCCGCCAGGAAAGTGAAAGGCGGGTGCGAATGGGGGATTTCAACTTCATCGCCTCAAAGGAAGACACTTTTTGCAAAGATTTTATAGAAACAGGGCAACCAGCGGCTGGAAAATGAACTGACCAGGACCCAGTGGCATAGGCACTCTGGCTACCTCCACCCTACCCAAGCACCTGAACACGAGTGACTGCATCCAGTGTTTTAATTGTTTTTTTTTTTTTTTTAAAGAAAAAGCCAGGTGGCAGGGAGTGGGTGTACACACACACACACACACACACACACACACAGACGCACACAGATAACACGTACAGTCGCACACAAGGAGGCACACATCACGGTCCACAGCACAGCCGCTTCCAGAGAGCCTTGGGTAACCTGTGAGGTCACAGAGTATTGCTCAAGGTAAGAGCAGGGGGAAGGGTGAATCAGGATCTCAAAGAGTTGAACAGTTACCACCACCACCACCACCACCACCACCCCCAACTTCCATTCTTCTCTTTCTCCTAGGGACACCTCAGCCAGAGATCCCCAAAGTAGTTTGTATCCACTACTGTGAAACAGTAGCAGTTTCACCCCTCGGCTCCTAAACCCCTCCCCTCCCTGCCACACAACCACTCCAAACTGCAAACAGGACCTTCCCTCCTTGCACCTCGCCTCCAGACTCCAAGGCAACAAGGACTTAGCCAAATCAGGTCTGGCCAGAGAGCGACTAGCTGTGATCTCGGGGTCTCTAACCTGCTTGGTCCCAAATTAGGGAACCTAGAAAGGCTGATCCAAGGGCAGGGTTTGGGAGATTTGTGTCCAGCCCTGTGGACCTTTGACCAAGGAGAAGAGCTCCACACAGACCCTGGACAACGCTGTAAGGCTGCCTCTCTCCTTGCGCCCCTTAGGAATGTAATCGAGGATGCTGGCCTTGCGGCTGCTCAACGTGGTGGCCCCCGCCTACTTTCTTTGCATTTCCCTGGTGACCTTCGTACTGCAGCTCTTCCTCTTCCTGCCCAGCATGCGTGAGGACCCCGCAGCCACCCCGCTCTTCTCGCCTGCCGTGCTTCACGGGGCGCTCTTCCTGTTCCTCTCAGCCAATGCCCTGGGCAATTACATCCTGGTCATCCAGAACTCCCCAGACGACCTGGGTGCCTGCCAGGGTACCTCGTCCCAGAGACCTCAGTGCCCACCACCCAGCACCCACTTCTGCCGAGTGTGCTCCCGAGTCACGCTGAGGCACGACCATCATTGTTTCTTCACCGGCAACTGCATCGGCAGCAGGAACATGCGCAACTTCATCCTGTTCTGCCTCTACACCTCACTGGCCTGCCTTTACTCCATGGTGGCCGGAGTGGCCTACATCTCAGCTGTCCTTTCCATCTCCTTCGCCCACCCCCTGGCCTTCCTCACGCTCCTGCCCACTTCAATCAGCCAGTTCTTCTCCGGTGAGTGGGCCGTGGCAGGCAGGTTGAGCAAACAAGACCTAACCCCAAGTTTTTTCAAATAAAAGCTCAGGATACTCGGTTCAAACTGTCAGATAAACAGTCTATGGGTATGATTATGCCCCAGTATTCCAGGAGACATACTAAGAGAACAGACTGTAATCTATCAGCAATTAGGATGGACTGGGAATGCATGGGTCAGACACCCCACCCTCCTCGTCTTTCATACTATATATTATTCATAAAATTGTGGTACCCAAGCTATACACTTCTCGGGCCAGGCAAATCCCTTCAGAGCTCATGCTATGTTCTTCATAGATCTGGACCCCAGGCCTACTCACACATTCCTCTAGGAGTTCTTAGCAAACAACCCCACCCAGGCTAAACTTGACTTCAGGCTGGGCTGAGCAGGAGGCTAACCTCCAACCCCCCACCCGCTATGTTAGACTAAACCAGACTCTTGGTGGCTCAGAGCCACCTCGCTGGCTACAAGGTGATGCTCCACAGATCCAGCCTGGTGTGGGTTCTGACCCTCTGGATGGCTCTGACACCTGCATGAGTCCTCACACCAGTGCTCACATGGGCTCCATGTTGACCATTGCATTTAGAATTGTAGGTCTCTAAGAACATTCTGTGGTACCTGACCCTGGGAGATGCCGTTCCTGGTGGCAGTTCTCTCTTACCTTACCCTGTTACTTGTCCCTACTTCCTTGCTTTCCACTCTTTGACCTTGAATTCTGACCAATTTGATCTCTACAATTAGTATGGACACCAAAGTGTGTGTCTTGGGTCCATTTATCAGGTAAACTGAGTCTTAGCTGGGGCTCAATGGCCTGCCTAGTATTGTACTTCCCTAGACTGGCTGTCTCCAGCTTGTAGCCAGGTGTTTAAATCACAATTCTGTGCTCTTCCTCAGGGCCCATATTCCCAAACATATTGACTTGACCTTCCAGGGTCAAAGAAAGGCAGCTACTCCTACAGAGAGCCTGACTGTCCTGGTCTAGCTTGGCCTGACCTGGGTACTTAAAAAAAAATCTGTACCCCAGGGGAACCCTCATTCCAGTTGTATCTTTAGCTCAGCTCTTCACAGACATAGAACTATCGTGCCATTTGGCAGTGGGAATCCAGGAAGGACCAGTCATGAGAAATTCCTGGAGGCATGGTGGCTAAGCTGGGCCCAGAACTTGGAGCTCTGGGGCCTTCTGGATCTTGGTGCTGGCATAGAAGGCTGCCAGGACTGAAATAAGCATGAGGGGGGAGGGTAGGTGGGTGGGCTGGGGGTGGAGTGTGAGAGCAGGCAGGTGGGGCGATGGGAGAGCCAGGGAACCTGACTGCACATCCCTTTCCAAGTAGTCTCTCCAACCATAAAAATGGGTGGTTCCAGAAGGAGGACCTCGAAATGGTTTGATTTAAGTCTGGGCGTGAGGCCTGTCCATATGTGCTAGGTTTGGGAAATGTGTAAGGGAGGGAGTTTTTTGCTTTGATCTGATGGGAGGGAAAAGCCAGCCCATGCCCACCTCAGGGCCCAAGCATCTGTGCCGGCTTTAGAATGAGCCTCACCATCTATCACCGTACCCACAGGCAAAAGGCTTCTCATCACCAGATCCACCTCATCTTTCTCCTTTGCTCACCCCTCACATCCCTCCCTGGCCCTGTCCATACACATGCCTCCTCGTTTAAGACTCTTCTTCCCCAGTTCCCAGTCCAAATGGTCCAGAGCGTACCCTCTCAGCTGCTCAGGAGAATGGGAGGGCAGGGGGCTGCCCAAAAGCAGTTGTTCAACCCAGAAATTATCCCTGCAGTCGGGATCTGACACTAGTACCTGAGAGGTTCTGAACAGGACCTTGAAAACCTCCTACCTTTATTTGGTGTTGTGTGTGGGTTCTTCCAAAATGCTACTGGCCACTGACTCCAGCCAGACCCTCAGATGATGCCATAGAGGGGTCTGTTGAAGAATCTTGAAAAGGTTTCCTTGCTTTTGGCATTGTGTCACCTCTGTCAGCCTCATTCTTATCTAGAGAATGGAAGTGACACCGTTTGGCATGCACCATGGCTTTTGGATTAGTATCGGTTGGGAGATACCATTAGGAGGCCCCAGCAGAGAAAGGGGAGACTAGAATTTATTGAATACCTATTTTGTGCCCCACTAGTCATGTCTCATTGCATCCAACCCTTAGGGCAGATCTAGGAGACAGGTGTTGGGTTATTTTTTTTTAGGCTGGGAGCCAAAGGTTAAGTTGCTTCTGAGCCATCCAGTTTTGGACTCCAGGTTCATTCTTTTCTGCTCTGCCACCCTGTCTAGTCTTGCTTCACGCTGAGTGAGCCTCTTTGGGAGGAGGGGGGACTGCCTATGCCCAGATGTATTACAGAATATGCTGGGGGATGGTTTGGCAGAAGTGTTAGAGATGGTTGTCGGGGAGAGCAAGGAGAGAGAAAATTAGATGATGTAATCTTTCAGATCGTTTAAGAAACTTGTGTGGTATTCTGAAAGAGGAACTAGTATTACCTAGGTTGGAGGCACTGAAACAGCCAGAACAGGTAACTTCAAACGCTCTGAAAGAAAGCAGGTCCCCAGAATAGCCTTTTGTAGCCGCTACATGAGGCCAGCAAAAGGCCAAAAGGTCTTTGCCTCATGCCTTGATTTAGAAACTTGTGGTAAATGGCTTCTGTCTGCCTGGGGCTGAGTTGCAAGACAGGCCTAAGCTTGACAGCTCTGAGTCTCTCACATCCTAGCTTGAGGGATGTGAAGCTTGCACATCAGTATTCCTCAAGCTGGAAAAAGCACCAGGGCCCCAGAATCTCTGTCCTGCACACAGCTGCCCAAGCTAATTTGTACTGACAAGGAAAAAGTGGGTCAGGGGATGGCCCAGCTCTTCTTAAGTTTGTCTCTCTGCTGCCCCCAACAATAATGGAGGGGCTTCTCTAAATGCCTGCTGGAACAAGAGTTCTGTCCTCTGGGCAGCTGGACCTATTTGTCTCTAACTTTGCAAAGAAAAGCATGCTACCCAACCCTGGGGTTGAGGGAAATGCTTCCAGTGAGCAAGCCAGCAGATCGATTCGTCTTGGCTGCTGAACCCATCGTGAATGAGACTGACAGGTGTTAAAGTCTACTTCTCAGGAGTCTGGAAACTGGAGCTTGGGAAGAGGTGGGCTGGGGCAAGTAGGTGCCGGGGGCTGGGGGAAAAATGATAGTTTTTGTAGGTAGCTTGTATATTGAAATCCCTGCACAGGCACCCAAGCCTCTCCAGAGAAGGTGGTGGTGCCCAAGGAGATAAGAAAGGCCCCCAGGTTCTATTCTCAACTCACAGCTCTGGCTCCTAGACATGCCAAGGTAGATGTGCTTACTATAGCTACTAAAGCTACAGCCCAGACAAGGCTCCAGGCCCTGGGAAGGTGGGGGAAGGCCCGAGGGTCTTGGGATTTAATCCCAAAAATCCATAAAGCGTTATAGCCACGGTGCTGATGAGCAACTCAGAGAGGTTAAGGGACCTGTGCAAGTCCACATTCAAACCCAGCATGGACCAATCCCACCTTAAACTCTGAAGACAGGCGAGGTCTCTTTACAAAGTGGACCTTGAAAACAGTCACAGGAAGCGCTCGGTTGAGCGTGTAGAACGGGTGCTGTCCAGCATCAGGGTGCTGAAGTGATGCCCTGAAGGCTTTCTTTGAACCTTAGCCGCTGACTTGACTGGCCGGACTGCTTTGGCTGAGTGTTCCAGTGTCTCCTTCTCTTATTAACATTAATGAGTGAATTGTTCTCTAAGTCGGCTCCGTGTGCTGCCCTTGAGGCTGAGCTCGTGACTTGTTCCCATGACTAGGTTCTGTTCTCCATCATGCTGTCACTTTCCCAGATCCTCCCAGACAGTGCTCCCAGCCTCACAGGGAGAACTGGCTGCAGTCTAGACAGCTGCCCGGGTGCCAGCTCCCTCTTTAGGTTCTTAAACTCGCTCCTCTTTCCTCCTGTGACCTACCCCCACCTCGCTCCCAGTCCAGAAAGCGGAAATGAGGGGCACTGTGCAGGCAACTGTGCACAGTCTAGGCTGTGAGGAAATGCTGAGGGCTCTTTTCACTGAGCTCTTTTAGCTTGTTCTCCATCTCCCCAGGCACCCCGTTCTCCCCCCACCCCCTCTCTCCTCAGGAGCCATCAGCACTAAGGAAAACTTGGGCCAAGGAGCTCAGTCACAATCTTCCCAGACTGCAGAGCTGAGATTGCTACAAATCACAACTTTCAACTCGTGAGCCTCTCTGCCTGCCTCAGCAGCGGAAAGCGCCAGAGCGCGGAGTGCGCCTGGGTACGTGGCCTGGGTGTAAAGCGGTCTGGTGTTTCCCCCTCCCCCGCAGGAGCTGTCCTCGGTTCTGACATGTTCGTCATCCTCATGCTCTACCTCTGGTTTGCTGTCGGCCTGGCCTGCGCCGGTTTCTGCTGCCACCAACTGCTGTTGATCCTCCGGGGGCAAACCCGCTACCAGGTTCGAAAGGGGGTGGCTGTGAGAGCCCGGCCTTGGCGCAAGAACTTACAGGAGGTCTTCGGAAAGAGGTGGCTGCTTGGCTTGCTGGTTCCCATGTTCAATGTCGGCACTGAGAGCTCGAAGCAGCAGGACAAATAGCTGGCAAGCACTCCAGCCATTTCTGTGTCTCAGTTTCTCCTGAACGTAAGCCCACAGCACCCTTGTCTCCACCTGTGACACACCACACCCTCGCCTAGGAAGGGCCTCATATCCGCCCCAGGTCTTAGTCCTCAGAGGATATATTAACAGGTGCATCCAGATACGGAAGGGAAATGACTACCTGGGCACCACTAGGCTGCTCAAGGGCCAGCCAGGAAGGGAGCTGCTAAACTGTTAAGGTGTTTCTACTTCAAGTTTTTTCTTTTCTGGGAAGCCCTTCCCTGCCTTCTGCCTGGCCCATCCACTCTTATGTCTCAGGTCATTGATGCTTTTGCTAAAGCCCTTCTCCTTGTGTTGATAGTGGAGACTACGTTCTTGTAGCTGGCAGGAGATTCCACAGAACCTAAAGGCTGGTAAAAGGTAGTTGCCATGCATGAGAGACAGTCGAGTAAGCTTTGCCAACTGCTGGTGAGAATAGGAAGAGGTGGGGATCCACCCTCATCCCTGTGAGGGGTAGTCAGTAGTATTTGCGTTGGAGAGGAGAGGAGCATAGGCACTTGCTGCTCAGCCCAAATGCAAGGCCCTTTCCCCAGAGACAGCAATCAATGGCCTGGTGTTCTTAAATGCTGTTCTTTGCTCAACCTGAGCCCATCTAACCTGGCCAGCCCAGCCCAGGAGTTAGCTGGATAGTTCTTTTCTCTGGAATTCCTCTGGCCTTTCCCTTTTATCTCTAGTCTCAAGATTTTTTGCTAGATATTAGGAAGGGAAGAAGGGAGAGAGAAGAGGGAATTACTTACCCATAAGTAATAAGAGGAGTGTGTTTCTTATATAGCCTTATATAATTGTGTGTGTGTGTGTGTGTGTGTGTGTGTGTGTGTGTGTGTGTAAGAGGGGGTGGAGGTGAGGAGTGTTGTTATGATCATGGACAGAGAGTGAGTATTGGAGGGGAAGGCGGGAGGGGCAAATGGGTTAACTCTTTTGTAACCAAAGCCAGCCAGTGTTTAAATGTTACCTGGAGTGAGTGCTGGCCACTGGAGGTATTTTGACAGGATTTATCCACTTATCTACCAGAAGAGATTTTTTTTGGTAGTAGTTTGTTCTAGATGAATTTAGAGATCCTTTCCCACTCCTTGCTTCCAATGTCTTCTTTGAGCCCAGGGACAAGATCTTTAGAAACAAGATCTTGGGCTGGAGAGATGGCTCAGTGGTTAAGAGCACTGACTGCTCTTCTAGAGGTCCTGATTTCAATCCTCAATAACCACATGGTGGCTCACAACCATCTGCAATGGGGTCTGGTGCCCTCTTCTGGTGTGTCTGAAGAGAGTAAAGTGTATCCACATACATAAAATAAATAAACCTTTAGAAGAAAAAGAAAGGAACAAGATCTTTAGAGAAAAGATCTTTTACCTGCTGTCATGGGGCAGGAGGTATGGTAACCATGGAAAGGGTCTAAAAATCATAAGACTGGCTTTCTGCACACAACCCAGCCATCCGGGAGACTTCCTCATGTTAGCAGTAGCTGAGAGGGGCCCGCAGTGGAGGACAGGGAGGTATAACTCTGTTAGAACCAGGTTGGTGCAGTTAGCTGTAGGGAGAGAAAAGCCTGGAGGTCACACTGACTCTGAAGAGGTTGTGGGAGTGACAGAATATTAGGTGCAATCGCCAGTCCATTCCTGCCAGTCTGGCTAGCTCTAGATAGGGATGCTGCCTTGTATCCAGAGACCCAGAGGACCAGACAGACCCCTGGGCCATATGAAGGAGTGGGAGCCACATAAAAACCTTCTCCTGACTTGGTCCCAGGTCCAATACAACATCCACACAGGCACTGAGGCTGAAGCCTATGATCCAGTGGGTGGCCACAGTGACCCCAGCCTCTGCCCAAGAAGATCATGAATTGTTGAACGGAACAGGTTGGAGGGTGGGGATATTACTCGGGCCTGACTTTGACGCCCTCCAGAGGGCGCCATTGGGCTTTTCTGCTCACACTTCTCCCTTGAGCAGTTATTGTGTTGGGCCTTCTTTTGTTCGTGCTCTATCTGCTCATCCTAGCTGTGTGTACCAAGCACCAACCGTGGGCTGCATCCCGGTCACTGGCAATCCAGATGCCCACCATCGGAGGCAGATGACTCCTGCCATGGCGCTCTGCTTCCTTGGCAGTCACTGTGGCTGACCCCTTGGAGAAGAATGATGTGGCAGGGGGCTGAAGGGGATCCCCCTTCAGTGGAAGAGTCATCTGAGGTATCTCCCCTCACAGTTCTGGGCACCCTTTGGCAGCACAAAGAAACAATGGAGGGGCAATGTCTGGATGGTTCAGGCCCTGGAGCTCTCTTGACCCTAGGGTTCAAACTTGAAAACCAGTCCTACATTGTCCAGGCTCAGTACCACGGAGCCTGACATTCCGGAGGGAAAGGGGAGTACTTCTGGTGGCCAGCTCTTTAAACGTTGGGCAGGGACGAGTGGCTGTGGGGAGATTGCCAGATGTGGTACTTGAGTAGCATTTGAACACATGGCCCTCTGTTCTTAATGAAGAATAACAATAAAACATGTGGTTTTCAAACTGTATTTGGTGTGTCTGTGTGGTGGGTATCACGGCATGCACCGATACAGATTTACAGTGATTAGGAATACTTCTGTTCCAGTAAGTAAGTAACTACAGCGGGCTTCCCTGAGCAATGCCCTTCTGGTACCCCTGCTCCTCCCTACGACCTCAGGTTTACTGAACAATGTGGCACCAATCCAGGACTCTGCTCCAAACTCCTCTCACTGTCCACACACCCATGCTCCCTGTGTCTGATCAAGGCCATGCTGTGTGGTGTGGTAGTGCGACTCTTAGCCCTTGAGGGTAGTAATTCTATGGCACCACAAAGACTAGGAATAAAAGACCTCATCTGAGAATTTTCCTCCCCATCCTCCTCTTCCTCCTCCTCCTCCTCCTTGACACAGAGGGGGAGGTAGGGAAGAGGATGGGAGGCCATCAGCTTCCTCATCTCAGTTAGCAGATTGACTTGAGAACAGGTCAGGGGCCTCCTGAGCTCTCAGGCTCACTGCCTTTGGGGCAGCCAGGAGGCTACCAGGATCTTGGGGGTACAGCATCTGAAACACCCTGAAGAGACGCAGCCTGGACAAAGGGGACACAAAAGGCAGACGTTGGTTTTGTGTGACCTATCAGAGCTCCAGCCGACACACAGCCAGCGAGCCGACTCCTGATAGACCAGGCAGCCCACTGTCAGCTGCTCTAGAGAACACGGCCTGTCCGCCCACAGGCCAGCACCACAGCTGCCCTTGTCAGCCCTGCATCCTTATGCTTAGCTGTGGTGAGGTATCTGGTCACTGCTCAATAATTACGACTGAGGGCTTGTTTCCCCTTGCATATTGCAGGCTCAGTAACGTCCGAGGCTGTGGAGAGGCTCCCAGAAGTACTGAGAGAGGCAGAGAGTGCATATCCAGGTGTCAGGAAGGGGTAGGGTTTTCATCTGCGGAGGTCTGGGAGGATGAATGAGATTTTAGCAGCTTGAGACAGAGAAGGAGTTTCTGGGTTAAGGTACATGCTGGGAGCCTGGAAGGCAGAGGCCATCACGGGGTTGGGGAGGGAAAGCCGAGAGCTGCTATATGAGCACGAAAGGCATTGAACGCCAAGCCAAGATGTCTGTGATGAGTTTGAAGGACGACAGGGAACCACAGACATTTCGGCATGGTAGGATTATACTAGACTGCAAAGAAAAAGAAAAATGAGAGTCTCGGAGGATAGGGGACGAGGGGGAGATGAGGTGGAATTATGACCGTATCATCTGGGTGAGGTGGCGTTGTGGGCTGGGAAAGAGGAATGGTGGGTGAGAGGCGCTTCTCAGACACACATGACTGGAGGGGCCACAGAGAGAGGATCCAAGGTGGCCCGCAGGTTGAAACAGAGTAAATCGGGTGACTTCGAAGGACAGGTTGAGTGGGACACGGGGGTGGGAGGGCAGAGTGCTGAGGCTCTGGGCCCCAGGAGCGTTTGCCTACAGTTACCTAGCCACTCTGCCACTCGGTGGAGGAAGGAATTTGGGGGAGGGCATCTACGAGTACACTTCGTATCACAACTCTCGGCCCCCAAAGCAGGGTAAAGGCCATGTGCCTATTTCAGAAAGAAGCCATAGGTCCTCTGACTTCACATTCAGTAATGGAGGAGGGGCCTGCCTCTTTGCCCCAGTGCCTAGGTATCCCCTCAGACATGTGCGTACTCTGTCCTGACTCATGTCCTAGAGCTGGTCAAGCGAGGTATAAGCAGCCTCACTCTTAGGTCCAGGAACACACAAAACTCTGGGAAAGGGACAAACCTAAGGAACTTTACGTGTGGCCCCTTTGCTGCAACAAGCTGGCCCTTAGCTCCCAGGAAATTACCTCCATCCTTAGGACCTCCATGGTCTTCCCATTGCCTGTGTGTTTGCCTGCTCCTCAAGAGCCCTGGATCCTCTGTGTGCCCTACCTCGAGTTACAGTCACAGGGACACTTGCGATATGCCCACCATATGGAGAAGGAGGAGGAAGAGGGGCTGAGGAGATGGCTCAACGATTAAGAACACATACCGCTCTTCCAGAGGGTCTGAGTTCAAGTCCCAGCTCCCACATCAGGTGGTTCTCACAGTCACCTGTGACTCCTGCTCCACGGGGCTCCGCTACCTCTTCAGGAATCTGCACTCATGTGCACAGATACAGAGACTATACATTTATAGACACACTCGCACAATTAAAAATAATTTTAAAATAACTTTAAAGAAAGGATGTGCAGGAACTGAGAATCCGACTGCTTGGGTGAGGAGGCAGAGCCTAGATCTCTTCTGTAGCCCTGAGAGCCTGCTGTGTGGGGCAGGCGATGCCTGGAAACAGCTCCTCTCCTCCTACCTTCCCTGTATACAGTGCAGGCCCAGCTACTCCACTCATTCCTCAAACATTCACCGAGGCTGACTCTGTGCCAGGCGCAGTGCCAAGAACCAGAAAAGCAAAGATGAATGAGACTTCAGGGAGCTTACGGGGAGGAAGACAAATTGCAGACCGCTGTGATTCAGCAGTCGGTGCAGGCTGAAGGGAAGACAAGGTGCTACGGAAACCCGGAGGACAGTGCAGCACCCCCTCAAACGGGGGTGGGCTGGAAGGCTTCCCAGAGGAGGCAGCATGTAGATGAGGCAGGATGCATAGAAGCACGCCAGGCATGGAGAGAGGAAGGCCGTGCGTGCGTAGACAGAGGGCCCTGTGATTTCTGGGAATTACAAGTCAGGGCTTGGAAGTGATCGTGCTACATCCTGAAGCCACAGTTAGGGATCCTGCCCTTAGGCCACACTCTCTAAGGACCCTGACTCAACTGTAGTAATTTCTTATGAAGCCATGACTCACCTCAACTCACGGGAGAAGAAGGGGCCAACTGATGTGTGAAAGGCCTCCGTAGTGGAGACCATTTCTGAAGGGTCTGTCCAAAGCGGCTGAGGAATTCAGGTGTCTTCCTCATAGTCTCCGCAAACAGGGTAAAGGGAACCCTTCCTACCGCAATGACTCACAGAAAGATCAGAACCCTGAAGTGTGGGGGCTGACCCTTCCTTGTGTCCATCACCCTTATCCTACCTGCCAAGGTGTTCCCTTGTGGCTATGTCTGGTGACCTAGTGCCTTCTTATAGTTCTTCCTCTTGCCCAATTATCTTTAGCCAACATGGCTCCAGCCTGTCCACATCTCATTCCTCTACAGGGCTTCGCCTTACCTGAACCAGACTAGTCTGGAACCATCTGCCTACATTCCCATGGTTCTCTGTTGGTGTTATTACCTCCTCCTGGGGGTTTGTCTCCTGCCTGCACTGCACACCTCACAGACCAGGAATGGAGAGGGGGTGGTTTTGCGCTAACTCCGTGATGACATATATATATATTTTTTTTTAAGATTTAATTATTTATTACGTATACAATGTTCTCCCTGCATGTATGCCTGAACGCCAGAAGAGGGCGCCAGATCTCATTATAGATGAGATGGTTGCTGGGAATTGAACTCAGGACCTCTGGAAATCAGGCTCCTCTCTGGCCTGCGTGTGATGCCTTCACTCCTGAGCTTTCATCCTCTCCAGCCCTCCATGCTGACATCTTTCTATTAATAGGATTAATAAAGACTAGCATTAGCGGGCTTTCCCCCATTGCCTGGGCCGTGTCATTCATAAACTTCACCTGTATTAAGTCATTTATCCCCTGTAGCAAGCTTGTGAGGTCAGCTCTGCTATAACCCTATTTCCCAAGATTAAAAAGGAAAAAGACCGGGGGAGGGGCACGGAGAAGTTATTCGCCCAAGGCTCCCAGTTAGTAAGTGGCAGAGCCTAGCTTCTCAGCCATGTGGCCTGATCCAGAGTGTAGCCTCTGCCTCCAAGCACCCTCTGCACAGCGAATTGTTGTAAACACTCAACGAGTTCTCTGCTGAAAAGAACACGGAATCAAATTTTCCCTCGGTAATTCTTGGGTTCATTCCTACAGTGTATGAGAGGAACAGCTAGAATGTCACAGGAAGTAGCGGTTCGGAAGAGCCGGGCTCCTCCTCTGCCTGGAGACTCATGACGAGTCCGTCTGCTGGTGGTGTGGCAGGCTTCCCCAGACTGGGGAGAGTGACCACTTTGCACTGGGGAAAATGCAGCTTTCTAGATTCTAGGATGACACCTCTCTAAGGAAAGGCCCAGGTTCCTCCTGGCTACACCCCTATAGGGACTAAACGTGGTCAAAAGGTCAACATAACCCCAGCTTCTGGAGAGTCAGGGAGAGGAAGCATTGGAGTGTGGGGGTCGGGTATCCGGCAGTAGGCTCCCGAGCCTCTACACAAGCTCTTCTACTACGCTGGGAAAGAGAGCTCCGGCAGAACCGTGGCTGGTGCTGTGTGGCTCACAAGCTAAGTCCTCTAGACTGAGGGAAGCAAAGGAGCAAAGATCTGCAGTGGGGCCTGGCACTTCCTCACACCGGAACCTCCGAGGGGGTCTCACCACTGAGAGGTAGGCCTTCAGGGTAAAAAGCAGTCCCGAATGCAAACTCTCTCCCTGTGCCTGAATGCCCCACCTCTGGCCTGCTTGTAATGCCTTTACGAACCTACCCCGCAAAGTATTTTCAAGTTCCTGGCGGCATTTGCCACTATTGATCATGAAACGAGATGCGTCCTCAGGTAGGGAGCTAGAGGAGAGGTGAGTCAGAGTCTAGGGAAGGGAGAACTGGGAGGGGAGAGTGTGCTGGCAGGGGTGCACGGGGAAGGAGCCCTGGGACGGTGCTCAGTACTGGGATGCAGTACTGGAAGAGCGGGCGAGACACCTGGGCAGGGGACAGTGAATGAATAGAGCAGTGGCCTCACAGGTCCTCAGGCAGTCAGTGCCCTCTGCCTTACCCCATAGGATCACTACACTGAGTACTGCAGGCCTGGTGATTCTGAGTTCTTGGCCCAAGCGTCAGGAAAGCTGAGTCCTACTCCTGTTTGTGCGGCGGATGTGCTGCGTGACCTGGTCCACTCTGCCCTGTAGCAAACCTTCCACTTAGTGTGTTGTGCTGTGGACGCTGTGTAAGACAGCAGGAATCGAACCTCAGAGGAGAAGCAGTAGGGTGTATATAGTTTGAGAGCTGGAAAGACAGGAGATAAAAATCACATAAACTTGATTTTGATGGATACAAGCTGCAGAGGTCGCACGAACAAGAGAACACTGTTCTTGCGTTTAGTCCAAGATTGTAGAGATTGCTCACAGGGCCCAGGCATGGCGATGGAAGAGGGAGGCCCGCCCTAGGCTGCGAGGCCCATCCACGGAGCCCGCCGAGGCTAAGAAATCCCTCACCAGCACAGCGTAATTAATCCACAACAGCAGGGGAGAGAGTGTGGCGGCTCTCAGAGAAAGGAGTTAATTAGCAACGCTTTCGGGAGAGACAATTAAATTACAGGAGACAACAGAACGGTTGGAGGACCCTGGAGCCCCCTACGCGGAGCACTTAGACCACGCGTAGGGGTGGTGTTTCCACCTAGCCACCAGCCCCGCAGGGAAGATGCAGTACTCGCATCGGCCAGCAGGGGGCGCGCCTGTGTCACAGCCTGCGGGGACCATCCGCGCGAGACCCACCCCAAGGCCAGAGAGCTTGCCGGGTGTTTGCCTCCCGAGCCACAAAGGGTTTTAGCCAGGAAAGAGTGCATTCTGAGGCTCAGATCCCTGGTACCAAAAATAGGCTGACCCGAGAGCCATCTCTGCATTGGTCAGGGAACAGACAGCCTGCCTAGAGGGGCGGGGACCCAGCAGCCTGGTCCACAGCACCCAGGCTGTGCTTCTGCGGGTTCCCAATAGAGCACGTTCCTGGGCTGAGCCCTCCTCGCTCTTCAGCCTCTAGTCTCCTCCCTCACTGCCACCCTGTGGCTTTGTTATAATCGTGTCCTTACTTGCTTTAGCCTAGTCCCAGAGTTGGTGAGTACTTGACTTAGAGAAGTTCCCCCAATCATGGCAGTGCGATTATTAATAGCCTTGTTCTGAAGAAGAAACCCGGGCTCAAAGAGACTGAGGAAGTTGCCCAGAAACACACGGTCGGTGAGTGAAGAGGTTGATATCTACATTCCATTAGCCTCGAGACCTTCCCCAGCCTCCGCCTAGCCTGATTTTAGCCCAAGCTCTAGCACAGAGCCTCTCATAGGTGCTAATTAAATAAGAACTCCCGGATGAATAAGGTTTGTTTCCTTGTTTGTTTGAGAGGGATGTGAGAATTGCATGAGATGGTGTCGTGTGTGCCGCGTGTGTGTGTGTGTGTGTGTGTGTGTGTGTCTGTGTGTGTCTGTATGTGTCTGTGTGTGTAAAATCCCCGGCAGTGCACTTGGACCAGCAAGGGTGTCCCTGCCCCTTGACAGTTCAGGAAATCCCTGGAGATCTTATTAAAACGCAGCAGGGCTCTGAATTTCTCACAAGCTGCTTCTGCTCACACTACCCTGTGGAGCCGGGAACGCTGGTCCCCACCTCCCACTTGGTCTGCACATTGGCAGTCATCCAAGGAGTTTCAGAAATTACTGATGGGTGTGGAACAGGGTGCCCTCCCTCCCAGAGAGGCTGATAAAACTGGTCTGGGTACGACCTGGCACGGATCTTTTTTTTTTTTTTAAAAAAAAAAGAGGTCCCAAGGATATTGCTCTGAAGCCCAGCCTACAGCTCAGTGGGTGTATCTGAAGGTCTAGGTGCGAGCAGAAGGGGTTATCACAGGTGTGAAGGACAGACTGCACTGCAGACTTGAAGGTTGAGTCATCAGAGGTGGGGCCTAGCTAAGGTGGGGCTGACAACCTTGGTCCTGTTCCTTAGCTCCCACCCAGCCTGGATGGTTATAAAGAGGGGTGAGGCCTGGGGCAGGCAGGGAAGCACAGAGCCATTTGGCAGGTGTACTCTAGGATCTACCCCAGGAAGGGCTGCATTTTGGGTGTCTGGGCCTAGTGCCAGAGGCAGGCAGGGAGCTGGTGGATTTGCTGACTAACTTGACTGTAAGTACAAAGCAGAAAGCTGGCCTTGGACTAAGGCCAGCGCAGCCCGCCCAGCCCTCAGTTCCTTACCCGGCACAGTTCACCTGCAGGGATCACTGGAACTGAACATGCACCACACAGGGTCACACTGAACTCCTTCACATCAAGGCCCATCAATCCATTAGTGCTGATAGAAGCAACCCAACACACAAGCAGCTAGCTAGGCTCTGAGAGGCAGGGTGGAGGCCTGGCCCCACATTCTCTCCCATTCATGCTTCCTTTCCTGCTCTTCCCGTGACTAAAACACGATTCCAGCCAGTCAAGTCTTCAGTGCCGTCTGTCCTGAAAACAACTCTTCAGAGGTTGAGGCAGGAGGACTGGTGAGAACTAGAGGCCAGCATCATGGCCTACAGAGAGAAACCTTGTCTCAAAGAGAAGAAAAAAAAAATTAAGGTTGGGGTCGCTGAGTTGCTCTTCTGGTAAAGACACAGACACCCAGTGAAATGAGCCAAGTTTGATTTCCCAGACCTACCTGGTAGAAGAAGAAAAGCAACTCCTAAAAGTTGTCCCCTGAGCCTCCACACAGACAGACACACAGACAGACACACAGACACACACACACAAAATCAAAATTAAGGTGGGCATGGAATCATATGCCTTTCCCAGCATTTGAAGACTTATTTATTTATTGTATATAAGTACACTGTAGCTGTCTTCAGATACACCGGAAAAGGGCATCAGATCTCATTACAGATGGTTGTGAGCCACCATGTGGTTGCTGGGATTTGAACTCAGGACCTCAGGAAGAGCTGTCAGTGCTCTTAACCACTGAGCCATCTCTCCAGCCCCTAAAGTTTTTTTAAATTAAGATTTATTTATTTATTTGTTTGTTTGTTTGTTTATTTATTATGTCTTCAGACACACCAGAAGAAGGCATCAGATCCCATTACAGATGGTTATGAACCGCCATGTGGTTGCTGGGATTTGAACTCAGGACCACTGAGCCATCTCTCCAGCCCTCTTTCCCAGCATTTGAAAGGCAGAGGAAGGCAGATCTCTGAGTTCAAGGCCAGTCTGCTGTACAGAGAGAGTTTGATGACAACCAGGGTGAAAGAGAGAAAGGAAGGAAGGAAGGAAGGAAGGAAGGAAGGAAAGAAAGAAGGAAGGAAGGAAAGGAAGGAAGGAAAGGAAGGAAGGAAGGAAGGAAGGAAGGAAGAAGGGAGGAAGGAAGGAAGGAAGGAAGGAAGGAAGGAAGGAAGAAAGAGAGAGAAAGAAAGGAAGGGAGGGAGGGAGGGAGGGGCTGGAGAGATGACTGAGTGGTTAAGAGCACTGACAGATACATATACAGCCACCAAACTAGATAAGATGGATGAAGCAAAGAAGTGCAGGCCGACAGGAACCGGATGTAGATCTCTCCTGAGAGACACAGCCAGAATACAGCAAATACATAGGCAAATGCCAGCAGCAAACCACTGAACTGAGAATAGGACCCCCGTTGAAGGAATTAGAGAAAGAACTGGAAGAGCTTGAAGGGGCTCGAGACCCCATATGTACAACAATGCCAACCAACCAGGGCTTCCAGGGACTAAGCCACTACCTAAAGACTATACATGGACTGACCCTGGGCTCCAACCTCATAGGTAGCAATGAATATCCTAGTAAGAGCACCAGTGGAAAGGGAAGCCCTGGGTCCTGCTAAGACTGAACCCCCAGTGAACTAGACTGTTGGGGGGAGGGCGGCAATGGGGGGAGGGGTGGGAGAGGAACACCCATAAAGAAGGGAGGGGATGTTGGTCGGAAACCGGAAAGGAATAACAATCGAAATGTCAATAAGAAATACCGTTAATAAAAGATGAAAAAAAAAAAAAAAATTATTAAAAGGGGGGGAAAAAGAGCACTGACAGTGCTTCCAGAGGTCTGAGTTCAAATCCCAGCAACATGGTGGCTCACAACCATCCGTAATGGGATCTGATGACCTCTTCTGGTGTGTCTGAAAACAGTGACAGTGTATTCATATACATTAAATAAATAAATAAATAAATAAATAAATAAATAAATACTTTTAAAAAAAGAAAACAAAAACAAAACAACAAAATTAAAATAAAACCGAATCCTACTCCCTAGTATCTATTTGTCAGAGCTTTACCCTATGCCTGAGCTTAAACCTCACTTGCCTGAGTTCCCTCTCTCCAGGCTTTGCAGAACTGCAGCTCTAGAATGAACTGCCCTGAACAACAGGCACTACCTCACGTCACTACCTCACGTCACTGTCTTCCCCACAGGCTCCTGGCTCGGGTGTCAGGGCTCCCAGGGCGGGTCGACAGTGCCTCCCGAGTGTTTGGTGCTGCTGGATGCGAGCCGGGATGTGTGGGTGTCCTTGCTGGCAGCTGCTGAGGCCAGACAGGGCTGTGGTTTAGGGGAAAGCAGGAGACTAGAGAGTCACCCAGCAGGATCGTCTACCTGAGAACTCTCCCAGTGTAGGGCGTGAGGGTGAGTTAATCAGCCAACCTCAGCTTGTGCCTGTTGTTGTTGTCGTAAATAAATAAAAAATAAAAGTAAAAAAGTAAAAATGTATAAACGAAAACCGGGGTGGAATGTTTTCCCTCAGGGTGTTTTTTCCCTGCTAGGGTTCCACACCTCGCTTCCCCAGATATCTTCTGGATATCTTGGCAGAAACACAACCCAGCCACACACTTTCTTATACTGAGACTCTTACACAAAGAGCATACAACTGGTGTTTTTACCTGCTAGGGTTCCACCTCAGTGCCCCAGATATCTGCTGGATATCTTGGCATAAACTCAGCCCAGCCACACTTACTTAAATTGAGACTCTTTCTTACAAAAAAACACACTCATTTAGCATTAAAGCAATCCAGCGTCTAGATTTGGCAGATTCACATTACACTGTCCTAATCCCAGTTCCCAAATTACTCATCCCTGCACCTTTTATTTACCAAGTCTCCAGCTTCTTCTCCCCCCTGGTACCTCTAACTCCTCTCAGTTCCCCATCGTCTCTCCACCTCCCCCTCTTCTTCCTCCTGGCTTCCTTCTCTAACCCCTCCTCCCTCAACTGTCAATCCTCACCCCCCCCTCCTCAGGTTCCACTCGCTCAACTGTCTCCAACTGTCAACTGTCAACCTAACCTCTGAATCTAATCCCCCTCTCACTCCCAACTCCTACCTCTGCCCAAATCTCACGCTCTTGCCTTTATTTAACAAATTCAGAGAAAACCCCAAGGCAAACCACAACATTTCCCCCTTTTTGTCCAGTTAAAAAACATTTTCCCTATACATAGGTGAACTAAGCATCATTATTACCATTCTGCAATTTACAAAACCAACAATATGCTGATCACCCAGTCCACCAACTCTGTTCACCAACCATGTTATCCACACCACATCTTGGCAAGGCAAACCACAACATTTCCCCCTTTTTGTCCAGTTAAAAAACTTTTTCCTATACATAGGTGAACTAAGCATCATTATTACCATTCTGCAATTTATAAAACCAACAATACGCTGATCACCCAGTCCATCAATTTTTTTCATTAACCATGTCATCTATACTAAAAACTATACTTGACTATATCCTGGTTCTAGATCCCTATGCCACCCTAAAACTACTCTAAACAGATTTATCATCTTTCTCAATACTAAACCATTCGGGTTGTCTGAGACTACTAGTCTCCAACCACATCAGAAATCCAAGAATGATTAATATTACCTGAAAAAACATAGGAAGCACAAAACATGGCTTCCAAGCTTAGTTAATTTTATAAAGACTGCTGATCACCTGGACAGTCCCTATTCCTTAATATGCTGGAGCATCAGTCTTCAGCCTTCTGGCCCAGGATCATCTGACAGACCTTATCAATGCAGATTTTGAAGGGTTGATCACCCTCGCAGAGATTATCAGTCGACTATTCTGCATAATTTGTCCCTTTCTGGACAGTGTCTTGTCTGTAGATGAATTGAAGCAATTTGCTCAGTGGCTGCGTTACCACGATTTGAGCAACTCCATTGATGCTCAAGTTCTTCTTCGAGTCTAAGGGGGCCCTGTCAGGGCAGACAAGTCTCTAGTAAAATGATCTAGATGAAGAAATGTCCATAAACAGGTTATTCTTTGGACTTCTGATGCCCTTGAAGATTTCCTATCTACATAGGCGTTTCTGAACTGTTAAGCATAGAGTACCGTTGGCCCTCTCTAATCGAAGTATTTACAAAACCCATCTAAACTGACTTAGAACCATAACCTTGCCATCTGACCCTTAGCTGGTACTGGTTAATCAACTAAAAATAATCTATAACAGCAGTTATAGGACCGGGTCTAAGACTTGTATTCTTAGATGCATAGTGGAGCACAATGCCCATGTTAAAGTAGCAATATTAATCTCAATTATAAATCAACAAGAAAGTATACCATTGAAAACCTCGATTTGTGTAAAATGCATTCTATACCAATGAAAAGATTACAGCTTCAACTTTGTATCAATTACAAACATTTCTATCAATGTAAAATATAGCTGTAAAATTTTGTTTAAAGTAAGTTTGCCAATCTATCTGTTTGTCTATTTCTCTAATTTCTATGTATTACTATATCTAAGAAGGATACAAAAGGAAAGGAAAAGTAGCAATCCCTGAGTTTACATTCTCTAGTTTCCCTGCCCAAAGCTACATTTGTATTGTATCCTTAAAAGAAAAACTTATCCACAGTTCTTAAAATAAACAGAACCATCCACCCCAACATAAGGAAATGGGGACGACGATCTTCCTTGTCTGCTTCCAGCTGGATTGGGCGAAGAATTCCCTTCTGGGGCCCAAGGGGTATTAGGAAAAGTTGACTTTGTCGAAAGTAGAGCTAGCCGGGGATTTGCCTGCCAGTCTTCTGTGCTGAGAAAGTTCATAGCTTAGCTGACATCTTGACTATGACAGTCTGAAGGGCTGGATAAGTAAGATGTCCATTCTGGGAAAGTTAAAGCAGGCCTTTAAATCAAGCATCTTCAGTGTAATTAAGGGAGAATCAAACACGAAGTTGGACTGGAAAGTCCGGAATCTCAGCATCCCAGAGTGTGTATCATTTTCAGAGGCACACAAAACTTTACAAGCATTATATAGTTCTATAAGCATTTTCAAATGGGATAAGCAGGGTGCACAGTTTAGTAAATAAAAATCAAAAAAAAAAATGACTACCTTTTTTCAGGTTAGGTTAATCATATAATCAAACCGTAACATAATTTTGTAATACATACGTATTACAAGTTATGAGGAATTTGCACTCAAAATATCACTGGCTGTTTATAGACATTTCAGTCTCAGCCAGTTCATACACGGAGACCTAAACAACCTCATATATACATCACCTATTTGTTGATCGTCTTAGTCTCCTTTTTCTTCTGTGTTGCCAAGGACTTCAGGAGGTCTCCCCTGTCATTTCTGATTTTTTATCAGCTTGGAAGGAACCCACAGCTTTTTCTTCTCCTGTAAAACATAGGCATAACCCCTTCCCCAGCGTAACACATTTCCCATTTTCCATTCTGACGTCAGAATATCTTAATATAAACAGGCTGGTTTAGTTCAGTAGTCTTTTCCACAATCCAATGTCTTTCAGCAGCTGTGCTGTTTTTGTTTCATCAGCATTTAAAAATTTAAGGTTAATAAAAGCACTATGTATCCTATCTCTGGGAGTTTTTGTTGACCCCTTTTGCCTGTTAAGCATCTCTTTAGACTTAGATTAGATCTCTCCACAATCGCTTGTCCTGTAGGATTGTGTGGTATACCTGTAACATGTTTTATATTATAATAGTCAAAAAAGCGCTTAATCTTGTTAGAGATATATGCTGGACCATTGTCCGTTTTAATTTGTATGGGTATTCCATTATAGCCATAACTTCTAACAAATGTGTAATTACAGAATCGGCCTTTTTCTGACATTAAGGCAGTTGCCCATTGAAATCCTGAATATGTATCTATAGTATGATGTATGTATTTCAGCTTACAAACTCTGTAAAATGGAGAACATCCATTTGCCAAATTTCATTTTCTTTAAATTTTAGGGTTAGTTCCTGTAGGCAATGGAGTTTGATTATATAATGAGCAAGTAGGACATTGCCTCACAATCTCTTTGGCTTGTTGCCAAGTGATAGAAAATTCTTTTTTAAGCCTTTGCTGTTTGGTGTTTTTTATGAAATTCTGAAGCATCTAGTACACTTCCTATCAGTAGCTGGTCAATTTCATTATTACCTTGGTAATCAGAGGGCCTGGCAGACCTGTATGGGATCTTATGTGTTATATATAATTGGTAACTCCTATTTCTGATTTTTTTGTTGTAGCTGAATAAATAGTGATGTCAATTGAATCATCCTGAATAAGTTCAGCAGTCTCTATAAAAAAACAACCCCTTTCTGCATATTGAGAGGTTACTATATTAAGAGGCTCAAAATCTGACAACACCATGAGTATTGCATAGTTCAGATTTTGAACTGACTTATAGGGACTCTCAATCACCTTGTTTTACATTTTCCGATTTATATCCTGCCTTCCCTGACTTACTGGCATCAGTGTAAAATGTAGGGCTCCAGATGTTGGAGTTCCTTTACTATCTGAGGGAGGATCCAGTTAGTTCGTTTATGAACTGAAGTCTTTTTGCTTTTAGGGTATTTGTTGTTAATGTCTCCTAAGTTACTGCATGCTCTTTGCCAATGTTCATTTTGTACCCACAAAGAGTTAATTTCTGCATTAGTAAAAGGTACCACAATTTCAGCCGGATCCATTCCAACTAACGAAGTCTCAATTTTCCTTTTAAGTATCAATTCAGAGACCTTCTCAATGTAGGTTTTCAGTTTCTTACTCTGTTTATGTGCTAAAATATCCATTCTAAGATATAATCTTCCCTTTGCATGAGAATTCCTGGGGAGGAAATGAGTAGAGGGCAAGATGACAATACAGGCCATCTTTGGATCAATCGATCAGATAAATCCTGCAGTTTCCTTTCTACCAAAGCTAGCTCTTTCTCAGCCTCAGCTGATAGTTTCCTTGGGCTATTTAATTCTTTATCGCCTTGTAGTGTTTGAAATAAATTTTCAACTCTTGAGTGGTCAAGCCAATCAGCCCTCAACCAGTTAATGTCTCCAAGTAGTTTTCTGAAAATCATTAAGTGTCCTTAAAACCCTTTTTGTGGCCTAATTCTTTGTACACTTATTTTATACCCTAGATAATTAATAGAATCCCTCTTTGAAAAAAGAATCCCCAACATGGTAATGTTTTTTTTTACTTCATCAAACATTTTCCAGGATATTTATATCTGAATCAGACAATAAAATGTCATCCATGTAATGATAAATAATAGATTGGGGAAATTTTTGAATTATATCTAATGGCTGCTGTACAAAATATTGACACAAGGTTGGCTATTTAACATTCCTTGTGGAAGGACTTTCCATTGATATCTTTTATGGAATGCACCTCTATTAAGGGTAGGCAACCGAAAAGGCAAACCTTTCATATCGCCTTCATGTAGAGGAATAGTGAAAAGCAATCTTTTAAGTCAATCACTATAATAGGCCCTCCTAGGCAACAAAGGCAGTGGGATCCCAGGCTGCATGGAACCCATCGGCTGAATAATCTTATTAATTGCTCTGAGATCTGTCAATACCCTCCATTTGCCAGACTGTTTTTTAATGACAAATACTGGAGAATTCCAAGGGCTGGTGGACTCCTCTATATGCTGAGCCTCCAGCTGCTCCTGGATTCAGCTGCTCTCTAATGCCTGTAGTTTTTCTTTTGTCATGGACCACTGATCAATCCAGATGGGTTGGTCAGTCAGCCACCTTTGGCAAGCTGTTGTTATTTTAACAGCAAAACACTAAATTGTCAGCCTCTGCTGTATCTTGCTTATGGACAGCTTGGACAGTCTCTAACTGTCCTTGATAACATTCTGACTAATTTAAAGTTTTTATTAGGAGTCTGATGAATTTTAGGGCCAGAACCTGAAACTGAGGGGATATTAATTTGAGGTTTCCACTGCTGTAGTAGATCTCTTCCCCATAAAATAATGGCTATATCAACCACGTATGGCCTTAATTTTCCTACCTGACCTTCTGGTCCTATACATTTAAGCCCCCTGAAGCTTTTTTTTATTTGGGATAAAGTGCCAACACCTTGAAACTGCATATCCACTCCTTGAAGTGGCCAACTAATGGGCCAAGATTTTGGAGAGATGATGGTAACATCTGCTCCAGTGTCAACCATTCCTTCAATTTCGATATTATCTACCAGTATTTTTAGTTTTGGCCTTTGGTCCTCTATAGACGTTAGCCAAAATATTCGTTTTGAAGTCTTGTTGTTTAATCGTTCTGAGGAGAACTCTCCCTGCCTGGTATTGGAGCCTGCATAGAGGCCCCTTGGGAGTTTTTTTGTCAGGATGCGGTCCCATCTGTCTGTTGTTGCTGTACCTTCCTAGTCAAATGTCCATATCTGCCACATCTTTGACACATTCTAGGAGGCACAGTCCCTTTTTTGTATCACTTTGGTTTTATTACAGTAATATCTGAGATGGCCCTGCTCACCACAATTAAAACATTTGAAATCTTGGGTCATCTCTAGCTGTCCAGTGGCAGCTTCTCCTATCAAAAGTAGTATCAGGAGAACAAGATCCAACATCAGCTGTATATCTAATCCACTCCTCTATCGGTGCATACCTTGCCTTCAGTGGTATGATTCCTTCCCTGCATTTGGTATTTGCATTTTCCAAGGCTAAAGACTCAATTATCGCCTTGCTTGCCGCTGAATCTCATACACTCCTTTCCACAGCTGAGGTAAGCCTTTGTAAAAAGTCAGGGAAGGTTTCTTTAGGACCTTGTATGACTTGAGTGAATGTTTCAAAGTCTTTTCCTGATTCTGCGACTTTGTCCCCCAGGCCTTTAAGGCTGACAATCGACACCATGACAGAGTTTCTTCGTCATATATAGCCTGCACCTCTACTTCAACAAAGCGGCCTTCACCAACAGTTGATCTGTGGAAATCTCTCTGCCCCTAGCTCTATTTTGTCTTGCTATCTCCTCACTTCTTCTCCACCATGAAATCCATTGCAAATTTTCAGC
Source organism: Rattus rattus (assembly GCF_011064425.1). Classification (NCBI taxonomy): domain Eukaryota; kingdom Metazoa; phylum Chordata; class Mammalia; order Rodentia; family Muridae; genus Rattus; species Rattus rattus. The sequence continues at coordinate 101,062,803 of NC_046160.1, read as the reverse complement.
AGGCTCTAGAATTGCTCTTACCATATCTTTCCAGTCTTGGGGATTACTCTATTTTAATAGCCCAAGAAATTAAGATTTGTTTTACAAATGGCGAATGCATTCAAAATTAGTTACACTTTCCTTAAATTTCCTTAATTCTAATACATCCATGGGTTGCCATTCAAATTCTTCATAACCCTGTGGATGATCATCGTTTGGAGGCCTTTGTTGCACACTAACTGGATAGACTAAGTTTGTTTCCTAAAAACCTTAGGTTGGCTTTCCTTAATTTTATCTTTCTGTCTCTACCTGAGTTTTTTCTTTAGTTGTAATTTTAAATTCCTCTCTTAAAGTCTGTATCCGTGCTTCATATTTCTCTTTCTGTCTTTCCCCCTGTTCTTTGAGTTCCTGAATTCTCTGTTCAAGGTTTTGCTTCCACTTTGAATTTTTCTTTATATTGTACTTCTAATAATTTGTTATCCATTATCTTTTGATTGATTAATTTTAAAAAGTTATTCTCTAAGTCTTGCTTCCAAACCTCATTACTTTCTCTCTGCTGTTCAGTATGATCTGTGAGCTGTTGTATGTTCTGTTCTAACATCCTTTCTAGTTTCTGTCTATCACTTTCATTTTCATCTTTCTGTCTCTTATTCTGATCTATAATTTTCTGTGTCTTCAATTCTAGTGTTCCTTCTAGGCTACATTGCCAAGATTTAATTTTCTTTTCTGTTGTTCATGTTGTTCCATAATTACCTGTATCTTCTGTTCTAAGGCTAGAAATTTGCTATTTAGGGCTGTGCTGTTGTATGTTCTGTTCTAACATCCTTCCTAGTTTCTGTCTATCCTTTCATTTTCATCTTTCTGTCTCTTATTCTGATCTATAATTTTCTGTGTCTTCAATTCTAGTGTTCCTTCTAGGCTATATTGCCAATATTTAATTTTCTCTTTCTGTCGTTCATGTTGTTCCATAATTACCTGTATCTTCTGTTCTAAAGCTAGAAATTTGTTATTTAGGGCCCTGTCTTTTGAGAAGATATAGTAAATCAGAAGAATGAATATTGCAATACTGGTAAATGATAAAGTGTCTTTTTCCTCAAAATTCTCAACTGTCAGACCATTCAAAATATCATTCCATAAGGCCCAAAAGATATTCATTATGTTTCTCATCTTTAAGTATTATAAAGTTATATATCTCTCTTACATCAAAGTAGTATCTGATCTGAAGCCCCTTGTACCTTTTTCTCCCTCTGCTTCAGAATACGTGCAGTCCTCTCGATTCTTCGTAGACCCTCCAGACCCAGTCAATTCCCAATCCACTAGTACTCCTGCCTATTCTGGGGTTGAGAGGGAAGTAAACTTTTATCTCAGGTTAGTTGAGTTCTAATGGTTTAGTTGGGCGCCATATGTTGTCGTAAATAAATAAAAATAAAGTAAAAGTAAAAATGTATAAACGAAAACCGGGGGTGGAATGTTTTCCCTCACTGTGTTTTCCCCTCCTAGTGTTCCACTCCTCGCTTCCCCAGATATCTTCTGGATATCTTGGCAGAAACACAACCCAGCCACACACTTTCTTATACTGAGACTCTTACACAAAAGAGCATACAACTGGTGTTTTTACCCTGCTAGGGTTCCACACCTCAGTGCCCCCAGATATCTGGCTGGATATCTTGGCATAAACTCAGCCCAACCACACTTACTTAAATTGAGACTCTTTCTTAAAAAAAACACACACTCATTTAGCATTAAAAGCAATCAGCGTCTAGATTTGGCAGATCCACATTACACTGTCCCTAATCCCAGTTCCCAAATTACTCATCCCTGCACCTTTTATTTACCAAGTCTCCAGCTTCTTCTCCCCCCTGGTACCTCTCCCTCCCCTCCGTCCCCCATCGTCTCTCCAACTCCTCTCTTCTTCCTCCTGGCTTCCTTCTCTAACCCCTCCTCCCTCAACTGTCAATACTCACCCCCCCCTGCTCAGGTTCCACTCGATCAACTGTCTCCAACTGTCAACTGTCAACCTAACCTCTGAATCTAATCCCCCTCTCACTCCCAACTCCTAACTCTGCCCAAATCTCACGCTCTTTGCCTTTATTTAACAAATTCAGAGAAAACCCCAGGCAAACCACAACATTTCCCCCGTTTTGTCCAGTTAAAACACTTTTTCCTATCCATAGGTGAACTAAGCATCATTATTACCATTCTGCAATTTACAAAACCAACAATATGCTGATCACCCAGTCCACCAACTCTGTTCACCAACCATGTTATCCACACCACATCTTGGCAAGGCAAACCACAACATGTTGTAGCACCTGCCTTCTGGTCTCAGCTTAGGAGTTTGAGCCGAGGATTCTGGCCCTCATCATGGGGTGTTGTTACCCCAAGGTTATCAAAGCCAGGTCTTTGAAATAAAAGAGGCAAGTAGAAGGCATCACCAACCAAAGGCACACTGTTAGTTTTTATTGTAAACTTGGCATAACACGTTGTTACCTGGGAAGAGGAAACCTCAATTGCAGAACTGTCTCCATCAGATTGGCTTGGTCACGTGTGTAAGAGACTGATGGAGGGCACAGCCCACTGTGGGCGGCGCCATCCCTAGGCAGGTGTGTCTGGGCTGTATAAGAAAGATGGCGGGGCAGGCAACATTCCTCTACGGTTTCCACTTCAGTTCTGAGTTTCTGAGACTAACTGGAAGTGTAAACAAGTAAACCTGTTCCTCTTCTGAGTTGCTTTTGGTCGTGATGGTTATCACAGCTACAGAAAGCTAAATAGTCATCCTTTATACCACACAGCTAGGCCGGCACCGGAAACACAAACCACACTGACAACTTAGGGACTCTATTGTCCTGAAATAACAATGTCATTGCTTTGGTCATGTGAGGTTGAGAGACCATGAAAACTTTCAGAAGTGAAAATGATCAAGATTTGAGAACACGCACACACATTATGTTGTTTTATTTTGGGGTCTATGTGGGGGATCTTGAGACGGGGTCGAATGTAACCCAGGTTGGCCTAGAACTCCTGGCTCTCTTATCCCCACCTCTAAGTACCAAGATTAGGTCTTGTAGCCCCACTCTTGGTACTAAGCTCAGTGTGACTTACTCCAGCCAAGCTTCCCAAGGGCCAGACAACAGAACGCCTTGTTTTCAGTTCCTGAAGCTCAGACCCAGAGCCTTGCAGCCCTAGAGAATACAAGTCTTTGGGGGCAGGGATGGGGCAATACGAAACTTTTGGGAGGGGAGGGGATGGACCTCTGAAGGACAGGGACCACATTTGAGGCTATTTAAGGTTCCGCAGCGTGGACTCTATCTGGGACTGACATGTCCTGCTGGGGCCTGCTCGCCTGAGTCAATGGCCTTTTCCTTTCTCCTTTGAATCAAAATAATAGCAACCTTAAAAGCAGTGCCTGAGTCACGTCCCACTCATCCTAATTCTCCTGTAGTTGGAGGTCAAGGAGCCCCATCCTGGTTATAAGTAAAAATGGCACCCTCACTGTGACCTGACCTGACGAGGCTAATCGGCAGTGTTAGTAATGTGGGCTTCCCTGTAAACTGCCTTGTGAAAGAATCACGAACCAGTGCAAGGTTGAAACGCTTTTACCAACCAACACCTTGTCTGGATGAACTTCTGCTGGGAAAGCCTTGAAGGAAGGAAGCTTCTGCCTTGGGTCACGGTGACCTAGTGTGGAGGTCAGGGGACAATTGCTTGGGCCAGGTCTCCTGCTGTGTCGTCAGGCTGAGCATGTGGCTGTTGATTGGCTGTGGTGTCTGCAGCCCTTCCAGTTTGTTTAGGTTGTGAGCATTCCCTCAAGAAAGAGAGGCACAGAGGCTTGCTTAAAACCAGAGGTTTAACAAGACACTCACAAGAGGACCCCAGGCTTTGCTTCTCTGAATGTGAAAAATGGCGGCTCTCTGAGACTGCTGTGTGTCTCTGTGTGTCTCCTTCCTCACGTTGAAATCAACAAGCCCAGGGAATTTTACCGAAATATGGGTGGGTCAGAGAGCTTGCTCTACACACATGAGTACCCAGGTTTGAATCCTAAGCTCTCAGGTAAAAGTCAAGATGGCCGAGGCCTGGGATCCCAGCCCTGGGGGAGCAGAGACAGGTAGATCCTGTCTATGAGCTTGTTCACCAGTGAGCCTCACCAACCATCAAGGTTCTTGTCCTGTGAGAGACCCCGTACTAAGGCCGTAAGGTCAATAGAGGAAGATTTCAGTATTCTGCACAAGCCTCCTCACTCGCACATCTGTATGCAAGCAGTACTGACTAAATTAAAGGCTCTCAGCTAACAGCAGGCACTAGAAGAGACTTTATTCCATTATTCCATTCTGTTGAAAGCCCAGACTTGTTAGAGGTCCCTCCTGGAAAGGGAGGCTGGGGAATGTCACCTTTTGATAGAAGCTACATTCTTCTTCTTCTTTTTTTAATTTTTTTTAATGATTTATTATATATAAGTACACTGTCACTGTCTTCAGACACACCAGTAGAGGGCATCAGATCTCATTTACAGATGGTTGGGAGCCACCATGTGGTTGCTGGGAATTGAACTCAGGACCTCTGAAAGAGCAGTCAGTGCTCTTAACCGCTGAGCCATCTCTCCAGCCCTACATTCTTCTTAAATATCATTACTCCTCGACTTGCCTGCATCTTCCCTCTCCCTGCTACTCTGTACGAAAGCGCAGAGACACCCGTGCCTAGCTAGGTTACCCACTGAGCCACTGCTCTTCGGAGATTCCCCAATAATAAACTGAATGGCCTTTCTCCTCATGGGCTGCTCTCAGCTCATTCCAGAGAATCTTGAGGGAAGCACTCCTGTGGCTCCAGGGACCATTTATTCACTTTAGGAGAAGTGAGTGGAGATGCTCCCTTTAATACAGTTCTCTGTGATGATATGGTTTGCCATCCGTAGGTCAGGGGGGTCCCGGTTTTTGGGGGCTTCTGATTTTTCGCTATTACCCCCATATAAAGGGTGTCAGGAGCTCCCTGTGCTTCCCTAGTGGGCAAGGCTTCTGCACTGTTTGCAGAGGCAGAGGCTGCAGCTCAGCTGTTACAGGGCCTCTATCAGGATGAAGGGCCCCTTCCAGGACCACTACAGATCCTGAGATTAAAAACTCTAGGAAAATTAAAAGCATCTATTTTTATTCTGAGGCCCTCAAGCCACTCCTGAAAGCCATGCAGAGAACACAGGCCCCCAGAAGAGCAGGTCTCAGATCCAACTTTCATTTTTTATTTAATTCCCTCCCCGATTCTCCTACCAGTTTCCACCCACTTGCTGTGTTCACTTGGTAAGCCATGGGCTTTTCTCACATTCTTGCTCATCTCCAGCTGCTGAAATGTGCGGCAGGAATCGTGCAGGCTTTTTTCAAGCAATTCTCTAATGTCTTGCATAACCAGCCCTCAGAAATACAGGGAAGCCACGTGTTCTGAAAAAGAGGGGGGATTCTGAGAAAAGCCCAAGTAGTCACGTGTGGGCCCACAGAACACATCCTTCCAGGAGGCCAGGCAGAATAACCATCCTGAGTTGCCATTCTCTCTCTCTCTTGGGGTTAACTATACATTTTGGCTGTAGAATCTTAATTACCCCCAAGCAAGTGACAGCCTTTCCGAGGCTAAATTCCATCACAGGATTTATGGACGAAGGCAGCCTTGCTCTGCAGTTTTAAAACCTAAGATGACATTCTTCACTCTGCGATCTCAGCCCTGTTCTCAACTAAAAGTACCAGAGATGAAAGCCGCCAGGGCAGGACACTCGGTGCTTCTTTCTCAACCGTTCTGCCTGTGCCAGGCCACAGAAGCTCTTCTCATCTCCCTTCTCTTTCCAAGCAGACAAAAGGCGACACCTGAAGGCAGGGACCAGAATAAAGGACCTCACGAAGCGCAGTAGCATCTGTGTAGCCCTGACTATTGGCAGGGAAAATGTTCCCTCGGTCCGCAGCTCCTGACAATGCATGGAGAAGCATCATCCCTGATTGTGGGAAGAGAAGTCTAAAAGGAAATAAAAGCCAGCTGACACACTCTAAAAAGATTTAAAAGAAAAACCCTAAAACTCACTCTCTTTCATCTCAGATGAAAGGCCCGTTTGCAGATAACTGACCAGCAATGGACACGATGTGAGTTAATCCCCAAATGCCCTTACTTTCAGCTAATAAGAATTTGAGCCGGCAGTGGCGGTGCACACCTTTGATCCTAGCACTCAGGAGACAGAGGCAGGCGGAGCTCGGAGTTTGAGGCCAGCCTTTTTTATGGAGTGAGTTCCAGGGCAGCCCTGTCTTGGAAAAGGGGAAAGAGAGCATCTGAGGCTGCAGAAGTGACTCCGTGGGTAAGAGTGCTTCTGCACAAGCACGAGGACCTGAGTTCAGACCCCAGCATCCACGTTAGAAGCTATGTGTGGCCATGAGCACCTGCGACCCCAGCACCAGAGGGTGGTAGAGGCAGAACTACTGAGACTTGCTGGCCACCAGTCCAGCCAAAACCATGGGGCTCCAGGCTCACTGAGTGACCCTGTGTTAAGGGAATAATGCAGACATCTACATACATGTATACATACAATATATAGACCACATATACACAAATAATTCCTTGTTTGAAGGCCTAGGCATGTAGCTCAATGCGGCAAAGCCCTAATATGCAAGGCCCTAGGCTTAATTGTTCAGTGATAGATGGATGGATGGATGGATGGATGGATGGATAGATAGATAGATAGATAGATAGATAGATAGATAGATAGATAAATAGATAGATAGATAGACAGACAGATAGATAGATGTCTCACTTAGGAAGCAGAGGCAAGGGGGTCATAAGTTCAAGACCGGTCTGGGCTATATATAGCAAGACATTGCCCCAAAACAAGAAAGAAAAAAATCTGAATGCCCTGTTTTGTTGCTGTTCAGACAGCTGTGTAGCCCTGGCTGTCCTGAATTCTGTTTTCCAGGCTGGTCTCAAATTCACAAAGACCTACTTGTTTCTGCTTTCCTGAGTGCCGGGATTAAAGGCCTGGACAACCACATCTGGATGAAGGCAGTTTTATATGGGAATATGGGGATATGCAAGTTGCAATCAGATATTTAGGAGAAAAGCAAAAGTAGCAACACGCGTGTCTAGAGTCACCTATGAGAAGACCAGACACTAATGTATATAAAGTCGCCTCTCTAGAACACAGCTGACCCATTTCCTAAGGTCCTCGCATTAGTTCTTGTGAGTCTGTTGGTTTTATTTACGCCATCTAATACGGCTACAGATCTTTTCTAAAAGCAAAACCTTTTAAAATTACATTTCATTTACTTGTGTGTTTGGGCCAGGGGAGTGTGTGCCATGGTGCACTTTCAGGGGCCAGTTCTCTCCTTCCATCACCTGAGGCTCGGTGGGCACCTCGGGTCAACAGGCTTGGCAGTAAATACCTGTACTCACGGAGCTGTCCTGCTGACCCCCTGCTACCGATCTCACACGAGGTAATGCTGGGAAGGGCCCTAGAGGGGATTAGTTCTTTATTACTCCGCTCACAGACTAAGGCAGTTAGCAGGTATGGAGGGGGCTTACCCAGCACCGTGCCAGAGGCTCCAGGTTCATTTTCAGCAGCATGGAAAAACAAAATGAAATAGAAACAGCACACAAATACCAGGCTCTCGTCTCCTTTGCACCAGGCCTTGAACTGTGGGAGCTTCCAAGGTCTGTGCCACAGGCATGTTCCCAAGCAGGCAGCACTAGAAGCTGGGCTGCATCCTCACGTGGTGGGTGGGTGGGTGGGTGGATACACATCAAGGACAGAGCTGTCCCAAGCCCCTCGGGGTCACCGTTCCTGCTCTCTTTTCTGAACACCACTTCTGGAGGATGGTGTGTCTTTCAGACGGCCCTTCTTGAATCATCTTTATCCATTTTAAATTCATTCTAGTGGCCTTGCAACCATATTGTAAAGTCACTGAGACCACTGTGTGGGCCAGAAATACTTCTCCGGGATTTCACACTGCCAACCCTGCAAGTCTTTTAATGAGAGCAAGCTTGTTACACTCCCAGTGTCAAACATGCCAGGAAGCAGTTCTCGGATGGATAGGGAAGCAGGGAAAACATCTCCCTGAAGGAAGCAGAGGAAGGCTGAGACATTCTTCCTAAGGATCCCTCTGTTGTAGAAAGAACTTCAGTTAATGTGGACTTATTCATCCCAGTATGCAACCATAGCCATTTTGCCATGTCAGAGTTCTCTCTGTGACATGTCAGATGGAGGAAGCCACCGGAGGGCCTTCTTGCTCCTCCACCTCCCATTAAAAACCTGCAAGCTTGGCCAGCTATTCAGGCCACTCTACACAGCACTCAAAGTCTGCGTGGTCCCCAATAGTCAGCATCCACCTCCATATCCCAGACAACACAAGACGATGTTTGAAACCTGGCGGGTTTTGGAGGAAGTGGGAGTGAGGGCATTGGTTCTATAGCGCCGAGGGCCTCACACACCCTAGGCAAGCACTCTACTCATGGCTACATGCCCACGCCTTAGAATGTTTAAGCAGTTACAGAGGAAATAGACCAAATAGCTTTCAAGTACATGACTTTTATTTATTTATTTATTTATTTTGACATTTCACAGTCAATTTCTACATGACTTCACACTTTCTTAGAAGAACTCACATTTGGTAGTCTCTACCCTAAGGAGTCGCTTCAGTATATGGGCAGGAGCAACATGTCTGCTGAAGGAGTCATACCAGAAAAGAAAAGGGCTGGGGATTTAGCTCAGTGGTAGAGCGACAGTACCATGTCCGGGTCCCCAGCTCGAAAAAAAAAAAAAAAAAAAAACCAAAAAAAAAAAAAAAAAAAAAAAAGACAGTACCATAATCAAAAAAACAGTGTAGTACATTACAAATGACAGTGCATTCTATAACCAATTTCAGTCGGGAACCTTTCTACTGTGTCCGATATTGCCAATACAACTGACAAGGGTTCTCCTGTGGGGTGGTCTGAGTTAAAATTGACTCCTCACCTTGAGAAAACAACGGCCCTACATAATGCTTCAGAAGAGCTCATAGCATGCACTAAGGCCATTGCTACTCACAGCCTTGGACAACCAATGAAGATTCTTCTGGTCCACTCCGGACTTCCTCTAAGTGCTGGTCTGCTCTCGGGCCTCAAAGGATTCTCTACTGGAGTCTGTCTGCTTCCAGCTGCTCCAGGAACAGAGCACTATGCTAGCAGCCTAGAGATGTGCAGCTGTGCCTCTAGGATCACAGAGGAGCAGTGACAGGGCCAACCCTCCCACTACTCAGCAGTGAGGATCCACGGTGGCTCTCATCATCTCTTATGGGGATAGGACAGGAAATGAAACCCGAATGTGGGAAGAGAGCCCCATGACTTACAGCACCACAGAGGGCTTTTCCAGTGCAGTGGAACACTTGGCCCCCAGCAAGTGCCCCCAGCCTTCTGACACACGGGAAGGCACGGCTGTGCAGGCTGCTCTGAATGCTCCTGTCTCTGCAGCCTTCCTGCCAAACATTCTGCCAGGAAGGATGCTTCCCAGTGGAGTGCAGAACGGCCACAATACCACGGAATCAGGGGAAGCATATCACGAGGAGCTGAGTCTACCCAGAAACACTGACTCTGATTTTGGAAACTTTCAGAAAGCAAACAGCAAGTAATAATTCTAGGTTGACCAAAGAACAGAGATTTTACCAAGTTGATCATTTTTAAACCAGTCGCATCTAAATCATATATCTTTATGAGCACAGTGGAGCCAACCTGAGTCTTATACTTCTTAAACTATGTTAGAATTACAACCAGCTATGTAATAAATATGAACCTTAACTGGACCTAGTAAAGCCCCAAGAGCACTCTCTGCAGAAAAAGATGAGGCTGGTCATAAAACCCAAGTTAATTTGTAAAGAACAAAGATTTCCAGGAGGATGAAAATTTTAACAGGCAGGATACAAGCCTTGGGATCGTTACCATTTAGACACAGGGAAGCTGAAGACAATGGGAACTCCTTACACTCTCCACCCTAAGACCAGCCTCAGAGAGGGACATCACACTTCAGCCCTGCTGCCCACATCAAACAAAGGTGCAAGACTGTTCCACGGTGTCCCCATCATGACAGGGTATGAGTGAGAACCCAGATGTGAAAATGGATGTTTTCTGATTGCTGTGGCCTTGGGGTTTACTTAACTTAAATTTATAAGCATGATCATTTTTCCCTCAGACACAGCTGGGTGAGGTACAGACAAGAGACAGCCGAGGGTGGACTTACACTAGACCCTGAGGACCCACTGAAGCCATCTCAAGCTTGTGATTGTTTTACCTTGTTTTGACGTTGACTTCTATTTTTAATTTTATATCCATTTATCATGGTGTGTGTGCATGTACAGTAGTAGGTTCCCTCGTTCTATCATGGGGTTCAGGGGTCAGACTCAGGTCATTGGCAGTAAGCACCTTTACTCACGGAGCCATCCTACAGGCCCATCTCAAGCCTCTGATGGGTTGTTCTATTTCCAGCATAAATTACTAAAACCTTCCAGCTAGTGACCAAAATGCTGCCTTCTTTGACCCTTAAATCAAAAAAGCAATTCATCAAATACAATTCCAGACAGTATTAAATCCATTCTATATTTTAAAAATCTGAAGTATTTGCCTACTGGTATAAGTGAGATCAGGTGTGTGATCGGTGTGAGTCAGATGGCTTTGCCCTTTCTCCCTTACCTTTCAAGTGTAAGGAACAAAGCCTCATGTGGTAAATGCTTGCCCCCAGGCACCTGGCCCAAAGCATTCTGGGTTTCACTCAACAGACCACACCTGGTAAAATGAAAACACATCCTCTTCTTTTTCTCCATGACTAACACACTTGAAGGAGGACAGTGAAGGGATCCTTAGGTCACCTACTCCTTGGCTGTTGGACAAGTGTCACTGTGTGCACTCATCCATGTCACTGCACCATGGTCCTGGACAGTGAGGAGGAGGATGGGAAGTAACAGCTAGAAGAGACACAGCCATCTCTCCTTTGTCCCAAGATCCAGCTAAGTGCTTGCAGGCTAAGGAAAAGGGACTCACAGATACTTCCAGCTGGAGGTGCTCAGACCAACTTAACGCACTTAACCTGTGCATGGACCACAGATTAAGACAGCAGCCAGGGACTGGCACGTGGCTTTGTGGGTGACTTTAGAAAGAAAAGCTCTTAAATAGGCTGTGGAGAACAAGTGTAGTTGTGAACGCAAAGGAGTTAACTCAAACAACTGGAAATGCTTCTGTGCTATATGTCTGGGGGGTCAGACAATGTGTCTAGGTCACTGCCTGAATGACTGGACCCAGATGTGAGTGATGCCTGCAACTTGGCCCACGCCTGAGGAGCCCTGCTCTTGGTGGCCTCTATAAACATCTGGGTTTGCTCCTTCAGCTGGTCCAGTTCCACCTGAGTTGCTTGGTTCTGACGAATCAACTCCTTGGCTTTCAGAGTGATTCCCAGCAAACCAGACTTCCGGAGGACGGCTAGGGTATTCTGAAAGCGCCTATGCTTGTTCTGCCTCTGCTCAGGGAAGATGTCTGGGCTGCGGCAGAGGTGCTCCGCAGCCCACAGAGGTGAACTGTAACTGGCTGACAGTGGGGAGAGAGGGGAGCTGCTCTCTAAGCCATGCAGAGTGCTGTCTGACGCACATACAGGACTGGCGGGCGAAGCAAAGGTCAGACTGGGGGCTTTGGCTACATGACTGCTGGACACAGGCTGAAGAGTCTGTGGGCTTCCGCCGGCCCCAAGGGAGGGCACTCCTTGCAGAGCCGAGTCCTCGGTGAGCTTGGAGCTGGGTAGGGCTGGAGTGGAAGGACTGGATAGCACACGGCCAGGCTTGGCTGGCTCACTGGAAGACAGGCTTGGCCCCAGTCTCTCTACGCAGATTTTCTTCGGTGCCCCACTTGCTCCTCTTTCTTCGGAGCTGAGGCCCCTTTTGCCTGGGTGCGGGGCTATTTTGGTATAAGAATTTAGAATGGGCAAGTAGTTTCTGGACTCTGACTTTTTCTCACCAGTGTGGCATGGGCTGACAGGAGATGGCACAGGTGGATGAAGGACAAAGAGCTGTGGCTGCGCTGAGATCACTTCAAAGGACGGCTGGACAGTCCAGGACTGGAGCTGGGATGAGCTGCTGCCCTGTGAACAAAGGGAGAGAGCGGCTGCATCCACAATAGACGAGTGAGGCAGAGGAGGAGGACGCTGAGCTGTGCTTATGTCTCCCTCATAGACGGGGAGCCCTTGCTGAGAACGGGGGGAAGGGGTGTGTGTGTGTGGACTGAAATCCACTTAGATCTGCATCATACTTTAAAACAAAAGAAAGCAAAAGCAAACACAAAGCTTTTTCCTGAGGGAAAACTTGAGGTACTATCTGGGGAGTTTCTCTTTAACCCCACTCTGTGCGTGTGATGAACCTGAGAACAGGCACGTGCACGAGCTCAGGCGCCCATGTCAGATCCCCTGGAGACGGAGTTATTGGTGGTTGTGAGCAGTCAACATGGGTGCTGGGACACAACTTGGGTCCCCTGGAAGAACAAGTGCTCCTGACCACTGAGCCTATCCTCAGCCTGAAATACCTGTTTTTAATCGAGAGCTATCAACTCAGAAAAAGAAACAGGAGGCAGGTGAAATAGTGGCACAGGTAAGGTCCGACTGAGGCAGTAAGACCAGAGAGATTTCCCGGCAAGGTTACAAGGTGCTAAGTTCAGGCTGGGCTGGGACTCGTCTGGTGGACTCCTGGCCTGGCGTGCTTGGAGTTCTTTACAGACCCAGCCCCACACGATCCTAGCACAGCGGCAGATGCCTATCATCTTGGCACCCAGGAAATAGAAGGAGGGACATCAAGAGCTCAAATTCGGGGTTGGGGATTTAGCTCAGTGGTAGAGCGCTTGCCTACCAAGCGCAAGGCCCTGGGTTCGGTCCCCAGCTCCAAAAAGAAAAAAAAAAGAAAAAAAAAAAAAAAGAGCTCAAATTCATGCTCAGCTACACAAGGATTTCAAGATCAGCCTGGGCTACTGGAGACCCTGTCTCAAAACAAAAAGTAAGAAACTCCAAAACTAAATGAAACCAGCAGTGACTCCATGAGGGTAGCTTGTCACTGAGTCTCCTATCTCCTGACCAGCCTAGCAGTCTGACCAGCTATCCTTATGTCCCTCTGCTGGAGAGGCTACCTCACTCCTCCTGAGTGTGGCTTCATGTTTTCCGTTCTCTCTCTTCTCTCCCCGCCACCCCCCCCCCATGTGTGCATGTGTGCATATGCACATGTGCGTGTTGTATATAAGAGAATGTATGGATTTCAGTATAAGTGTGTGTACATGTGAGCTCAGGTGCCCTCAGGTCAGAGGAAGGCATGGTACATCACTTCCATAACACACACACACTTAAAAAAAATTAGCTCAAAGAAAAATTTTAAGTCAGAAAACAAGACCAAACACCACCAGTAGTGGAAAGGCAACACCGTCTCTCCCTGGACAGAAGGCCACATCACTGGCTCTAGCACGTTCTGAAATCCCTCCCTCACAGAGGGCATGTTTGCGCGTGAGCACATGGGAAGCTCAGAAGCTTTCACCTGCAAAGGCTTTGGATGCACGTGTCTCCTCACCTGCTTGACCAGCACGTTCTTCATGACAACCATAGGGGACAGTGTGGGGAAGGCGTGGTTTGCCGCTCTGGCGTTCTGCCTCGGCTTGTCCTCTCTGCTCCAGCCCAGGGCGCTCAGCGCGTCCTCTGACTCCATCTGCTCGGCAGAGCTCAGACATTCTGAGCTCCCATCTGATGGGCAGAAAAACGGTCAGTTCACTGGGGCTACTGGCTCATACCCCAGCTCCTGAGGAGCCACGGACTCCTTGACACAGAAAGGGACATCTTTCACAGGGTTCCCGTGAATGCTCTAAGGCTGGAAATTCACTGGTGTTCAGTAACTGTCTTTCTGCTCCACAGGGTTAACTACTCTGCTTGACTTTCTTCAAAACTCTTAGAAAGCCCTGTGTCAATCACAGTTTGTATGAAAGCAATCATAACCAGATCACAAGAGCAATTAGTCGAGGACTGCAAAGTTAAATTGTTACTTTTAATTTCTTATTTTAACAACCTTTTGGTTACATTCTGTATGGATGGATGGGGTGGGGTGCACATGTAGGGACAGAGGACAGCCTGTGGGAGTCAATGCTCTGCTACTAGGTTGTCAGCCCTGGTGATAGGCGGTTACCAGCTGAGCCATTTCACCAGAGCCAGGCCAGTACTTTAAAACTGCTTTTGAGAAGTGGGGAGAAAGCCTAACATTCTCAAGATCCTCAGAAACTCTGGAACCATAAGGTACAAAATATAAAAAGCAATAACAATTTTACCCATGTTAAAATGAAAATGCTGTGCCCTGAACGTGAATGATGTGTCTGTGTCTGGTGTGAATGGCCAGTGATAACTGTTAGTGCTCTAGGATCACCTAGGAGACAGCTCCAGGCACACCTGTAAAGGATTAGCTAGATCAAGCTTAGCCTCCGAGACTGTCTGTGAGGGATTCTCAGTTAGGTTAGTTGATGTGGGAAGGCCTGACTATAGGCAGGAGCACGCCCAGGGCAGGGACTCTGTGGTGACTGCACACACAGAAGGAAGTGAGCAGAGCACCTGCATTCACTGCTCCCTGCTCCTGGCTGCGGGTGTGCGTGAGAAACTGTGTCCAGCTCCTGCTGCTTTGACTTCCCTGCCATGAGGAACTACAGCTTTGACCCGTGAATAAACCTTTTTTCCCTTAAGATGCTTTTGTCAGCGTATTTTATCACAGTGGCAGGGAAAGAGACTTACGTCAGTTGTCAAAGTTGAGGCTAAACTGTTCCTCTCTGTTGTCCCAGCCACCTTGTTAAGTCCCTATTTTGCTGAAGTCCTGAACACATGAGAGCTTACTGGACTCCTGTACAACAGGGCATAACAGGGTGCTGCTATGGTTTGCATGTGAAGTGTCTCCCTCAGGCCCATATGGAATGCTTGACCCCCAGCGTGCGGCTCTAGTGTGAAGGCACAGAGGTTTCAGGAGCGGGACTTGGCTGGTAGATGGCTGGGAGCAGCCTCTGCTGTTACACCAGGCTCTGGCTCTGGCCTGCTTCCTCTGCTCCTGGCCCACTGCTGCACACCTCTACCTCCACAGACAGAGCCGCTCCACTGTTGCTTCCACCTCAAAGGATTGCATCATCTGAAACTACGAGCGACATAAACCTTTCTGTCAGATGTCATGGTTATAGTGATGGCAGACAGTACAGATATTCTCCCCAGGTAAATTCCATAGAAAAGGAATGCAACCAAGTTCCTGCTAAAACAAACCCAGAGACCGTGTACCTCCTACAGAAGTATCAGGAACCACTCTAAATGCTCTTCCACATGTAGCTCTGTTGACAGAGAGCTTTCCTGGCAAGTATGCAGCCCTGGGTTCCGTCTTAAGCACCACGTAAGCTAGGTCTGATGCTTACTTATAATGTCAGCACTCAAAAGGTAGAGGCAGGAGGATCAGGAGTCCAAGATCATCTTTGACTACATAGTGAGTTTGAGACCAGGCATACATGAGGCAACTGTAAATGTATTTTGTGCAGCTTGGCAAAGACCATGATCAGAAAGGTATTTATCAATAGATATGTAATTCAGAATGTTTAGTGACACTTGTCAAAAATCATGGCTGTTGGAGTCCTCCCCTTGATCAGCCAGTTAATGCAAATGTAAACTTCTGATTAAGAACTACTAGACTACAAACAAGCGTGATTCCTGGACTTTGAAGTTGAAATGCATTCTACACATAATGAAACTAGGTTTCGAGATGGCTCAGCAGTAAAGAGCACTGACTGCTCCTCCAGAGGTCTGAGTTCAATTCCCAGCAACCACATGGTGGCTCACAACCATCTGTAATGGGATCAGATCTCTTCTGGTCTCTCTGAAGACAACTGCACAGTACTCATACTCATAAAATAAGTAAATCCTAAAAAAGAAAAGAAACCAGGTGTCGTGGAGAAGGAGTTACTGCAGGTCTTTTGCTAAAAAGGCCTAAGATGAACCTAGACAGCTCATTCCTTTCACTCAAACACTGAGGGAGAAGGTGTCCCATGAGACAATGTACATAACAGAAAATGGTGCTGATGGACAGACTGACAAATAATTACTGAAGAATTCCATAAATCCATGATGATATCAAAAGTGAAACAGAAGAAGGAAACTATTTTCTCACAAAGGTGTTCAGTTGGCAAAATGACAGCATTAAAAGATTACAACCTTAAAGTCACTGGGGTGGTAACAAGTTCAAGCAAAGACACCAACAGACAGAGGATAAACACTGGCCAGGCAGGCTTGCTAGAAGGCGGTATAATGATGCTTGCCTATGACCCTAGCACTCAGGAGGTCAGGCATGTCATGACCAAGTAATTCACTGCTTCAACCTCCCCAGAACCTAGGATTCTAGACATGTGCCACCAGGCTTGACTGAAAGGTTATCTTTACACTAAAGAAATCTGGTACAAGGTACTGTTTAACCAAGTGACCAGAGTATCATCAAAAATGAAAATGGGAGCTGGAAATGGCTCAGCAGTTAAGAGCACTTACAGAAGACCCAGGCTCAGTTCCCAGTCCCCACATCAGGTGACTCAAAACCTCTGGTAACTGCAGTTCCAGGGGATACCGGCCCCTACAGGCACCTGCACGAGCTCATAAAGAGACACATGCATACAAATAGATAAATCTAAAAACAAACAAACAAAAATGGAATAAGACTAACTTAACACTTTCCCTGTGTTTTGCAATAGGAAGGACACAACATCAACAATGTAGTTCTCTAACAATTCTAAACATGAGGAAGCCATCAGAAAATCCAGAATGTGGGACATTCTATCAAACTACAGTCCTGCTAGTTCAAAGATATCAGTGTCACAAAGAAAAGGAGGGAAAAGATGGACAGCTACTCTGGATTAAATAAGATTACAAAGAGGGCTATCTTCATACAATGCACACTCAACTGGATGCGGGATCCAAAAGCCAGAGACAGTGACAAACGCTACAGGGACCTCATTAGGATAACAGGGAAATTTAGACGCACTGTGGTTAGAGTGTTCTACACGGGTTGATGTCTTGGGTGTGATGATGGCATTATAATTCTATAGAAAAATGTCTTTGCTTCTGAGATTTAGACTAAAGATTTAGCAATGAAATGCTAATTGTTTGAAGTTTACTTTTCAAACAGTAAAGCAATGTACACAGGGGAGGGATGTAAACTAGGCAAAAATAATAATTCCCAGTGGATCTGAAGAAAGTATCTTTCTGGTGTGGGGACTCAATCATTTTTCTTTAGATTTGAAATTTCTCGAAATAAATTTGGGGAAATAATTAAAATAGAAAACACACTCCATCTTGGTTTTGCGATTGTTTTTTAAATTTAGTTTTATTTTACGTGCACTGGTATGAAGGGGTCAGATCTGTTGGAACTGGAATTACCGACAGTTGTGAGCTGCCATGTGGGTGCTGGGGATTGAACCTGGGTCCTTTGGAAGAGCAGACAGTGCCCTTTAACCACTGAGCCATCTTTCTAGCCTTGTTCTGCACATCTTACTGAAGTGCCTCTCAGTCTTTTGGCTATGATCAGTACACCTATCCAAGGTGACTGGACTAACTCAGGTAGTGACCAACTCCCTGGAGCCTGCCCCAAGAACAACCAGTAGCTTTCACTGGAGCCACTTCTGAAACTGGAGTGGGGTGTCTGTGTCTGAACAGCACAGTACTTACTAAAACAAAGGAGGAACTGAATGTCAACAGTCCTTGGAATTACAAACAAAAGGACTGTGGGTAAAGTTTGTTTTCTTCTTTGACTCGCCCATGCATTACCTGTTTGATCTAGAAACAGAGCAAAAGCAAGTGTGATACTGAAAGAGAAAAAAGCCCTTAGTGTTTCCGACTTTCGATCTTGTTTCATAGACCCCACTTTCCAGGCCCTTCCTCGGTTTCAGCACCAGACTCTCTAGGAGGGCCTGGGGATCTAAACCTTCAATAGGTGCTTCAGGTGGGCTCCATGACGGGGCAAGCCTGGTAAGCAACAGCATTCAGGGAAGGGAACCCACCGTGCTGCAGGCTGGCGCACCCTTCCCTGCACTGTCCTGGCCCTGGGGAGGACACTAATTCCTCTGTTCTAATCCCTGGGTCAGTGCTGTCCCTCTCTGAGTAACAGTCTATTTATAACCTAGCCTCTCATTCAGCATGCCTCTGAGACATAGTACACCAACCTAAGAAGGGAGGAGTCCTAGATTTCCTAACAGCAGCATTTCCGACCATAAATTAGTAAATCAGTAACACGGGTGGAACCCGGGTAACACCTGGACACATGTGACGCCCAAGTGTAAATCTTTCTCTACAAAAAGCTCCATTCCCACAATAGTGAGCCTGAATGTCCCCATCGCCTGAGAATGTACTGGGACAATGCTGTTGGCTTTACTTGCACAGTAAGGGTAGTTCAAGCCACTGACTAGCCTCAGACCTAGAACAAAAGAAGATCGATCGTCAGCATAAAATTCAGAGGCTTGCGGAGGGATGCAGGCAGGCAGTCTGGGTAAGGCTCAGGACAGCTAGCAATGAAAGCTGCTCTACTATCAATGTTTTCTTTTTTTTTTTTTTTTAATTTTTTTTCAAAGATTTTTTTTGAGACCACATGAGATGGTACTTCTGCCATCTACCTGTCATGGCGGAGGAAGGAGGATCACTATGAGTTCAAGGCCCAGCTGGTCTACATATTAAGTTCCAGGATAGCCAGGACTACATAGTGAGATGCTGTCTCAATTTTTTTTTTTATTTAAATTTTTTTCAAGAAAGAAAGAAGGGGTGAAGAGATGTCTCAGTGGCTAAGAGCACTAATTGCTCTTCCAGAGGTCCTGAGTTCAATTCCCAGCAACCACACGGCAGCTCACAACCATCTGTAATAGAATCTGATGCCCTCTTCTGGTGTCTGAAGACATCGACAGTTACTCATACTTAAATAAGTCTTAGAAAGAAGGAAAGAAAGGAAGGAAGGAAAGGAAAGGAAAGGAAAGGAAAGGAAAGGAAAGGAAAGGAAAGAGGTAGTAATAATTATGAATTTGTTTTGGGAGGTTTGTTTGGTTAGTTTCTATTTTTTGAGTCATGTAGCCCTGAATGACCTGGAAGTCACTATGTAGACAATGATAGCTTCACACTCAGAGATCCACCTGTCTCTGCATCCCAAGTCCTGGGATTAAAGGAGTGTGCCGGCATACCCAGCTCAAAGATTTGTTTATTTTCTTTTGTGTGTGTGTGTGCATGCCCTTGCTAGTCTGTCTGTATACACACGCACCATGTACATGCAAGAGCCCTCAGAGACTATAGGAGGTGACAGATCTCCTGGAACTAGAGCTACAAGTGGCTGTGAACTCTCTGATGTGTTAGACACCGAACCCATGTCCTCTACAAGAGCAGCAAGGCTCCCACCTGCCGAGCCATCTCTTTAGCCCCCTGTTCTACTTTCTTATCTCTAACATCGTTTACAATTGGGTCAGGTAGCTCACAGTCTAATCACAAAATGCAGTTATTGGGGTTGGGGATTTAGCTCAGTGGTAGGGCGCTTGCCTAGCAAGTGCAAGGCCCTGGGTTCGGTCCCCAACTCCGGAAAAAAAAAAAAAAAAAAAGAAAAAATATGGAAGGAAGGGACTTTTTTTTAATTATAGCAAAATTACTTCCTAAGCCAGTGTTATCTTAACAAATGACAATCACTTATCACATAAAGAAGGTTCAGCCAATGACAGGCCACATATGTGATAATGACTATACCATATAGCTTGTAACAGACTTTATCAGTCTAGGTTCAGGAAAGCACACCCTAGAGTTCACACAAGGATCAGCTTCTTAACATAATACACGACTGCATTACTTTTAACTGACCTTCACACTGTTATGTGGCAATGAGATGCAGTAGTATTTTTCTTTTTTCCTGTCATATAAAAGAAATTAAACTAACAGAATTCTGAGTATTTTAAAAACACTTGTCTTTGAGACAGGATCTCCTATAAGTCAAACAGACCTTGAACTTGTATGTAGCTAAGGATGACATCAAACTTCTGGTCCTCCTGTTCCCACCTTCTAGTAATGGGATTACAGGCACAGCGAGCTAGCACACTCAGTTTTATAAAGTGCGGGGATCCAACCCAGGGCTTCCTGAATACTAGGCAAGCACTCCACAACTGAACTCTATTCCCCGTCCACGTTTATTTTTTTTCTAGTAGCTACAGTTTGAAATGTAGGGTTAAAAGTTGAAAGTCTAATTGAAAAAGGAAATCAAATTATTTTTTCAGAATTAACTCCATGGTGCTGAGATAGACAGATCATAAGATACCACAGAACTGCCTCCACGACCAGCCCCGTCCTCGGAATTACTATCTGTGAGAGCTCAGATGTTAGCTATCCTGTGTTTGAAAGCTTCTTGTTTTTCTTACACTAATGAGTTTCAGGGAGGGAGTTTTTCATGCAAATCATTCAGTCAAAGGCACAAGTGTAAGATATGGCTAACCTGAAAAGCCAGAGTCCTTGTCTGAGTCAGCAGCCACCACACCAAGTGGTCGGGCTAGTTTTTTCATCTCCGTGCCTCGGCCTGGCTTGGCAGAGAGTCTTCTGGGGCTCTCTCTGGATGGGACTTTCCTCTCCATGTCTAAGAGGGCTGGAAGCTGGATCACAGGTAGTCTTTGCATATGGATTACTCTATGAAAAACAATAATTACGTAAGAAGTCATTACCTGGAGCGTGAACGGGGTGAGCCAAATGGTGAGGAAAGTAAGGGCAAAGAACGCTAGCCTCACCCACTTCACCACAACTTCTCTGTGGGCTCAGCTGACCAAGCTTCAAGTTTACTAAACAGAACGGTTTCCACTCAAAAGGAGGTTCACTATCCCCTCGCTGCCCTCTAATTCCATTGTGAATTCAAAGCACGAATTCAAGGCACGCAACCACATTCAGTGGAAGCTTTGTGAACTGCTAACAAAGGGACATTTGATTAGGCTTTTGAAATGGGTAACCAAATAAACTCACCCTCCTCCCTGAGGAGAGGAGAGGTAACATCAACCAGCAAGGCGTGCTTTCCCAGTAGACGTATGTGGCTTGTGACCTAGTGCCACCGCTCAACCGTACAGGATTTCTCAAATAAACCTGTCAGTTCTTAGAATAAAGTACTGAGCAGAGTACAACCAAATACCACACATACATAATGCACACAGATACATATACCCCCCACATACACACAGATACATACAACACACACACACAGATACATACAACACACACAGATACATACACACACATACATAACACACACACAGAGATACATACAACACACACAGAGATACATACAACACACACAGATACATACAACACACACACACAGATACATACACACACATGCAACACACACACACACAGATACATACACACACATACATAACACACAGATACATATATACACACACACACATACACACACACAGATACACACACACATACACACACGCATACACATAGGCATACACACACATACATACACACACACACACACACACACACTACTTCATAAGCTTTTACATGTATTTTATTGATTTTTGTATACACGTATACATTTGTGTGAACACAGATGTGCCGTGATTCATGTGTAGAGGTCAGAGGACATCTGAGGACACCTGATAGAAGTTGGTCGTATCCTTCCACCTCATGAGTCCTGTCAGGTGGCAAGCTCCTTTACCTGCTGAACTATCTCACTGGCCCCACTGCCACTTTTTTTAATGGTTTATTTTTATTTTATGTGCATTGATGTTTCCCCTATATGGATGTCTGAGGATCCCAGGTCCTCTGGAAGAGCAGCCACTACTCTTAACACCTGAGCCATCTCTCTATCCCTCTATATACTACTTCTTGACTTAAGTTTAAAAAAAAAAAAAAAACACAAAACTTTTTAGGTCTCAAGTTTAGCTCAGTGGTAGAGCACTTACTTGGTATGCTTAAAGCCTAAGTTTGATCCCCAGTATCACCACATAAAAGCAAGGACTTTTATGTGCACACAACGTATTTTAAAAATGTTTACTCAGGAAGAACTGTGAGAGGTGAGTGGGAGGGGCAGTAAGCAGGCTGTAAAGTGAAAAATTAAAATAATAAAAAAAATTGTAATGTTAAAAAGTGCTTGTGGTTGGGGATTTAGCTCAGTGGTAGAGCGCTTGCCTAGCAAGCGCAAGGCCCTGGGTTCGGTCCCCAGCTCCGAAAATAAAAGAAAAAAAAAAAAAATAGTGCTTGCAAGGGGTAGGCTAGAAAGATGGCTCAAGAGTTAGGAGCACTTGCCAATCTTCCAGAAGACTCAGGGTGAGTCCTAGCATACACATGGTGGCTCACAATAACAACTAGAGCCCTAGAGGATACGATGCCCTCTCCGGCCTCTGTGTGCACAAGGCACACAAGTGATATACAGACATACATGCAAACAAAGCACCCCCACCCATAAAATACATAAAAAATAAGGTGTAAGTGCTTACATTACACCTAGGTAACATTTTCTGCTTTAATGTTACTCTTGAGCTTTACAATACTCTCCTCGGCTGTGATCCTATTTTGCAATGGAGGAGGTAAGACTCAGATACATTATATCTAATCATTTAGAAACATGTATTTAAAAATGCATCAAGTGCTCCCTATAAATTGGCCACTGTGCTAGACTGAAGATTCAGAGAATAGAGTAACTTGTGTTTGTATGCTTGTTGGAGCTTGTGGTCTAGAGAGAAAACAACAGATACAAACCAAGTAGTCATACAACTCATAACTGCTTTGGCAGGCACTATGAAGGTGTGAGGCTAATTGTCTGGAGCAGCAGAAAGGGCTGGGCTGGAATCTGGAGGATGGAGAGTTAGCACACCTCAGTGAGGTCAAAGGCCATAGGCAGACTGTACAGCGTGTTCCAAGCCAATGTAAGGGCTGAAGAGAGAAAGAACTCGATATACTCAGAAGTAAGATGGCCAGGGAGGTCAGAGCAGAATGCTGTGCACTGACAGTGGGGGTGGGGAAGAGACGGGAGAGTAGATGCACAGGACAGACGGGCAGTGCCTTGGAATCATGCACTCTGGAAAAGACTGGATATTAACTAAGGAGCAATGGGAGTGGCGAACTCGTCCAGCACTCAGGAGCAGATCACTGAGTTTGAGGTTAACCTGGTCTATATAGTGAGTTTTATGCCAGCCAGGGCTACCTTGTGAGATCATGTCTTTAAAAAGGGGGGGGGGGCACTTCAGGGGTAAAGAAAGGAGGGTACCACCGAGGCAAACAATGATGAGACTGGGTAGGAGTACAAACAGCCCAGAAACTACTGAATCCACAATCCACTCCTGACCCCATGCAGCTGTCCTGAATAAAAACACGCACCTCAGCCAAGAGGCACTGTCCCTGGAATACCTTCAAGTGCCACACATGAGGTGTTCTGCTAGTTCAGGACCTCTGAGAAACACTAGAGCAAAGACTCATGGTACCATGAGCAGGAGACAAGTGAGTCCATCACTCGTGAGCAACCTCCTGCTGACAGGCTTATAGACACTTGCAGTAGACTAACAGGACACAAATGGTCTGAATGGAAGGAAATTCTAAATACTCCAAGTAAAGGTCATTTGGCCCCATATCTAACTCATCCAGTTCGTATCATGTGGCTTTCCCACCAGTCACATGCTTACCCCTCCACAGGCAAGGGTAAACAATAGCAATGTCAAATCTTCACAGAGCACCATGCAAAGCACCGTCCGTGGTTGACAGTATGGTGTTTGATAGCCTGGACAAACCCATTTAAAAAGCAGATGGAAATATGACGCTGTATCTCTAATTACAGTAGGATCCTTTTGTATGAAACTTAACGAATGTGCACTGGGTAATTTTCCTAAAAGAATACTGTTTGAAAGTGAATGGAGCCTTCTTTAAAATGAAACTAGAAGTGGCTTCTGTATGGTATTCAGACTAAGGAGGGTCTGACCAGCGTTGATCCAGATTAGAAGGGCAGGTCAAAGCAGTTAGTTGCGACTAAGAATCTGAGAAAAACACCACAATCTCTTACTAAACAGAATATTTTACAGGCATTTTGGAGGAAGCATTCCAATTTGGTCCCTATGATCCTGTCACAAGACTATGAAGAGTTATTAAGATGTTAGCTATTAAAATGCAGCCAGTGGAGCTACCAAAAATCATTTAGGAATTTACTCTGCTTCACAGGGAGTTTATAGAATATTGACTGCAGAGTCAAAATGCTAAAACTTTGACAAATCTATTAAATTCTAAAACTTTATATCATAAGGAATTGGTGGCATTTTAGAAGAAAAACAAAATCCACACAACTGACTTTAAAATGGTAAAGTGTCTACTTTAGATGCAAAAAGGTTAAAAAATATGAGTTTCTGTTTTTGATAAAGCTCTGCTCAAGCAGACAAAAAGCTTTAGTGTTCCAGTCAAGGAGGCTCAGGTGAGAACAGAAAACTACACCTCTCTTCTTTTGGAGGAAGTGAGCTCACATGCAGCACACCAGAGGAAGCCTGGGCAGAAAAACAGAGGTAGTATTTCCCACCAGCACCCCTTAAGGCAGTGCGTAGTAAGACTCTGTGGAAAATTAGTCAGCGCTCAAATAGACTGGTAGACGATGACATTCTCAGAAGTGTGCTTCATGGCACTTGATGCTCACTTCCGTTTTTCACTTCTTACATTAGAGCCAATATTTGTCTATAGAGCAGTGTGGTTCTCAATCTGTGAGTCCCAAACCCTTTGTGGGACAAAAGCCCTTTTCATAGGAGTCACATAAGAGAAAACACAGATATTTACAATTCATAACGGTAGCAAAATTACAGTTATAAAAGTAGCAACAAAAAATAATTTTGTGGTTGGGGGTCACCACAACATGAGGAACTGTATTAAAAGGGTCACAGTGTTAGGAAGATTGAAGACCACCACTCTAGAACCTCAGAGTCCATGGTTCCATCTCTATTTTGTTAAGAAGGATGAGGGCCACTGCTCTAGAACCTCAGGGTCCTTGGTTCCATCTCTATTTTGTTAGGAAGGATGAGGGCCACTGCTCTAGAACCTCAGAATCTTTGGTTCCATCTCTGTTTTGTTAGGAAGGATGAGGGCCACCGCTCTAGAACCTCAGAATCCTTGGTCCCATCTCTGTTTTGTTAGGAAGGTTAAGAACCACCGCTCTAGAACCTCAGGGTCCTTGGTTCCATCTCTATTTTGTTAAGAAGGATGAGGGCCACTGCTCTAGAACCTCAGGGTCCTTGGTTCCATCTCTATTTTGTTAGGAAGGATGCGGGCCACTGCTCTAGAACCTCAGAATCTTTGGTTCCATCTGTTTTGTTAGGAAAGTTAAGAACCACTGCTCTAGAACCTCAGGGTCCTTGGTCCCATCTCTGTTTTGTTAGGAAAGAACCACTGCTCTGGAACCTCAGGGTCCTTGGTTCCATCTCTGTTTGTTAGGAAGGTTAAGAACCACTGTTCTAGAACCTCAGGGTCCTTGGTTCCATCTCTATTTTGTTAGGAAGGATGAGGGCCACTGCTCTAGATCCTCAGGGTCCTTGGTTCCATCTGTTTTGTTAGGTTGAGGGCCACTGCTCTAGAACCTCAGAGTCCTTGGTTCCATCTCCTTTTTTTTTTCCAACTCTGTAACAGACTTGTGAGGTATTCTAGAAAATAATAAATTTTAACAAACCTCAGTCCAGCAGAGTCTCTGGCAACCCAAGCAGTGTAGAATTCACCAAAATACCTGAAGAACTCGAAGGTCAAGACTACATTTTCAAACACTGTGATCACCTCAAGGTCTAATTATCAGGTGTAGTCTAATATAGTCCTTATTCCAAGATGAAACCATAGGGACAAGTATACCCACCAAGCTAAAAGCTGATGTGACCCACAATCTCGGGAGTTTTGAGTTTGGGATGAAAGGCAATCAAAGGGTTAAGAGGAAAAGCTCTGACACGCAGCTTTTAGCACTCTCCTTTTATAGCTACTTGGCATCCTTCCCGAGAGCTCACATTCCCTTTAAGTGTGTCACGTGTATGACATGCGTGCAGAGAGGTGTGAGGTGAAAACCCAAGCAAAGGCTTACATATAATAAAGTGATAAGGCCACAGAAAAGTGAATTTATCAGCCATAAACCCATGAGGAACCCCACTTAGAACCACAAATGTATTACTAGGTTTCCTCTGAGGTCGTTTTTTTCTTTTGATCTGCATTTTCAGAAATGCCATTCTGGGAGAATGTGTATTTTAGTGGTGGGAAGTCGCACCTACCTACGTGTCCATTATTCATATACTCCTTCACACTCCTTCCCATTCTCAAAACTGGCTGAAAAAGTCATGTCAAAGACCCTGCTTCGTTCCCTACAGTTTCCCAGGGCTCTCTCCATCCTCACCTTTCGAAGGGGGCCATGTGATTAGAGAACGTTCTCAGATCGCTTCAGAAAGGGGGCTCGCAGTAACAGTGCCCACCTATTCATTCTCACCAGCCCACAGGACATCTGTGCCAGGCAGCATGCGCACCCTCTTGCCAACTCAGCAGGGCAGAACTGGGCAGACCCCAGGACTATGCTGCGACTGGCATACCACCAGTATCCAGAGCAAATGCCCAGGCGATGCCGAACGCCAGAACTTGGGCAATACCCAGAGAGATGGGCTCTGGCTCTGGGTCCAGATCAAAACTGTCCTGCCTACCCACTAACCACTGACTTCTTTCTTGGCACAAGCCACCTTCTTCCTCACGTCCCTATCCTTGGCACAATGCCTGGCGAGTCGACCACCCAGGAGAAATAACCAGGAAAAGTAGGAGACCGCAGGCCTCTGAAATAGACAGTGCACCTGTGTCTGAGGCATAGCTCCTAGACGAAGGTCCTGGACACTCGCTCGGTAAGCAGCCCTCATGCCCACCCACTAGCCCATTCATAGACCCCTCAGGCCTTCAGGTTCGCCCCTAGCGAGAGCAATGGTATCCAGGACCAGGCCAAGGCACACATGCTCTATGGGACTCACACCACTTGCCCCTCACGCAAACCCTGTCCCTACACACCGTCTGTGCCTCACCCCAGATTCCCTTTCCCACGCCGGGTCTGACCCTCATCGCAAACCAACTAAAAGGAAGCCAGGAATGGTGCGTCCCTCTGCTCCCAATTTTTGGCGCCCCCGTCCCCAAAAATCCCTGGTTCCCCCTCGGGCCCACTTCGCTCTCCTTCCTCTTCCACCTGCTCCCACCTGCTTTCTCGGTGCTCCCAGTCCCAACCTCTCAGTCTCACCCCCATCGCAGCTCTCCCTGTGCCCGGAGCCTAGCGAACCCTGCCTTTCTCACCTAGGGCCAGGGTCGCCGCTCCATGACCAGCCCGGCGGGTTAGCTGGCGCATGCGCGAGATGGGCCCCATGACTCCATGACAACCTGGTATTCGCCGGGTCTCTAGCTATCTCCAAGGCCTCCCGCCCATTTCTCCTCCCTCCGCCTCCACGACAGCTTTCGCCAGTCACGTGATTCGGTTCCGAGGCCCCAGCACCATGGAGACTGCGCGCTGTACTCCTAGAAGGGCACTCCTCCGCCCCACCTCCCCGCTCTAGCCCGAAGGCCCATGGAGCAACGAGGAGAGCGACGCTCTCTCCACAGCCGTGGCCTCTCTATGGTTGGCACTTAAGGCTTCGCCGCCATTTTGTCCGGTTCCTTGAGTTATTGTGTTGAGGGCAAGATCTTACGATTGGGTTTTGAAGGCATGGGTAGTGGCTTGTAGACGCATGGCAGGAGTTGGGATTCGTTTGGGGACACTGAGGGGAAGCCGCTCTCGGGGTGTGTCCCCTTGACGCTGTTGTGGGTGGGGACCGGAACTAGACCTGCCGGGCTGCTGCGCCCAGCGTGGGAGGACTCGCGCGGGCTGGCAGCCGGGCTGGGTGTCCCGGCGCCTCACTCACATTTTTTGCCACGCTTGTCGCCTGGTTTGATTTCCCACCAATCCCCCAGACCGTGCACGAGGACTAGAAGCGATGAATATTTTAGTGAGATGATTTCATGCATTTTGACGTTTGGCTCGCTTTGCCCAGTGCAGCGGCAGTGTCAGGTTTTATAGACGATGTCCCATGTCTGGCCCTGGAAAATTGCCTCTCCAACACACTGAAGGGAAAGGGAGTGACAAACTGCGCGTAATCTCTAAGGGAAGTGTTTCGTAACTAAAAACGAGTGAGTTTAGGTTGCTGACAGTTTACAGCTGTTTCAGGAGCTGCGCTTGTCTCTCGAACCCGGTACTCCATGAAGAGCTGTTAAGGTTAAATAAAATGGGAGATAATACGTTTCCAGCCGTATTGGCGGCCTTACAAGAACTCTGTGGCCACGTGCAGCTAATGACTACTTTATTGAACCGCGAAGATTATCGCACGTTCTTAGCACTGCAGAAAGTTAAATTGCACCTTGCAGATCTAGATGGCGAGTGGCCCTGCATTGGTAATCCAAGCAGCTTAGAGGTCATAGCTTATTACATTATTCATCCGAACACAGTGCTAATATACTAGTGAGGATGAATGTACCTGTTAGCGTAAGCCCACCCAACAAGCAGTAGGTGAATGCCTACACATTGTAAGCTGTTGTTTGGGAGATGGAGGAAACGAAAAGTGGCTAACCATTGTCAAATGGTGAAGAGCCTGTAGTTTTACATGCGTTCTCTCAGGAGATCTCAACAATTGTATGACAGAGGTGCTGTTTCCCTTCGTTTATAAACGAGGGAACTGAAGTTTGTGTGAACAGGACGCGGCTAAATCTGAACTCTTAACAGAAAGACTACACCTAATTAAAATGAGCTTTGCTCTCAAACACCTTAAAAATCAAACACATGAAATAAAATGGACTAATAACCAACATGAAAGAATGCAAGGACCAGAAAAAGTGAACAAATCAATAAAAGCAAAGGAGAAAAAACATTATTCAGCTTGAGTTATTGTTGGAAGAAGAAGAAGGAAACCAGGTAAAGTTTTAAGCACAGAATAGAAGTCAAATTTACAGTCATGGAGGTGAGATAATATAGGCAGAAAAGAACATGAAATATGCAGAACCATGAAGAATGGCCTATCTTGAACTTTAAAAGGGAAAATAAATGCGATTTCACTTGCAGATGGCCATTCTGTATCAACTACTTTGAATTTCTAAATAAATCAGTGGCGTTTATGGATAGGCATAATTTTATGATTATTTTACTATAATTCTATACGAAGAAGTCTATGAAAGTAGGTATTGTTAGATAGCCAAATCCAAATCTTGTTTTTCTTCCTTTTTAAAACTGGTGCTTCAGGGTCATAAAGTGGCCCCTGTATGGATAGACTCCTGTAGCATGAGGCCTGTAGTCACTGCTCAAGGATTCCTGTTTGGGCTAAGGTCCCTTCTGGCTCTCAGGTCTTAACAATTTGAATCCTGCCCAGAACTGCTGGAGACTAAAGACCTATTTTGCCAACACCACTTCCAGCAGGGGGAGACATGCTACCTTAAATGTTGCATTAGGATTTGGGACGAGATTTTCCCACCCACTGTAAGCAGAGCAACTCCTTCCAGTCTACTTCAATAAACTATCACCTAGCCATATCAGGATTTGACTTTTTAGTCCCATGTAAGGGAGCATGAATAGTTAGCCAGGTATGTATGCAGTATGTATGTGCATATATTTTTAAATTAGTTTTTACTTTTTTAAAATGTATTTATAGATAGGGCCTCTCTATATAGTCCTGGCTAGTCTGTTACTCACTTTGTAATCCAGGGTGACCTCGTCTCAAACTTTCAGTGATTCTCTGCCTCTGCCTCTGCCTCCTGAATGCTGGAATTACAGGCAGGAGCTACTAGAAGTGATATATCTTCAAATATTTATAAATAACAAAAATTTTGTCCAAGCTTGGTGGTGCATTTCTATAATCCTAGCTACTTGAAAGGCTGAGACAAAGGACGATTTGAGCAGAGGAGTTCACAGCTACCACAGAGGTGGGGGGCTGGGGACTCCGTGGTAGAGACCTTGCCTAGGGTGTACCAGGCCTGGGTTAGATCTCAGTGCAGAGAGAGAGAGAGAGAGAGAGAGAGAGAGAGAGAGAGAGAGAGAGAGAGAGAGAAGAAAGAGAGGAGGAGGAGGGGGGAAGGAAGGAAGGAAGGAAGGAAGGAAGGAAGGAAGGAAGGAAGGAAGGAGATAAAAGAAATTGATAAATAGGAAGGAGCAGGGAGGACGACCCCCAGACAGACCAAACCCACGCACCGCTGTATACTCGTATTCAGCGCCAAAGTCCCCTGCTGCCACCACGCCCAAAAGAAAGGCTGAAAAGGAAGCTAAATGAGACCAAGCCAAGGTGAAGGACAAGCCACAGAGAAGATCTGCTAGGCTGTCTGCCAAACCTGCTCCTCCAAAGCCAGAACCCAGGCCTAAAACGGCCGCTGCAAAGAAGGGAGAGAAGGTTCCCAAGGGAAGAAGGGGGAAGCCAATGCCGGTAAAGATTCGAGTAAACCTGCAGAAAATGGAGATGCCAAAACAAACCAGGCACAGAAAGCTGAAGATGCTGGAGAAGCCAAGTGACATTTTTGATAACTGTCTACTTCTGGTGACTGTACAGTTTGAAATACTATTTTTGTCAAGTTTTATAAAAACGCAGAATTTTGTTTTACTTTTTTTTTTTTTAACTCTATTGTTAGCACACAGAACACTTCATTGTTGAGGGGGGAAAGGATCATGTGTCACTAACAAAATATCACCCAAGCTAGATTGAGGACAGAAAACCTTTTTCCTTGATAATTTTGAAAGACTCCTGTTGGCTTCCAGGAGAGACATCCTGGCCTTGCATAGGTGGCCATCAAGGCACAAAATGCCTCAGAAAACTCTAAATTCATTTTTATATCCTCTTCCCACTTTACTATCAACACAGACTTAATTCCCTTAAAACCAGAGACCTGTTGGAACCTGACCCCCAGAAGTGGTTTTCTAGTCTATTGGATGATTGTTCGATATTCCTCGAGTGTTCTCAGAAGATCACTGGTTCCTTTTATAAAAGATTGTGGATCTTCAGATTGATAATTCTGCCATGTTCATATCCTGAAAGTCAGGGTTGGCGTGTGAAAAGTCATTAAACAACTTCCTTAAAGTGAAACCCTCACTCTGAGCTACTTCCCCCTTTCAAAGCACTGAATGAAGATTTCATTGGGTTTTTACAGTGGCTTTCTGACTTTGGTAGTCTATACAAGAAGAGAATTTAGAAGTTCTTGTATACTGTTGATTGTCTGCTCATGTCCTGCCTGAAATATCATGATTGTTTATGAAAAGTATCTTTAATAAAGCTGATTACAGTTTTTTAAAAAGGAAATTGATAAATAAACTTGAATCCTTTTTTTTGTTTGTTTGTTTTGTTTTGTTTTGTTTCTGTTTTTCCAAACAGGGTTTCTCTGTATAGCCCTGGATGTCCTGGAAGTAGCTTGGTAGACCAGGTTGGCCTTGAACTCAAATCCTCCAGCCTCTGCCTTCCTAGTGCTGGGATCAAAGGTGTGTGCCACCATGACCAACTTGAAATTATGCACTTTTTAATTGTAGGAATATATCTTATCTTATGTAAATGTAAACTTTTCCCATTCTCTTTTTTCCAGTTTTACCAAGGACCATTAAAAACCATAAAACTGGACCAGTTCTTGGACCAGCATTTGGAAGCCAGTGATTTCAATTTTCTGAACTTCCCTTGGCCATCTGTCACACTCTCTAGTCTGATTCAGTACCCAGCATTACTAACACTGGCCAGCTCATAGTCTTCAAAGAGGATTTGATGGTGTGGTGGATACATATGTGTGCTGGAGTGCCAGGATCACACTGGGCAGGCAAGGGAGACCCTGAATCTCACACAGACAGAGACATGAACAGGTCAGAAGGAGAAGGATTCATGGCCTCTTTCCCCTCACCAGCCAAGTTTTTCCTTGACTGGTGTTCATAGGTAAGAATCTAAAAGAGCAGGATCGTGAAAAAGGCCATGTTTATATACAGGAGGGTGTTAGCATTCAGGCACAGCCCTGACTACACAGACATAGGAAACTCCTCCAAGCAGCTAGCATGCCTTCTTTCTCCTGGCTGGTACTTTCCACTCCTTTCACACTCAAATACTCAACCTCTAGTACCTAGAACATTCAGAGACAACCTGAGTTATATGAGACCCTGCAGAGAGAGAGGCAGAGACAAAGGGAGATGGGAGTGAAGGACAGAGACACAGAAGCCCCGCTATTCTCACTATTCTCGTCGGAGTCATTTATAGGCTCTTTGTCTGTTGTTTTTGTTTTTGTTTGACACCCTGATCATTTATTCAAGAACGTCCTTAAAGAGCTGGAGAGGCGGCTCAGAGGTTTAACATGCTGGCTACTCTTCCAGAGAACCCTTGTTCAGGTCCTAGCACCCACATACCAAACAGCTCTAACTCCAGTCCCAGGGGATCTGATGTCCTCTGCTGGCCTCCACAGACATTGCCCACCCATGGTGCTCAGACATACATGCAGGCAAAACACTCAGACAATTAAAAAAAAAAAAAAAAAAAAACAACTGCTGGGCTGGAGAGACGGCTCAGTGATTAAGAGCATTGACTTCTTCCAGAGATCCTGAGTTCAATTCCCAGCAGCCACATGGTGGCTCACAACCATCTATAATAAGATCCAACGCCCTCTTTTAGTGTATCTGAAGACAAGGACAGTGTACCCATATACATAAAATAAATAAATCTTTAAAAAAATAAAAAACTAGGGGTTGGGGAGTTAGCTCAGTGGTAGAGTGCTTGCCTAGCAAGCGCAAGGCCCCTGGGTTCGGTCCCCAGCTCCAAAAAAAAAAAAAAAAAAAAAAAAAAATTAAAAAAAATTAAAAACTGACATTCTAAAAAAAAAAAAAATGCCTCCTTAAATCTGATTTAGCTCAAGGCTGACGGTATTTGGAATCTCTGAAGAATGTCAAAAGAGAGGACATGTGTAGTGTCTGGGTCCTGGCCAGCTAGGCTTGTTTAAGGTAGTGTCATTATTGGGACACTTAGACTCATCAAACCTGCTTCGTCGTCTCCCCTGTATCTTCAAAGACTAAGAGACTGGAGGGCTGAGTGGGTAGCTCAGTCAGGAAAGTGCTTGACATGAAAGCACACTGCCTGAGTTCACTCTCTAGCACCTAAGTAAAAAGCCAGGCACGTAATGCCCCGAAATCTCAGCACCACCGAGGTCTTAGTCACTGATATGTTGCTGTGAAGACACCATGGCCAAGGGACCCAAAAGAACAAAGCATTTAGCATTTAAACGGGGGCTTGTTCACAGTTTCAGAGGACTAGTCTGTGATCATCATGAGATGTGTGGCAGCAGGTAGGCAGGCAGGCATGGCGCTAGAGCAGAAGCTGAGAGTTTACAGCCTGATCTGCAGGCAGACAGAGATAGTGAGAATAGTGAGACGGGGCCTGGTGTGAGCTTCTGAAACTTCAAGTCAACCCCGAGTAGCACAGCTCTACCAATGAGGCCACACCTCCAAATCCTTCCTAAGCAGGTCCACCAACTGGGAATCAAATCTATGAGCCTACGGGGGCCATTCTCAGTCAAACTATCACAGGAGAGGTAGAAATGAGAGGAACCCTAGAGCTTCTGGCCAGCTAGCCTAGCATTAATCTGTAGACCCAGCTTCTAGTGAGAGACTTTGTCAAGAAGTTGAGGTAGATGGCTCCTGAGGATTAATACTCAAAGTTGTCCTCTGGCTTTCAAAAGTCCTTTTTTTGTTTGTGTAGGTATATTTGTGTGTGTGTGTGTGTGTGTGTGTGTGTGTGTGTGTGTGTGTAAATTAATAAAGGAAATTAAGTTTATTTTCAGTTTGCCTGAACCAGGAAAAGAAAGACCCCTAGTTTCTCCCCACCTCCTCTGCAGGAAAAAAACTAAATAAACTGGAAAATACACATGCAAAGCTCTCAGAGCCACTTGAAAGGTCGCCCTGGGAAACAAGTTCCCCCAGTGGCGGGTGTCAGAATTTCAGCCTTTCCCTTCCCTCAACAGGGGATTCCTAGAGTTCATGGTTTCAACAACTTGATATGGAGAGGAAGAGGCACAACGTTCTCTCTTTTGACTATCTCCTGCCACTGCCACTGAAGCAGGCTGGGTTAGTGGGTGCCCAGTGTTAGGGTGGAGTCCGCCCAGTTGTTCATCAAGACTGGATGCTTGATCTCAGTCCAAAATTTGCTTTTCTATGACTGATTGCCTAATCTCGGAGCCCAAGATCTCAAATGGAAGGGTGAAAAGCCCCCAAATCAGTCTCCAAAGACTCAAGCATGATAGGCTGGCTGACTTTTTCTTTTTAATTTGGGAGGGGGCAACCTTTTGAAAATTTGAATGAATAAGCCACTCCTCTTAATTTAAATTCAAATTCACTATTCCTTAATATCAAAGAAGACTTGAGATGTGATAACGCGTTCATCCTCCAGTGCTTTACCGCGCTTTCAACCTATTTTGGAGACAGTTGATGGTGTCAAGACCCGTGATGGAATGGATTCTTTACAAGGCCGAACATTTGTCTATGAAATCGTACTTCTTGGAAATCATACGCAAACAAAAGAATTATTAAGAGGTCTTTTCTACGGGTGTAAGAAGTATAGTCTGCTCACCCAGAACTTGGGTCTCTTTGTGGATTCCAGGGTTCCTTTTAAGACTTAAAAAGCTGCTTTTATCTAGTGAAGCCTCATCCCAGCCAGAGCCAGGGGACAGGATCCAGAGCCCTCATTGAAGTGACAGCCATGCACATGCAGAATTGCAATGCCTTTGGTCTTAGGCTTTGTGGTCAGGGATAACAGGATCACCCACAGGATCTGCCCACAGGGTGAATTCGGGAAAACTCACTGCAATGTCATGCACTGAGCGTTTAATGAAATTCTCCCTGCAGCAACTTGTGACAGGGCGTGGGGATCTTCTCCGGGGTCGGCACACTTCGGCAGGAGTGACTGTGTCATCCGGGGGCAGGTGTTCCCAGCCGTCCTTTACCTGTTGTCCCCTCGTGTCAGATTCAGCCAGGAAAGCACGTGACTGGCTCATCCCCCCCCCATTACACTGGGAATTACCAAGTGGTTGCCTAGCAACTCCCACAGAGCAATCAACGCGGTCTCTGTGGAGTGTAGAGTGGTTGGCTCTCCTCTCAAGAACATTTGCATTTTTCTCTTGGGTCTCTGGGAGAAAAAAATAGGTATGTTTCCCCAGCCCTGAAGCTATTCAAATGACGGTCTTTTGTCTTTCCTTTCCCCAGCATTTATTCTACACTTCATTATCACAATAAATGACAATTATTTGCTCTGGTTATTATTATGGCAAATGCGTCAATCCAATTCAGTAAATACTCTTACTGAACTGATAGCACTCTGCACACTGTAAGGAATTATAAGGGTGAACCACTGTGGTTCCGCTTCTCAGCCAACTTGAAATTTGGTACGGAACAGTGGGGAGCCCAGCTCAGTGGTAGAACACTTAACCTAGCGCATAGGACAAAATCCAGGGTGTGGTTGCAAGCCCGGGGGAAAATGAATATAATTGCTTATATCTTTGATACGTGTAGAAATTGCTTGCTTACGTGTGGAACAACTGTGTGTATGTGAAATGACGGTATTTTTATTTAGGATAATTTCTTTGTGTTTGATCGAAGAATTTTTTTCTTTTTTCTTTTTTTCTTTTACAGATTCCTGTCTGTCTGGTTAAAGATGCAATCAGTTCGGAAAACTGTAATCAGTTCAAAATCACTTTTAAGCCCCAGCTCCTGTTGGAATCTAAATAATTAGCAGCCTTTAAAAGGCTCTTGTAGGAACGTGTCACTGCCAGCGTTGATAGGATGGCACAGCCCAGCCTGAGCCTGTGCCGCAGTCTCTCTGCGTGATTGCTGCATGGAGTTCAGAGTCTACACCTCTACTTCACACATTCCGGTTTAAAGGATCCTCTTCCTTATCTCTCGTTGTCTGCTTTGGAGCAACATGACTGCCTCTCTCCAGCTAAGGAAGGTCTTCGGTCCTTTCTGACTCAGACCAGCAGAGAAGGCTGGAGGGAGGGCTGTTGTGTCTGTGCACCCCCACACACACATTCACATAGTCCCGGAAATCTGCTATGAATCACATGGGGACCCTAAGTGTGTACATTAATACCACACCCAAAGGACTGCCTGAGCCAAGGGAGTAAGGAATGGCCTGTATTGTATCCATGGGCTTTTCTAGAAAACTGAGACTGGAGAGATGGCTGAGAGGTTAAGAGCACTCACTGATCTTGCAGAGGACCTGGATTGATGTTGACTTCCTAGTATCTCTCTCTCTCTCTCTCTCTCTCCCTCTCTCTCTCTCTCTCTCTCTCTCTTTCTCCTGCTCCCTCCTTCCCTCCCTTCCTCCCTCTCTCCCTGGCTCTCTCCCTCCCTCCTTTTCCCGCCCCCCACTCTCAAAATCAAACAAAACCAGTGGAAATGACTCCTGCTGCCTAGAGTCTAGACTAGCAACCTAAGTTCCTTCCCCGGAACTGATCCCTGGAACACACATCAGAAAGCAGAAAATCAAATCCCCAAACTTGTCCTGACCTCCACACATAGGCTATGGCGTGTTCTCACCCATCCCACCCCCAACACAAATAAATGAAATTAAAAAAAAAATTTTTTTTTTTTTGTTTAAATGGACCTGAGTCCGATCCAGTGCCTTTTGATGCGGGCACATCCTTGACTGCTTTAATCTATACAGCATGTGCCACAGTTTGTCAGTGTGTCTTCTCCTTCAGACTTCAGGTAAAATAGCAAAAAAATTCCCCTCAGAAGCCTGTATCCAGTCTGGATATCTGGATCATTGTCCCTAACACAGAACAAAAACCTATTTCCTCACCATTCAGAAACCCTGCAGCTAGACTTCTCTAGGGCCGCTGTGGGGACCATTCCTGAGAGATTCCTCCCTTTGAACTAAGAGACCCTTCAAGTAGCTGGGGGTTGGGCAACCCGCAAGTGGGTAGAAGGCTGTCCTGGATAATCCACTTGGAAGGAGACTGCTTGTAAGTTTATTTGTTTACTTTAAATTTTATTTTACATGTATGGATGTCTTGCCTACTTGTATGCCTATGTACTCTGTGTGTGTGGTGCCCGGAGAGGTCAGAAGAGGGCTTAGGACCCCCTGGATCTAGAGTTACAGGTGGTTGTGAGTGGCCCTGTGGGTACTGGGAACCAAACCCAGGTCCTCTGGAAGAGAAGCTTGCGCTGTTAACTATTTATTTATTATATATTTATTTTTTGAAATATACTTTTTATTTGCTTGGTTTTTTTTTGAGACAGGATTTCTTTGTGTAGCCCTGGCTGTCCTAGAGCTTCCTATGTAGACCAGGCTGGCCTCAAACTCAGAGATTCTCCTGCCTCTGCCTCTGAGTGCTGGGATAAAAGGAAGGAAACACTACTCCCAGCAAATGTTTCCCTTCTTAACTGTCTGGACTTAATGACACAGACCTTTAATCCCAGCACTCAAAAGGCAGGCAGGTGGAGCTCTGTGAGTTCCAGGCCAGCAAGGGATACATAGTGAGACACTGTTGGGGAAAAAAAAATTGCTTTTAATTGCTCCAAATCTTACCTAACTACCTCTCCCTCTCCCCCTCTCTCCCTCACTCTCCTTCTCCTCCCCCTCTCCTTCCCTTCTTCCTTCCTCTCTGTTTCTGATTGCTCTTCCAGAGAACTTGAATTGGGTTCCCAGTACCCATATGGTGGCTCACAACTTTCTATAACTTCAGTCCTAGGGGATCCAATGCCCTCTTCCGGTCTTCAAGGGCACCGCCTGTACAAGGTGCACAGGCATACACACAAGCAAAGCACCCATATTCTGAAAATAAAAATAAAGGTTAAAATTTTTTAACTTAAAAGATAATGTCGAGTGTCAAGCAAGAGATGACATCCCAGAACTCGAAAGGGGAAGTTCAAGGCCCGGGGCTGGAGATGGCTCAGCGGTTAAGAGCACTGATTGCTCTTCCAGAGGTCCTGAGTTCAATTCCCAGCAACCACATGGTGGCTCACAACCATCTGTAATGAGATCTGATGCCCTCTTCTGGTGTGTCTGAAGACAGCTACAGCATACTCATATAAATAAAATAAATAAATCTTAAAAAAGAAGAAGAAGTTCAAGACCAACCTTGGCTATGTGAGACATTGTTTAAGTACAATAACCTGAATGAGGTACACACCCCTCTCTTTAAAGGCTCCTCTCAGAAGCTGGCTTCGTGAAACCTTGCTGGTCGAGTACTTGCCTGGCATGCACTAAGCTCTTGGTTTGATCTTCAGCACCAGCATAACACTGGGTGTGATGGTTCATTCCCGTAGTCCTAACACTCAAGAGGCAGAGACCAGAGGATCAGAAGTCAAAAATTATCCTCAACTACGGACTTCAAGGCTAGTCTAGAATACATGAAACCCTAAAGTAGTGGTGAAATTTTAAAACAAAGATGTCATCTAACAGATGTTAGTGTAGGAAAGGGCCCCTTCGTGCAAGCCTGTGAGATGCTTTCGGATGAGAGCAGCAATGGCTGTGCTCCAAGCTTAACGCTGCCTTGTACTCCTGTGCTATGAGAATTCTCTCCATAGAAATACCCACTCCCACACCCAGAAAGGAAGCCAACACAAAACAAACTATTTCTATCCAGAAAACACAAAAGACAAAGATAGAAAATGTGGTTGCCCTGAAAGCAGATGTCAGTGTGTGACAGACCAAGGAAGCCAGCGCGATAGATAGAACTCAGGGTGTGGCACTAAACACGTCCAGTGTCAGTAGAAGGCGGGCCCTGCTACCTCCGGCTGGGTTCCTTCTGTGATAGTTCTCCACCACTGTGGCAAGACACCTAACATGAAAGAGAAAAGGTGCGCTGGGATACAGTTTTAGTTCTTATACAACGAGGAAACAAACAAAGGCAGATGTCAGGACACCCACTTTCAATCCCAGCTCTCAGGAGGCAGAGGAAAAAACAAGGTTCAGAAAGCCCGGAGTGGATTCCTCCTGGCTCCTGAGGAGTGGAGTGGCTCCTGGATGCCCTGTAGCTCTTCCCCTCTAGTCTCTATGGTTGCGCCGGCGTTGACAGTATCGGCGCCTCACGAGTACTGAGGCTTCCAACTTTGTGGTCGATCTCTGAACGTTGCTGGGGCTTGGCGCTGCGCTGTGTCCGAGAAGAAGCAGCCTGTCGACTTGGGTCTCCTGGAAAAGGACGACGAGTTCGAGGAGTTTCCCGCGGAAGACTGGGCCGGCTTAGATGAAGATGAAGATGCCCATGTCTGGGAGGATAATTGGGATGATGACAATGTAGAAGACGACTTCTCCAATCAGTTACGCGCTGAGCTGGAGAAGCATGGTTACAAGATGGAGACTTCATAGCCCCAGGAATGTTCCAGGAACTTAAACATGGACTCTACCACATTCTCGGACAGAGAAACCAGCATGGGATACTTTAAAGAATATGTTTATTTCATTATCTCTGGGATTTATTTTTGTTTGTATAATAAAAACATAAGTAAATAAATGTTTCGATCTAAAAAAAAAAAAAAAAAGAAAGCCCGGAGTGCTCAGCACAGGTTCAAGAGCAAGAAGCAAAAGAGGTCCTGCTTCAGTGAGGTTGAAGGCAAGATCTACCTCCTCAAAGTTTCCCTCTGACATCCACGGATGTCACATGCACACACAAATACACACACACACATGTGCACACACATACACACACACATGCACACACATGAACACACACACACACACACACACACACACACACACAAACACAGATGGCTCGGCAGTCAAGAGAGCCTGCTGCTTTTGCAAAGGATCCAGTTTCGGTTCAACCCCACACAGCCCCACTCTCCCACGCTACTTTTCATCTTGGAATCGTTGTTGAGGATCCTCTAATGACATCATACTTCCTACCAGGAACTTAGGTGATATAACATTTTTTTAAAAAAATATTCCACTCACAGACTAAGGGTCTTCCCCTCAACCTTCAGGCATTCTTCCAGTGTTGTTCTGGTACCTTTTTGGTCTTACCAGAAGGATCCAACATGTTCAGGAATTGACTGGCACCGATTGAACCCATTCGAGCCCATATAGAGAGAGCTCCCCTCTGTGACTGAAGCCCATCCACTACTGGCACAAATGTTAACTATGGAAACCAAAGAGCTCAGCCTATGGTATCAAATTGTCATGATGCTGGCATTTAGCCCTAGGCAAGATCATTCCCTACCGTGGGTAACAGTTAACAGTGGTAGGTGGATTGATGCTTTCCTCCCTCTGAGGACAGATTTTGAGGATACAATGTCTGGCCCCATCATTTGCCATGTCCCTTGCAGAACTGTGTCCCTTTGCTATTGCAAAGGTCCTATGTATCACTAAGCACCCAAGGATGGCCCTTAATGCTTCATCCTCCTGTCTCTACCTCCCAAGTGCTGGACCATAATAAACAGTTTTTGTTTTGTTTTGTACCATGGATCGAACCCAGGGTCTCACGCATGTCACGTGTGCACTCTTCCAGCTGAGCTGTGAAGCCCCGGTCTCCCTTTGGTTTCTCTGTATATACTTTGTCCCTGACCATCTGTCAGCCCTTTGCTCCCCCATCTGCATGTTCTCTGCTGACTTTGTGGTTTTCCTGGCTGGGTGGGGGAAAGCAGTATAATCTCCCGTGTGTGCCCAGGCTGGCCACGTGGGCTCGAACGCTCTCACGCCACACCCCTCCACTCCGGGCCCCTCTCATCTTCTCTACACCCCATACTTGACACATGAGTAAGCTTCCGCTTGCAAAGCACTGATTCCAGAACCAGGAATGCTCAGGACCCAGCCAATAAAGTGTGTGATTGTCGAGGACTTCTCACAGAATATCTGTGGCCCCAGATGAAGGGCACGCCTCTGAACTGACTAGAACACAGGGTTCTTTAGCAACGAACATGAACCAGACCTTGGCTGAGCTGTCTGGAAAACAAGTCAACAACTCCCTCTCCAACCAGAGAAAGAAACGAGAAAATGGCTTAGTTTAAAACCAACAGGCTTTGGTACCAAGGCTGCTTGTTTAAATGTCTCTCTTTCAGTGTTACGTTTGGCCAAAGAAAGTCTCTGGGACGAGGAACACATAGACTCTGTATGAAAAGAAGGCAAAATACCGCTTTCATGGGAAATGCAGTGACCAGGATGTACACGTAGCCTTGGCGACCAACAAATAATGTTAGGAAACACAGTTGCGGAAGGGCAGAAATAGGACATTGGCGAGGTGCTCCAAAAAAAGAACAATATCACATGAAACAGTATTCAGCTAATGAGGGGGATGTGTTGCCATTGTATTAACCGTGGGAGTTATGAAGTGATCAAGAGATGGTTTCTGGGTTGAAACAGAAAAAAGAAGTGTGCCTGGCCACTGGAATAAATGTGTTCACAGTTCTTCTCTACCCGTATTCTAAGTCTTCACTGATAAACTGCTGTTCCTCACAGGCATCTGAGCATTTTATAAATTGGTTCTAAATTAATTTATTTATACAAACAAGAGGGTTTTCCCCCCACCTATCCTGGGACTTGGCGTCCCTTAAGAGTGGCCTCTGATGACCACTGTCTGACCAGTGGTGCTGCACCCTCAAGGACAGTAGAGTTGGGGGAAAGTCTTGTTTTTAGAATGGATAAAGCGCAGTAATTTAGTGGTTTCGAAAAGCCTTTCTCACTCGACGTACTCATTCCAAGTTGGCAGGAGCCTCTGTTCCATGTGGTCATTCAGAAAACCAGGTTTTGTTTTGTTTTGTTTTTACATCTTCTAGGATATATTTCGCTTGCAGGCTCAAAGCTGAATCTCAGGCAGATCCTTGCTCTGACTCAAAGAGCTGAAAAGCAGTCCGGATTAGACGAACCGCTGACTTAAGACGCAGGAATTCCCATGTCTTCTGCTCATAGAGTGTGATGCAGTTCCATCACATCTCTGGCACGGAGGCCAGAGATCGTTAGCCCCAGATGGACAACTACCGACCCCATTATAACTATGCACCTGTGGGGACTGGAGAGATCATTCAGAAGTTGAGAGCACTGGCTGCCCTTCCAGAGAACCTGGGTTCAATTCCCCGCACCCACAAGGCAGGTTGCAACCATCTGTAACTGTAGTCCCTTGTGGTGTGCTCTTCTCTTGGCCCTTCTGCAGGTACCAGAGAGGCACGTGATACACAGACAAAACAGCCATACACATTTTTTAAAAATTTTAAATGCACCTGTGGAAAAGGAAAGAGAAGTCATTGGTAGAGTCTGCTCTGGATGAAGGCCCTTCGTTGCTAATTTATTCCAGAGACACCTCAGAGAGAATTTATGCAACATCTGAGGGCAGCTATGGTCTGCTTCTGGCACAGGCCTTCCACAGCTACACAGTGAGGTCTTCCATACATTGTGAGCTCTCGCCTTGACCCACTTCAGAGGAAACCGTTTGTTACGAAGACAGTAGTTGTCACCTCTCATCTCTGTCATCTCAAATTCTTCACCCGACTGCTAGAAGTTGGACTTGATTTTCC
Source organism: Rattus rattus (assembly GCF_011064425.1). NCBI lineage: Eukaryota > Metazoa > Chordata > Mammalia > Rodentia > Muridae > Rattus > Rattus rattus. Next base: position 101,020,336 of record NC_046160.1, on the reverse strand, counting down.
TCTTAGAACATCCTTGATGCCCTATGGGCAGAGCTAATTCTACTCTTAGGTCCGGAGGAGGCCATATAACTAGTTAGGCCAATTAGACCATCACTTTCTCTGACCAGGGTGTTTTATTTGGGTTAGTTCTATGGTCAAATTAGCCAGTCATATGCCATGAAAACTTCCCTGGGCAACAAATGAAGAAAAAACACACTTCTTTTTTTTTTCTTTTTTTTTTTTTTTTCCTTTTCTTTTTTCCGGAGCTGGGGACCGAACCCAGGGCCTTGTGCTTACTAGGCAAGCGCTCTACCACTGACCTAAATCCCCAACCCGAAAAAACACTTCTTATGTTCTTAAGTTTATTGGTTCCTTCCTTCCTTCCTTCCTTTCTTCCTTCCTTCCATCCTTCCTTCCTTCCTTCTTTTCTCTCTTTCTTTCTTTCTTTCTTTCTTTCTTTCTTTCTTTCTTTCTTTCTTTCTTTCTTTCTTCAAGACAAGGTTTCACTGTTTAACCCTGGCTGTCCTAGAACTCACTCTGTAGACCAGGCTGGCGTCTGCCTCCAAGCACTGGGACTAAAGGTATGTGCCACCACTGCCCCGACTTTCAAATGGGGTGGTTAGGCCTGGTTCGCTCACAATCACCCATCCCTTCAGGGAGACAGATGGAAAGGATCAGAGTCAACAGACTAAAAACAAGTTCTTGAGATGATGTTTGAGTCATTGGATCAAGTTCAGTCTCAACCATAGCTATGTCCAACCCCCTGCCATCTGACTCCCCACTTTTAAGTCATTTCAGGATGAGTTTTCTTTTCTTTCTTTTTGTTTTGTTGTTGTTGTTGTTGTTGTTGTTTTTGTTGTTTAAGATAGGGCCTTAGGTAGTGTAAGCTGGCCTTGTCCCCATCATGGCCTTGAATTCCCAAATGCTGAGATCACAGGTTTGCACCAGCATTCCTGGGTACCAGTTGTTACAACTAAAGAGCAGAAACAGATATTTGCTAGACTTAGCCTTTCTTCTGCATGAAATTCAACTTCACCTGGGAATGAGTGGCCCAGCTTCTCTCTGAATCTCCTCAGCTATTTGATCACTGAACAGGCAGTGATGATTGCCAAACAGATTATGGGGCCCTAAAGGGACATGTGTCAGTGTCTAGAGATAGTTTCGAGTTCATGGGAGGAGGAACTACTGGGTTCTTATGAATGGAAGCCAGAGAGACACATGGCATCCTCCAACATATGGCACAGCCCCTTCAACGAAGAATTATTCAACCCAAAATGTTTAGCACCATGTATCTTGGTCTCTTGAGGTTACCATAGCAAAATACCTTAGTCTGGGCAAGTACTTGGAAACAACAAAACTTGCAGGGCAGTGGTGACACACGCCTTTAGTCTCAGCGCTCAGGAGGTAGAGACAGACAGATCTCTAAGTTCAAGGACAGCCTGGTGTACAGAGCGAGTCCCGGAACAACCAGGGCTACACAGAGGAGGCCTGTCTTGATTAACTAATTTAAAAACAAAACAAAAAAAATAAATAAATAAACAACAAAAACTATTGCTCACCATTCTGGAGGCTGAGAAGTCCAGAATCAAGGCATCAGACAGATTTTTGTATGCCAAGGGCTTCATTTCTCACAAGTATTGCCTTCTATAGGTCTTCAAATGCAGATGGGGCCAACACGCTCCCTCGGCCTCCTGTTTAAGCGCCCAAATCCATTCCTTAGGTCAGAATCCTGAAGCCCTAATCACTTTTCAAAGGACCTGCCTCTTGGGACTATGGCTTTGCTGAGGTAGCTTTTCACATCTGAGTTTGGAAGAAGCACCATTCTTCAGACCAGAATGCCTTGCTGGTTCCACATAACGTATCTACTCCTGAGACGCTCCTCAGACAAACATGCTCCAGGAGACTAAGAGCCCTAGAAAGGCCACCCTGCTGCTCTCCGGGGCTTGTCAGGCCAAGCCAACTGACAGCCACTTGTTCACAGTTAAGTAGTTATTTACCTGTTGGCAGAAACTAAGCTGAAATCCATTTCCTTGGGGTAGGGGGTGGGGACTCTTCTGTGTGCCAAGACCCAAGAAAACTAAAAAAGAGTGTCCTGATGGCAAAGATTTAAGCACCTGAAGCCTTAAGGAGGCAGGTTCAAGGGGCGGTAGAAGTCCTCTCTGGAAGGCTATGCAGAATGAACTTGGTTAGCCCCTGCGTGTGCGCCTTACTGTCCTTGTGCATATGATTAACCAATACTCTGCTGAAACAAGGGGGAGGGAGATTCAGGATCCCTGCTCTGTCTGCACTGGGAGGCAGGGCAGGGGTCCTAGGAGCTCCCCAGACATACACACAGGCAAAACAATCATGCACATAAAATAAAAGTTTCTATTTTTTAAACAAAAAGTGTGTGTGTGTGTGTGTGTGTGTGTGTCTGTGTCTGTGCGTCTGTGCGTCTGTGCGTCTGTGCGTCTGTGTCTGTGTCTGTGTCTGTGTCTGTGTCTGTGTCTGTGTCTGTGTCTGTGTCTGTGTCTGTGTCTGTGTCTGTGTCTGTGTATGTACTCGAATGCATGGAAGCCCAGGGGACAGACGACCTACCATACCCTCCTCAGGAGGCATCTACCTTGTTTTTTGAGACAAAGTCTTCCGCTGGGAACTGGGGCTGACTGATTAGACAAGGCTGCCTGGCTAGTGGACCCCAGGGATCCCCTGTCTCTCCCTCTGCATCCCTGAGCACAGGCCCAGCTTTGGTTTTTCCCACTGGGTTCTGGGACTCCACCTTAGCTCCTCATGCTTTGCAAGACAAGGAAGACAATATTGAGCTCTCTCCCCCGCCCGGCCTCTGTTTTGTTTGCTTACTTGGTTGGTTGGTTGGTTTGGTTCTCTTTGAGACAGAGGCTCGTGTAACTCAGGTTAGCTTGGAATTCACTGTGTAGCCAAGGATGACCATGAAATCCTGGTCCTCTTGCCTCCACCTCCTGGGTGTTGGGATTACCACTTACCATTACATCAGGTTTACCTAATCCTAGGGATCAAACGAAGAGCTCTTAGCACAGCTCAACCAGCTGACTACATTCCTGCCCTAAAGCCTGCCCCTTAGGACAGAGTCGTCCCAGGTTGGTGAAAGGACAGGGAGAGCAGAAGAGTAGGATCCAGCCAATTGTTTTTCAATAGCTAACCAGACTTTTAAAGGACTCTCAGACCACAGCTCTATCACCCTGGGGACATTATCATTAGAACTGTCCCCAAGTTCCTTCCCTCCCCCATCTCCCTGATTTGCTCTAAGCTTTCCAGAAAAAAAATCTTTTGTCCCCAGGCAGGAGCTTCTTGTCCTCAGGCCAAGGCCCAGCCTCCCTGCCCCCTCCCTCTTCTACCCCCGGGTGAAGTCAGGCCAAGGCTGGGTGAAGAGTTCGAAGGGTGTGGGCGTTCTGTGCTAGAACAAGGAGTCCTCTTTTTGTTGCCACTGATCTCTGTCATTTCCAGACAGAAAGGAAGTTAAAAAAAAAAAAAAAAAAAAAAAGTAAACATTCTTCTTCAGTCCTAGAGGACAGCTGAGGGACGAGCAGGAACCTCACATGGAGGCCCTGCCTTTAGGGACCACAGGTAGAAGATCCACGGGGGCTCATTTGACAAAGCCTGAGGCTCTGTGAAACCAGCCCCACCCCACCCACCCCACCACGGCCTGGGAAGTGACCCAGTGCGACCCCTTTGTTTTAGCTGGTCCATGCTCACTCCCAATGCATGTGATGGGCAGGGAGGGGGAAGTTGGACCTTTCAGGTCATAAAATCCACTGCCCCTCAGGGAGTTAAAGCATCTCAAAGGCAGCAAGTGACAACTGTCATCTTCCTTCAGAGATGAATCTTCTGTTGAAGTATGGAGTTGGGGGCCACTGGACTCTAGGGATGTGGGCATAAAAAGCATTGTCAGTCTCTCATACGAACACCTCCACCCGCTAGTAGCTTTCAGGGTCTGAGTGATAGAGGAGCAGAAGAAGGAAGAGGAGGAGGAAGGGGGGAAAGAGGAAGAAGAGGAGGAAGAGGAGGAAGAAGGGGAGAAGGAAGAGGAGAAGGAGAAGGAGCTGGAAGAATGGAGGAAACAGGGCTGCCCTCCCTGTCTCTGGCAGACAATGAAATCTCTTCCTTAGGAGATCCCTGGGCTCTGTGGTTCTCCCTTAAGCATTCTTTATTCGCAACTCCATACAGGTCAATAATCTGGACTCCATCTTCACTCTCCCTAAACTCAGCATCCCTTCCCACTTCCTGCTGAAAGTCCCTTGTTCCTCCAGGAGGCACTCAAACCACAGTGGCGGGCTCAGTCCAGTCACGCCTGCAGGAAGCCTATGGGAAGCACTCACAAGGCCACTCCCAATGAGATGGTTCTACTGAGCCCTGGGATCCTCAGCTCTGAATGTCTCTGTGGATGAAGACTGTGGGACCAGAAAGCCCTTGGGAGTATAGCTTTTAGCAAACAGCTTTGACTTTTCCTTTCTTGCTTTTCTATTGCTGTGCTATGACCAAGACAGCTTGTAATTGAAAGTGATAATTTGGATTTTATAGGCTTAGTGCCCATGACCACCATGATGAGAAGCATGGCCTCAGGCAGACATGGACAGTACAGCACAATAGCTGAAAGCTCATGTCTCAAACCACATGAGAAGCAAAGAGAGCTACCTGGGTATGGCACTAATCTTTTAAAAACTGCAAAGCCTGTCCCCATGAACACGCCTTCTCCAACAAGGCCACGCCTCCTAATCCTTCTCAAACAGTTCCACCACTGGAGGCCAAATATTCAAACATATGAACCAATGGAGGTCCATTCTCAACCAAACCACAGCTCCTGTTCCCCACATTCCCTCAAGTATTGTTTTCTGTTTCTTGTTTCTTGTGTTTTGTGTTTTGTTTTAAGACAGGGTCTCACTATGCACCCGGGGTTATCCTGAAGCTATGTAGACCAGGTTGACCTTAAACTCACAGAGATCTGCCTGCCACTGCCTCTCAAGTACCCACACTGCTTCTTCTTTCTTTTTCTTCTAATGATATTTTTTATGTATCTGGAGAGAGGTGTGCACTGAGGTGAGCATGTAGAGCTCAGAGGACTACTTGGAGGAGTCGGTTCTCTCCTTCTTGTAGGTCATGAGGAAGAAACTCAGGTCATCAGGCTTGAATGCAGCAATCTTTACTTGCTAAGCCATCTCACTCCACACACACATACCTCTTTTATGTATGCATGTGTGCCTATATGCTTGTGTGTGTTTGTGTGTATATAGACGTGCATGAGGGTAGACGCCAGAGGTCAACCTTGGGTCTCACCCACAAGAATAATTCTACCTTGTTTTGTTTGTTTGCTTGTTTTGTTTTTTAAAGATTTATTGTACACTGTCGCTGTCCTCAGACACACCAGAAGAGAGCATCGGATCCCATTACAGATGGTTGTGAGCCACCATGTGGTTGCAGGGAATTGAACTCAGGACCTCTGGAAGAGCAGTCAGTGCTCTTAACCACTGAGCCATCTCTCCAGCCCTCTACCTTGTCTTTTTGAGATGGTGTTTTCCAGCGGGACCCAGGGCTCACCAGCTAGGTTAAGCTGGTTGGTGAGCCCTCTCAGAGTCTCCACCTCCTTGGCACTGGGATTCCAAGACATCCATCCTTGGTTTGGTTGGTCGGTTGGTTTCCTTTACACTCAGATCCTCCTGTTTGCTGACTGAGCTGTCTCCCCAGCCTTGCACTTTTTGTTTTTGAGACAGGGTCGGTCTTTTCTTGGCCAGTGAGCCCCAGAGATCTAGCTGCTCAGAACTGGGATTACAAATATATGCCTCATGGCCAGCTTTATTTATATACACACACACACACACACACACACACACACACACACACACACACACTCAGGGGATTGAGCTTGGTCTTCACATTCGTGTACAAAGTGCTTTATGAACTAAGCTGATCTCCCTTGCTCTCCCACACTAGGGCCGCAGTCCAACCTTTATAATCTCTTACACAGGACCTGGAATGCTCAGGGTCCAGTCCCGCGGCTACAGTAATGGGTGGCCTGCCTGCTCATCCACCAGTGTGCACCTTCTATTATGAGTACCCCACAGGCGTACGTGTTTGACAATTTGGAAATTGGGGCAGTTGTGCCATCTTTAGGACATAGGACCTGCCTGGAGGAAAGTAAATCATTGGGGGGAGGTAGGCCTTAAATGTTGTAGCCCAGCCCCAGTCTGTATGGATATGTGCAGTGGTGTTTTCCATATATATATATATGTCCTGGGGAGTTATAGACGGTTGCAGGCTGTCATGTGGGTGCTGGGAATTGAATCTGGGTCCTCTGGAAGAGCAGCCAGTGCTCTTAGCAACTGAACTATCTCTCTAGGCCCCCAGACTGCTTATTGTCAGCTACAAGATGTGAGCAGACCGTCTTGTACTGCATCTGGAAGCTGCCCATCAACACGGCTCACTACTACAAAGGACACCATCCTATCAAGTGGAGAGTCATGTAAATCCTTCCTCCTGAAATTCTTTGTTCTGGGACACGATTTTTCTATGTAGTGCTAGCTGTCCTGGAATGAGTTCTACAGACCAGGCTGGCCTTGAACTTAGAGATTTGCCTGTCTCTGCCTCCCAAGTGCTGGGATTAAAGCACGTGCCACCATGCTTGGCTAAATTGTTTCTTCTTTTAAAAGGAAGAAGAATTAGAGAGGAGGAGGGGAGGAGGAGGAGGAGGAGGAGGAGGAGGAGGAGGAGGAGGAGGAGGAGGAGGAAGAGGAGGAGGAGGAGGAGGGAGGAAGAAGAGGAGGAGGAGGAGGAGGAGGAGGAAGAGGAGGAGGAGGGAAAGAGGAAGATTATTATCATGTGTACTGTGTGGATGGGCATTTTGTCTCCACGTACTTCTGTGCCACACACTGTGTGCAGTGCTCCTGGAGGCCAGAAGAGGGCAGCACATCCCCTAGGATCGGAGTTACAGAGGCTTGTTGTAGTCATGTTGGTGTTGAAAATTGATCCCAGGTCCTCTAGAAGAACAGCCAAGGTTCTTACAGGTTGGTCTTAAATTTGTGCTTCCTGAAGTATATAGAGGATGGTTCAGAGTCTCTCCAGACACCTTAAGGCTGCTGGGGTACTGCTTTTTGGGTAATGGCTTCTTTACGGAAACACGGGGCTCAAAATTCTGAAATCTTGTTTCTCCTTTGCTGACTTGGCTAAATAAGTCCTTTGGATATTTCTAGAACCAGGAACTCAGCAACTCCTTCTGCAGTTCACAGGCCTCATTTGCAGCAGGCTGGTGTGTCGTTGTGCCTTCTGATTCACCACTGGCGGGTTGGAACACCAACGAGATACCGCTTGGGTAGGCGAAATGCAGGGATGCTAGGCTACATTCCTTTCTCGCTACTGGGGTGCCAGGCTCGTGGGACCCTGACAGGGCACTCAGAGGAAACAAAATGTGGCCTAAAATAGGGGTCCCAGCCCATGTTTCTCCGGGTGAGAAATGGTGGGGGCTGGAGACTGTGGTTCTCAAACTCCTGTGCACCCAGATGCCGCTAGGAACCCCCGAGGTCCCGAGATGAACCCAGAGCAGGTCCGGCTTAGCTCAGGGTGAGTACCAGGACTGCGGGAGATTTAGGTGAGGCTCTGTATGATGAAGGCCTCGCCCCACCCCCGGCAGTCCTTGATGAAGGAGACAGTCCTTGCTTGTCCAAACTTTTTATTCATAGTAGATGAGGATGCATGATGCATATGACTTTCTCAGGGTAAACCAGAGATGAAATATCCTTTTCAGGAAGGGATGCTCAGGAAAGAAAGCTCATTGGCTAAACCCTCGAGGCCTATCTAGATACCTCATTAACGTGGAGAACTCTGGGTTTCTAAGCCACGTGACTGGTTGTCATGGTCTTCTTAGTGGGGCGTCATGGTCACGTGCTCCAGGACAGGAAACTGGTCAGAGAAGATTTAAATGCCTAACGGTCTCAATTGTGAGAATTACCCGGGTTCCTTCATCTAGTTGACCTTCTCAGTTTTTCAGTTTGGTGGCACGGTCCACTGCGAGACACTGGCATTCACTGCGATCCAAATCCTAACTTTCTTCATATCGTAGCCATGCTCTCCAGGGACACAAGGAGCTTGTGGCCTTCTGAGATCTATCCTGGACTCCTCCCGTGGTGGAATTGTACAAATTACAGATGAACAAGGCCAGGACTTCATGAACGCCACTCAGCAGGAAGTGACCTCTCTAGTCTTCCCAGCACCCTTGAAAGCTGGGGGTGTTTGGCAGGCATTTGGCAGGCCAAGAATGTGAGGCTCAGGAATTCCCACCCCGCATTTTGCCTCCCCTGAGCGCTGTGTCCCAGGAGTCTGGCACCCCAGCAGCAAGAAAGGAATGTAGCCTAGAGCCGCTGGCAGGCACTTCACCTACCCATGCCGTGTCTCCTTGGTGTTCCTACACCCCAGTGGTGAAGCGAAGGGTAGAACCACATACCAGCCTGCTGCAGACGAGGCTTGTGAGGTCACATGACTAGTAACAGTGAGAGGGAAGGAGCTGCGACTCCAGCCTGGGCTAAACCTAGTCTCTTTCATGCCCCCCACCTTCACTGTCAAAGAAAACCTTACGTCAGCACTCTACGGAATTCAAACCAGTGTGCCAGGAAGTGGGATCTTCTGCAACCTGGAGGGATTACCATGAACACGGGGTGGATGGGTTGACAGGGAAGACAGAAATATAGCATGAGATGCTGTTTGGAAAAAAAAAAAAAAAAAAAGAGTCTGAGTTTAACTAACTGTTCTAGTCTATGTAGCAACCGTGGCCAGCCAGGGCTACATGGTGAGACCCTGTCTCACATAGTAGGGTGGGGTGAGTCTACATCTCTGTGGGAGCTCACCCAAGGGTCTGAGCTTAATATCCAGAAAAGGAAAAACCAAAAGGTATTGGAGGGTGGGGGGGCGGGGTGTCGATATGGCTCAGAGGTAGAGCACATGTCTACCACGTTCGAGGCTCTGTTTAATCCCTGTAAATGAAAAAAAAAAAAAATAGAAAAGTGCAGCTGAGCATGAAGCTCTGAGTACAGTTCAGCAGCTGGAGGTCAGGAGCTGAAGTTTGAGAAAGCCTGGGCCAAAAGCATAACAAACAGGTAAATAAAATGCTTCAAAGAAGGAAGGAGGGAATGGGAGGTTCATTTGGGTGTGGGGTGTAGCTTAATTGATAAAACATTTGCCCTAGGGCCCTGGGTTTGAGCCTCAGCACTGAATAGGAAATCATGTGAAGCCAGGCAGTGGTGGAACCCACTTTTAGTCTCAGCACTCTGGAGGCAGAGGTAGGTGGATCTCTGAGTTCAAGACCAGCCTGGTCTACAGGGTAAGTTCCAGGACAGTATTGGGGAGGTAGAGGCACAAGAATCAGAATTTCAGGGTTATCCATTTTGGCTATTTAGTGAGTTCCGGGGCAACATGAAACCTATTCTCAAGAAAAAAGAATGAAAAGAAGGGGGAGAAAAGTGGGGTTCGAACAGACCAGTGTTTAAGAACACAGGCTCCTCCTCCAGAGGACCCAGGTTTAATTCCCAATGCCCACATGGTGGCTCACAATCATCCAGCCCCATGATCCAACTCCTTCTGGCCTCCATAGACACTAAGCTGGTGTGTGGTACACAGACATACACACAGACAAAGCACCTACACACATAAAGGGAGCCATATTTTTAAAGAAAAAAAGGGGGATGGAGAGAGGGAGAGGAAGAGAGGGAGGGAAGGAGGGAGGGAACTAGGGCCATCTGGGTGTTATCACAGAGCCTATTGTGTTAGCACACCGGAGACTGAGGCATGAAGATCCTGAGTCTGAGGCCAGCCGGAGTAGCCTGATAAGACTCTGACTCAGAACAAAACAAAGAAGAAAATGGAGTCTGATATCAGGCTGCTTAGGTTTGAAATCTAGTTTCCCCTCCCAGACACCGCTCACATCCTGCATCTGAAAACTGGGGACATGAATAAGTACCTCCCAGGGCTGTTGGGAAATGATGTGATGCCTGTGAGAGCCGTGGCAAGAGTAAACAGCCTGTTAAATTTTTATTAACGTAGTGATTACTGCTACCCTCCCTTCGTTACACCAGACTCTTCTATCAAGCCGGTATTTGAAAATTTAAACAAAACAGGTGTCTGGCTGAAGGCTTACAGCAGGGAGATCTGGCTGGGAGATTTTCTTCTGATTTGGGGTTTTCTTTGCCAGCTCCACGACAGCTCCCCACGTACGATGATGAATGTGATTAATTGCAATCAGCTCCTCTCCCCTTAATGAAGGAAGCTGGAAGTCACCCTGAGGCATTTGCGTAAACCGATGCCGTTAGCCACTATGTCCGCAAGGTGTCGCTACGGATCACACTTTGATTCCCCGCAGCCACCACACCAGGTTATACTGGGTCATGGAACTTTACCACCAGACTCCGGTGTAGAGCAGAAATGTTGTTCGCAGGCAGCTGGGCATTCTTCAGCCACACCCTTTCAAACCTGTCTTGGCACTACACTGTGTGGGTAGAAGGGCTGGAGGTTGAGAGGAGTGACTTGGCCAAGGTGACCTGGTAATTGGGAACAGAGCTAAAAAAGAGTGTCGTGTACCAACTCCATCCAGCCCTGTGTAAAAAGCCTTAGGACGACAGGACCTCAGGCTTGACACCTTAAGGGATTTGATTTAAAGGTGGGGCCTGAGTGACTCGAAAAACCCACTGTTCCTTTCTTGGAATCCTAGTCTTTCAGGGCCAAGGTAGGTCTCCTAGATCCTAGCTGCCTCTTCTGACCAGCTCCGTATTGATGGGAATGATAATCTCCGTGGTGACTCGTCATTAAACATGCAACGCTTCAGGAAACCTTTGCTCCCCCGAGAATGATCCAGCCTTGATCTGATCCTGAGGAGTCTGTGTCCTAGGGTGCCCAGGCAGTGTACTCCTAAGGAGGAGAAGCCAGGACTCACTTCTCAAGATCCCCCAGAGTCAACCTCCTACAGCCTGTGCTTTCTCTGCCTGAGTTGTTCCTACACCTTGGGAAGGTATACTAAGAGGCAAAAGTGGACCAAGACAGGCTCCAGCCACATGCCAAATAGATGCTCTGAAGTACCAGTTCCCACGGCTCCTTTCTTTCCCTGAAGCCTTCCAGGAGGGACCAGCATGGCTGTGCCCTAAGGTATTGCTTTTGCTTGCACAGCAGCCGAGGGGCAGGCACCTGCGACTGCAAATCTGCCACACTATTTTACCACAATGGGCCCAGTATTCACTTCGGCAGTGGAGAAGGGGTCCCACACCATGCCATGTGTCCCTGGGCTCCAGGTTGGCACCAGCAAGACAGCCACAGAGTGGGGCAGAGTGCCTTGCCCTCGGAAGCCAGCATCACCTGCAGAAACAAATAATAACCAGACCGCTCACCCAGGTATGCACGGCAGGGCAGAGAGGAAGGGAGGGACGGGAGTGGGGAGGGAGGGAAGGAGGCCTTCAGGTGCTCTCAGGAGGCCACAGCCTTCTCTCCATCCACTAGTCAGCAGGAGGCCTCTGGGAGCAGCAGGGCCCCTCCCCTCAACCCAGTTGTCAAAGTGACAGGGAGATGAAGGGAATTTTCCAGAGCGTTGTAATGATTGACATATATGTGCATATTTTTTTGAGAGCTGTTGGGTTGGGGATGAGCACAGGAAAAGGTACAAACAGTCTGGAGTTGATGTTGATTTATTTTTATTGCTCCTTAAAATCATGCAAATAATTGATATTCATTGAAAAAAAACCCAGGAAACACAGATAAGTCAAGAAAAAACAATGAAAATCATCTGTTAACACCTTGGCAGATATCTGTTCTCACGGAGAATCTTTTTGTTTCATTAATAAAATGGTGTCTTACTGTTATACAGCCTCGTAACCTTGTATGTTTATTCTCTCTCTCTCTCTCTCTCTCTCTCTCTCTCTCTCTCTCTCTCTCTGTGTGTGCATGTGTGTATGTATGTGTGTGTGTGTTTGTGTGTGTGTGTGTTTGGATACAGGATGGGATGGGGGCTCCGGTGTAGTTCAGTGGTAGAGTACTTGTCTAGCATGGGCAAGGCCCCAAGTTCAATACCAGCACCAGCACCCCAAATACATCTACACCCCTGAGTGCAGGGCGGGGACAGAGGTTAACTTCAGCTATCATCTTCAGGAGTGCCATCCATCTTGATTGGTTTGTTACTGTTGTTTTTGTTTGTCTGTTGTTTTTCTGGACAGGGTTTCTCTGTACACACTTGGCTGTCCAGGAACTCCCTCTGTAGACCAGGCTGGCCTCTAACTCAGATAGAGTTCAGCCTGCCTATGCCTCTCAAATGCTGGTGTTAAAGGTGTGTACCACCACTGCCTGGCCCATCTTGATGTCTCTGAGATCTCTCTGAGGGACTTGGAGCTCACCAATTAAATTAGACTGGCAGGCCAGCAAGCTCAAGGGCTCCCCCTGTCTCCAGGTCCAAGCCCTGGAATGACACGTGTTAACTGTCACTCCAGGCCTTTGCAGGGGTGCTAGGGCTGACAGGTGCTCATGTTAGTGCAACAAGCACTTTACCACTGGATTTTATCTGTGTGAGTCCTGTGTCTGCATGTATGTGTAGGCCTGATGACCTCAGAATCCTGAAAAGGGTGTCAAGATACCCTAGACTTGGAGTTACCGATGACTGAGAGCCTCCACGTAGGTGCTAGGAACTAATACAGGTCCTTTGCAAGAACAGCAAGTGTGGGGTTGGGGATTTAGCTCAGTGGTAGAGCACTTGCCTAGCAAGCGCAAGGCCCTGGGTTCGGTCCCCAGCTTCGGAAAAAAAAAAAAAGAACAGCAAGTGTCCCTAACCACTGAGCCATCTGAGGCATCCCTCCAGCCCTAATCTGCTTTATTTTCAATGGAATAAGATGTAGGACACCCAGTGGGCATGGTGATGCATGTCTTTAATTCCTGCACTAGAAGACAGAGGCAGGTAGGTCTCTGTGAGTTCGAGGCCAGCCTGGTCTACAAAGCAAGTCCGGAACAGCCAGAGCTCTGTGACACAGAGAAACCTGTCCAAAAAGAAGATATAGGGCATCTTTGTATCTATGGGTATGATTGGTGTCATGACATTCTTGTCTGACAGTTAATAATTCACAGCACAAGCCAGACATGGTGGCTTCTGCTTGTCGTTCCAACCACCAGGGAGAAGGTTGCTTGAACCCAAGAGTCACACACCAACACCCCCTGCTCTTTGCTGTTTGTTCTTTGCTGTGTGTTTTGGTTTTGGTTTTGGAAATAGGGTCTTATGGGGGCTGGAGACGGCTCAACCATTAGGAGGAATTGCGGCTCTTCCAGAGGACTCAAATTTGTTTGTTGAGACAGGGCTTCTCTGTGTGGCCCTGTTGTTCTGGATCTCACTCTGTAGACCAGGCTGGCCTCGATCTCAGAGATCCACCTGCCTCTGCGTAGGATTAAAGGCATGAACAGCCACACCCAGCTACTGGCTAAGGACTCAAGTTTGATTCCCAGCACTCACATGGCAGCTCATAACTGTCTGTACCTCTAAGTTCAAGGGATGCTCCACCTTCTTCAGGCCCCCAAGGGTACCAGGCATACATGTCTTGTACAGACATATGCACGCAGGGGCAAAAAAAAAAAAAAAAAAAAGAAAGAAAGAAAAAGGAAAAAACACATTAAAAAGTAAAAAATCATTAAAATATTTTTCAAAGGATAGGGTCTCATGTGGGGCAGGCTGGCCGTGAACCCATGTGGAACTGAGAATGAACCAGAACTTAGATCTCCCTGCTTCCACACCCTTAAAGCCAAGATCATAGGTGTGTACTACAGTTGGCCATTCATGACCTCCCGAGGATCAAACCCAGAGCTTTCCTGAACACTAGGCAAATGCTCAACTAGATAAGCTGCACCCCCAGCATGGAAAGGCTATGTCTTAATGAGAACAGTAACTCACCCCTAAAATGTTCTGCTCAGCAACGGAGATTACCTGAGCACCTGCACCAGGGTTCGGGTGCAGACGTGTGTGTGTGTGTGTGTGTGTGTGTGTGTGTGTGTGTGTGTGTGTTGTACAGGGCAAGGCCGCACTGAAAGAATAATGCACGCTTACCTGGAAATCCTCCTGGCCTAGGGCTGGTCACGGACGAGAAATAGGGATCAGATAGCAGGCTGCTTTTGTCACCTACCAGCAGGGACAACTGAACAAATGACCCAGCCTCATATTATATGTGTAGAACTAATGAGAGCTACTAATCACGCTGGCATGAGGGTAAAGATTCGATGAGGGAATTTTCAGATGATGAAGCGCGCGGATGTGGCTGCCTTTGCACTTACTGTGATGGGCCGCGTTACCACTGCTGATGTGATCAGGCCATGCCCACGGCGGCTCAGCCACTCCCCACCCACACCCCACTCCCCACCCACACCCGTCTCCTTGTCTCCTCGCACCACTCATTTCCTTCTCCATCCTTTCTCTCCCCTTTCTTGCGTCTGCTCCCCCTCCCTTCTCCCCTGCTGGGCCATTGCGGATTAAGGGAGAGAAAGGCGGACCCCAGTGCCACAGAGAAGGCAGGAAGCCCCTCTGCAAAGAAGCCCATCATTTCTCAGAGGAAAAAAAATAAATAAACCTGCTTCACCTGGCCCAAAGAAACAGGCTCCGCCCAAGGGCTCTCCGGCCCTTACACTGAGCAGGCGCACTGAGTACCTGATTGTTCTGGAATGTCAGGAAAGGCAGGGGTCAGCCCTGGCCACCTGTGTTTGTGTGGGGGAGGAAACGGGTTGTGCCCAGCTCGGAGGAGTCACTGGTCTGGGACTTGGTGAAAAGGGTTTGCTAGCCTCTGGCTACAAAGACAGTCTGGACCCCAGACCAGGCCTTCCCCTAGCAGCCAGGCCTGCTCATGAGAGAGGCTCCTTCAAGGGCTATACTTCTGCCGGGTGGATTGGCGGTGGTGAGGAAGGGTGGGGTTAAAAGTGCTTGTATTCTTTTAACTTCTTCAGGAAGGTCACCACAGGGCTCCCATTACCAGCCATCTTGAGCTCAGGATAAGATTTTTCTCATACAATTTAATCTACTCCCTGGATGGCCTCCAGTGTGTGAGCCGCTGACACTCAGCGGTCTTTACAATCGATTTCCTGGAAACAGCAGCCAGCCAGCAGTCGCGTGGGGGGAGGTGTGCTACTGGGACACGTTCCGCCGAGCCTGAGCAGACAGGAGAACCCGAAGCCACCCTCTCACGTTGGGGCCCTTGTCCACCAAGAGGGGTGAGCATGTGTTTCTGCCCACCCACCCGAAAACTATTCACAGGCGGGCAGATAGGCCTGAGCGGCATGGTCCCTGCGGAATGGTCTGTGTGGTAACAATTGGAGACACCTCGACTGCCCATCAGGCAGGGCTAACACATTCTGAGAGTGGGTGGTGGCCCCTGGAACTAGGCGGGCATGTCATTTACTATAAAAGCTGGTTCATGCTCCCCGGTGAGAGGAGAGGAGGAAGGCAAACTACTGAGCCAGCTGTCAGTGCTATATCCACGCGCCGAGTATGAGACAGAAAGCCAGAAAACCAAGCAAGGATGCTTTGCCCCGCCCCCCACCCCGAGAGGAAGTCCAGCTTGGTCTGTTCCCGACAAACAACTGCAGAACGATATGGTCAGCCATTTGTGTCAAAATCACCGAGGAACAAAGATCTCGACCTCACACATGTGTGCGCACATGTGTGTTATATATGTAAACGCCTGGAAAGTCTGACATGCTACATGTACACTGCCTGCATAGGCTATCGCTGGGGACGATGTCGACACAGGTCAGAAACAGGATTGGAAGGAACTGCATTGCTGGTGCTGGTGCTGTTTTTCACTGTCTCACTCGGATGCACAGGCCCGCCTCATACTCACGGTGATCCCCCTGCCTCAGATTCCTGGGTGCTGAGATTACAGATTTGATTCAGGAGCGCGCTCTCTCTCTCTCTCTCTCTCTCTCTCTCTCTCTCTCTCTCTCTCTCTCTCTCTCTCCATTTATGGTTTCAAAACAAAGAGCCTGAGGGAGCTGGAGCACCCTGTCTTCTGTTTGTTCTGTCTGTTGCCTGATTGCTTCCTAAGGCCCGCACTTCTTGTGTAAGACAGCTCCCTCCCAAGTTTACCAGCTTCCACTAGGCAAGGAGGAACCGTGGGCGAGATCGCTGGATGTCACCTGAGCGGACATCAAAAGGCTGTCACACGGGAGGGGCCAATGGCACCTCAAAGTCATGCTGACCTTCTGCACCTGTGTAGAGGCAGCCAGCAGAGAGGCACAGGGGCATGCAGTGGGGGGAGCCCTCACTGGGGCCCTCAGGAGCCCAACAAAGCAGGAGTATAATGACATCGTCAAATCCAGCTGCCTTTTCTGGTCCTCATTCCCCACTACCCCGCCAGAAGGGTGGAAAGGGGGGAAGAATAGCTTTCTTCCGGCCTCCATGTTGGCTGCGGCCTAAGCTAGAGCAGTCTGGCCTCTGGCTGGTGCCAAGCCTATCTTTAATGGGGTCAGGACGCACTAATCCCCAGGGCTAGGCTAAGATTCCTGAACTTTTTCTCTTACTTAGCATAGAATTCCATAACTGCCCTGCCTTCCATGCTGGGCACAGGGGCTATCACCCTCCACGTCTCTTTGCTCTAAGGGAACAGTCCTTCTGTTCTGGACGTCCATTTGGCCGCCAGGGCTATGATGAGCCCCATTTTAATTTCCAAGGAGTCTTTGCTTCCTCTTTCCTTGTTCTAGAAGGAAGAGCGAGGATGAGGTCAGGACATATGGGCCACAGGCCTATTTTGCACCTAGGTTTGGGTCACACCATCTCGTTCACAACTGCTGCCCATGTCACCCTATAGATGAGGACACAAATAGTCAACCAATATACCAGTGGGTACTCGGGTCTGTCCCCTGCAAGGGAAACACATGTCACCGCACCCGGTGGCAGTCTCCTTGTTGGCAAGCTTCAGGGGAGACTACAGTAGAGGAGTTGCGTGTGCCTCAGGCAGGGCAAAGAAAACCTAGGGAAAATCTAGCCTCCAGGACCTCCTGAGGGCACTTGTCACCCTGGCTGCCTTCAGGCTCTTCCTGATCTTTGTCACCATGTTTCTCAGCTAGTGCTGGCCCTGCCAGAGTTGGGGGTCAAACAGGCTATGGCCCTCCTCTTGGATTCATTATTCTCACTTCCAGTGTCACCCTTTTCTGCCAGTTGGCAAGACCCCTTCAAACCTTACTCATCCCCCTGGTGGCAATCTGCAAAGGCTAGTGGTTAACCCTGTTGGATCCCTGTCTCTGCTGCCCCTGGCCAGGTGCCCTGGAACACAGCTCTGAGTATCTCTGTTAGTTTCCTTGAGGCGCCCATCATCAGAGACCCTCCCTGGCCGTCTCTGCCTCTGTTGCCCTTTCCTCTGAGAAGAATGGATTATTCTGTCAGCACACGGCTAGGAGGAAATCAGAGGGGGCTAGAGAGGAGGCAGGCTGTGCCCCAATGAAATGCCAGATGGTACTCTTCCCAGAGCTGGATGAGAGAAGACCAAGTTCATATGCCAGTAGGGATGATGGTCGATACCAGAAGTAACGGGGCGGAGCTTTTCAAATGCTCCATTTTCTCTCCTTTACTTATCCCCGGTATCTATGCCCTCTGACACCCATTGTTCCATATTCCTTCAGGTGCTGTGCTGTCAGCGTCCTGTAGAAAGTCCAGCACAGGGCCAGGGTAACTGGGGCAGAGGAAGGACAGGCACCTTGACAGGCCCACCAGGCAGCAGATGACACACCAACCCCCGGCAGAGGCAGAGGGTTTCACTGAAGCTGCCGGCAAAGTCAGGCAGCTTCCCAAGTCAGTTTGTTTTCTCCTCCTTTCTTCCTTGCTTGCTTTCTTTCCTTTTCTTCCTTCCTTCCTTCCTTCCTTCCTTCCTTCCTTCCTTCCTTCCTTCCTTCCGAAAGACAGTGAAGTAGAGTGTTTGCCTAGCACAAAGCCCTGGGTTCAATCCCCAGCACTGAAACAAAGAACCAGGTATAGCAGAACACACCTGTATTCCCAGAGTTAGAGGTCAGAGGTCTATCTCAATGGTAAAGCTTTTTTGACTGCATAAGTTCAACATCACCCATGAGCTCCAGGTGAGTCTGTGATTCACTAGATCTTGTCAGAAGAAGAAGAAGAGGAGAAGGAGAAGAAGAAGAAGAAGAAGAAGAAGAAGAAGAAGAAGAAGAAGAAGAAGAAGAAGAAGAAGAAGAAGAAGAAGAAGAAGAAGAGAAGGAGGAGGAGGAGGAGGACAGCACTCAGAACCATCATACTTGGCCCTCAGGACACTTCTTCTCTGGAACGGCTGTGCCTCTCTCACCTGCTCATCCTGATGTGCTGCTGCCAGCTGAGATGATCAACTCACACTCTAGCCAGACAGACTGACAGGAGAAGGAACCTGAAAACCAGCTGCAGAGCTGACACAAAGGGCCTCCACACAATTTCTAGCCATGGTACGTGTCTTATAAATGCCATTAGACCTGGGAGCTCTTTGATTGTCACCCACACTGGATTATTTCTTGGCCAACAGCCCTGCGCAGCGGAGGAAGCCACACCCAGTCTGAGCAGTTGAGCCTGAAGACGGTGGGCAGCCCAGCTCCCTCCGCAAGTTCCTGACTTCAGCTGCTCATAGCAGCACCGATGGCTCCCCTCTGCAGGACACTGCCTGCCTTCTGCTGGCCGTGGTCTATTACAACCACATCTCTTTCAGGATTGTCCCCAGAGGAGGGGAGAGGCCATCTCCAGAGACCGTGTGTCCAGCAACTAACTTCTGAGAACCAACAGACTCCTCTCCCCCAATCCTCTGCAAACTGTAGAGGACAAGAAAGAGCCATCTTTGGGGTCCTTTCTGGGCACTAGGAAAGAAACCTCCCCAGCAACTGAATGCATGGTCTAACTGCTGCTTCCTGGAAACCAAAGTACCGTCTCTTCAGGGGTCTGGAGGCCTCTAAGTCTTTAGCCACTCCCACCCTCTTACTCACCTCAGACAGCTGAAAATTCAACCAGGTGACCTGCTGCTCCTCCAGGCTTCTCTCTGGCCAAGCTTCCTGGCTGAAAAGATGACACAGGACAGAACTGTCCCCACACCAACTGTCCCCACACCAACTGTCCCCCACACCTACAGGCAAGTCCTTGTCTATGCCACCTCAGGCCCCTCTGCCCTCAACACCTGCAGGCTATGGTAAAGGTAACATGCCCCAAGCAGGGACAAGGGAGACTGGGGAAACTCCAGCTGCAAGGGTCTCCAGAAGGACACTGTCCCTCTGGCTGCCTTCAAGCTCTTCCTGTTCCTCTCTCCCCACAAGTCCTATCCCTGCTTCAGACCTGGGGTGAAGCTGGAGTCAATCTGACCAAGGCACAAGGTCTTTGCACAATCCTGTTTTATGGCAGGTCTGGAGTGGAGCCTCAGAGGTTCAAATTTCTTCTTTGACAGAGGGTCTCAGGTAACTCAGGCTGACCCGGGACTCTGGATACTCCTGCCTCCACTCCTGAATGTCCGGGTAACGCGTGTTCGATACCATCCCACACCAGCTAGGGCATCTGCTTTTCTAGATGTTGCTGCTACTGCTGCTACAGCCACCACAGTAGCCACTGCCACCAATGTCCAGGCACGAAGACTGCACTGTGAGAACTGTCTGTCTCTGCTGCGTGTCATTTCTTCAAGGAAAGTCTCTGGGACTCCTGAAGAGAAATGAGGAAGCCACCAGTACACGCAGCCACAGGGACTGCTTCTGCACGACGTTCAGCGCAGTTTCCGTTTACTACAAATCCATGCAGATGTGGAATTAGTGCCGAGCTCTCCTTGAGCGTTGGTCTATTTCATTTAGTCATTAGTCACATTGTCTCCCTGGTACCTAGTTCTGCGCCTGGTACACAGTCTGTTCTCAAAAAAACAGTTGTTGTACAAATGAATGAATGTCCTGTACATGTAAAAATATTCAGAGGCTTTCTAGTGCTCAGGTGACAGGTGCAGGGAGAGCAATGGAGGCCAGGGAAAGCAGTGACTCGGGTCTCCTGATGTCAATACTAGGTGTGTGACCTTGGGCTGGTTTCTTAACATCTCCATGTGCAACCTGCTCACCTGTAAATGAGGGGTCACATCTCTGACTAATCTGTAAGATTACATAAGGATCAAATGAGCTAATCTGTCTAGACTGCTTATGTTTGTGCCTGCTAACACGCCAAACACCATCTAAGGTGACGTCATTGTCATCAAAGTGCCGGACACTGAGTCCCCTCTCGCTTTTACCAGACTCTGTTCAGAAATTAGTTTCTAGAGAATTCCCTCTGGCAGTCTTAAGACCTAGGAGGGAAGTCTTAACTGGCAAAGGAGGTGGCCCAGGATTTACGCCAAGGGATGGATGATGGTGGACAATGGGAGTTAGGGTGAGGGGCGTCTGGGTAAGGCTAAGACACCTCTGAGGAGCTGCGGCTTCTGGCGGGTCCTCATGGGCACCAGTCAAGGCTGCGAGCTGACTCACCGCCAAGAGGGGAGGTGATTAGCACGCAGGGCAGGTACCATGAGGAAAGCTGTCTCCATGCAACCGCCTCTCGATGTGTTTCTCTGATTAATGTGGCAGAGAGAACATTGCGGCTTTTTTTTCCCCCCTGAATAGTCGCCACGTGGAGCCAGAGTCATTAGCATTGTGCCTCCCGCTTGCCGTGACCCTGCTGACCACCCGAAGTAGATAAAAAAGAACGCGGCTGAGGCAGCCGTGAGGCTCGGAAACCCCACTTGGTGGCTTAGCAGCCACAGGAGCCTCTCAAGCAAAAGGTTTTCCGGGGCGGCCCCACCCTTGCATCCTCTCCCATTCCCGGAAAGCATCCCTTAAAGTTCTGCTTTGGAATCTGTGCCTCCTGGGGAATGGAAGTGGGTGGAGCCATTCTGGTTCTCAAGGAGGGGTGGGGCCCAGGTGGGGCTCCGGAGCGGTGACTGTTGCAAGAAGGAACAATAGGAAGAAAAAGTGGGACTCCGCAAGGGTAGAGTCATGAGGGGACTGATGGATCAGATAAGACTCGTAGGGCAAGGGGAATACCTGAAGACCTGGACCTTATCCTGGGGGCAACAAGTGACTTAAGCATCTAGGGTAGAGGGTTCCGTTAGGGATCCAGCCTGGAAGTGGAGAGGACAGTTAGGCATCCGAGGCCATGATCCAGGGTCCAGGGGCAGAGACTGTGGCAGTGAAATATCTCTGCACATTTCTGGACGTGGTGTCCCTAACCCCACTCCTTCCCGTCCTAGGGGAGGGTTTATTGTAGCCTATAGACTACAAAAGCTCAGGAAACCTGAGACACTGCAGCTGGCGGTGGCGGGAGGACCTCTGCAGCTCTGTTTTGTCAGCACACTAGTATAGACTGTTGTGTGAGGATCTGTCCACAAAGCGCTACTTCCCTTCTACAGGTCTCCACTATGTCACGCTCCTGCTCTGGGGTGGGGAATGAGGGACCTACTTGCTTGAACAAGAAGACAGTGGGGACAGCTTTGGATCTCAGACAGCTCTTGCCAGCCCCATGTGCCAGCTCCCCCAACCTTGCTATCAGCGCCCTGCCTGGGAGCGGGGTCTTCCATCCTGCCCTACAGCTTCTCCTAGCCAGGAAGCGGCTCTCTGAATTCTGCCTGGGCTGGGAAAGAGATGAGCAGTAGTGCTAATTGTGGAGCCGGCAGGAGAAGCTGGGAGGAGGCAGCTGAGAGAAAAATCATCTCGTGATGCACCAATTACCGATCAGCTGGGACGTAATTGTGGGGCTGCCATGCCGACTGCTGGAGGTACCAGGCCTCCCTCTCGTTAATCAACGGTAATCCAGAATTACGACCTTTAATGATCTGCAAAGGCACTTATGCACACATGCACACATGCTCTCCCATGGACACAAGTAATTGATAATCAACCATGTAATTGGAGGCAATAATTCTGTCCGGGCCAGATGACAGGCTCCACCCTGCCGGCAGAACAGAGCCCAAATCACAGGCGACCCTAACCACCAGTGGCAGTTTGAAGGGAGGAAGGAGGAGGCCCTTTCTCTTCTTCTCCAGGCAGTAAAAGGATGGCAATTTTTTTTGCCTCCTGTTATTATATCTAGTATTTTTAAATTTTTTTCACATAACTATGTATAGCATATAAAATTAAAAATACCATGGCAAGCTAGGTGTCGCAGCAGGTGCCTTTAATCCCTGCAATCAGGAGGCAGAGACAGACAAATATCTGAGTTCAAGGCCAGCCTGGACTATAGCACAAGTTCCAGGACAGCCAAGGCTATGCAAAGAAATCCTGTTTTGAAAAACCCAAAGGAAAAAAGAAAAGGAAAGGGGGAAAAAAGAAAGAAAAGAAGTGTTGCAAGGCTGGGTAACGGCAGACTGATGTTCATTTCCGCAAAACCCATGTAAAGCCAGGCCTGGAGCGCGTGTTTGTAATTCCAACACTCCTGGAAGTGAGACTCTAGAAGCACTGAATCTGACCATGGGCTGCACATCACCCGTGTGTGGTGTGTGTGTGCGTGCACACACACAAATATAAATAAATGAGATGGCTGTTACAAACAAACAAACAAGATGGCTGTTTTAAAAACTGCATCCAGGCGTGGTGCTGCATGGAATTTCAGCACAAAGGAGACAGAGATAGAAGGATCTTGTGGTGGTTTGAAAGAAAATGGTCCCCACAGGCTCATAAGAAGTGGCATTATCAGATGTGGGCTTATTAAAGTGATCAAACCAGGCCCAGTGTGAAGGTCTCTTCCTCTGCAGATGTAGAACTCTCAGCCCCTCCTCCAGCGCCTGCCTGCCTGCTGCCATGCGGCCACCATGAAACAGTGGACTGAGCTTCTGAAACTGTAAGCCAGCCCCAATTAAATGCATGTGCCTCTTCACAGCAGTAGAAACCCTGACTAAGACAGACCTCAAGATGGAGGTTGGTCTCAGCTGCATCTAAGGAAAGTGTCTCTGGGAGAGATGGTGGACGCCTTTAATCCCAACACTCAGGAGGCAGAGACACCCAGATCCCTAGATATCTGAACTTAATTGAAATGGGTATATTCCTTCCCCAGAGTCCACATCTTATCTCCTCAGGTTTATTCCATGAGAATCAGTGGCCCCCAAATTATCCCCATTTTCTCACTGGCCAGCTATTTTCCATCTTGGGGGGTGGGGGGTGCTCACAAAACTCCTAACGAAGTCCAAGAACTCAAAGGAGAGGTGCAGGGTCCTTGAGGTCCCTTCCCTCCCTGAAGTTCTGGTGAATGATCGATCCGGAAGAGGAGGATTCTTTGGTGGAGCTGCCTCTAAGCTGACAGGAAGCTTCTGGGGACGTGGATGACATGAGTTCTTACCTATGGGCCTTTTGGGAATGCGACTGCCTAGGTCACCTTTTGTGTAACCCTAACCAATTCCCTCAGGTCACCAAGTTGACTTGAATAATTTCTTTGGTCTGTCTTCAGCACCACCTCTGAGGTGAACAGATGCTCACCTTCTTTTCCCCCAGGAAAAAGCATGCAACGTCTTTATTTTGAGAATCTCTCGCTTTGGTCGCCTCTAGTTCTGACCTGCATAGGAATCACGAGGCCTTTGCTAAAATACAGACTCTGGGTCAGGAGGTAGAGGTGGGAATCCGAATGCCTCCAGGCATTGCCAGATGACAGGGACAGAGATGGTGAAGGTATCTGGTCCTTCCTGCATTAGTAAGGTTCCTCAGGGTCCAAGGCCTAAGCATGTATAGGTTGCAGCAAGAGAAAGGGCTGTGTCTAGGACTCCTGTGTCTAGGACACTGGCTGGCTACAGTGTGGGCTCTGGCAGCTACATGGGACAAGACATGCGACGTGGCTGTTGTTCCCAGACAAGTTAAGTTCCTGTGGGATCCTAAGAAAAAGACATGATCAGGGCAACTCAGGGATGGGAATTCAGGAAATTTGGAAACAGCAGTGCTTCCCTCGAGGAGAAGAGACAAACGCGTGTGAGCCTAATGCACGGCAAGGCACAGGGCAGGCCGGTACACAGGGCAGGAAGACGGGACAAAACAAAACATGACATGTGCCTTGTGGTGGAGGCCTTGTAGGCTTCAGCCACACCAGGGCTGAGGAGAGGACATTAGGTTACTCCATAACATGGCCACAAATGTGTTCTGCTATTTCAGAGATAAACTCCATTTTCCTAGATCCCACACCTGGGCCTGGCTTGCTTTTGCTGTTAGGAATAGTGTGACACTGAACCAGCCCCAGGGAGACTTTCACAGTCCTGGGAAGCCAGAGCCATGGAAGAAATGCATCTGTCTGTCCCAAGAGTCCTGCACTGGCCACATGGAAGAAGCTATGAAAGAGGCTTTGGGGTGCCAGGCCTACAAGGACACCTCCATAACCTCTTCCTGCCCATTCTAGCCACTAGCTTAGGCCATGTGAAACAGACTCCCCAGATGAACCCTGCCCTAATTCCCTTACCCACAAATGATGAGAAATAACAAGTCTTTGTCTCTCTGTCTCTGTCTCCCCCCTGTCTCTCTCTCTCTCTCTCTGCGTGCGTGAGTGTGTGTGTGGGGGGGGTGTTGGATAGTTTTATATCAAATTGACACAAGCTCAAGTCATCTGAGAGGAGGGAACCAAGAAAAGGCATCCATAATATCTAACTGTAAGCCACTTTCTTAATTAGTAATGGATGAAGGAGGGCCCAGCCATTGTGGGTGGTGCCATCCCTGGGCTTGTAGTCCTGGGTTCTATAAGAAAGCAGACTGAGCAAGTCATGAGGAGCAAGCCAGTAAGCAGCATCCTTCCATGGCCTCTGCATCAGCTCCTGCCTCTGGGTTCCAGCCCGGCTTGAGTTCCTGTCCTGGCTTCCTCCAATGATGGACTATGATCTGAAAGTGTAAGCCAATAAACCCTTTCCTCTCCCACTTGATTTTTGGTGATGGTGTTTCAGCATAGAGATCCAATTAAAGCAGGAGGTGGGTGAGACAGGGTCTCGCTATGTAGTTCTAGCTCTCATTATTGGCTTCTGTCTCAAACTTCTCATACTAGAAATCAACCTTTACGTGGTGAGAGATGAGTGAAGCACTCTACCTCTCATCTCCAGTTTTTATTTTTTAATTTATTGCCTTTTTAAATAGTTTTGAGACAAGATCTCATGTAATAGCCCAACCTGGCCTCAGACTGTGTACCCAAGGACGACCTTGAAGTCCTGATCCTTTTGCCCCATCTCCTAGTACAGCGATTTCGAGCATCGCCGTACCTGGTTTAGCAAACCCAGGGCTTTGTACTGGGCCGACACTCTGGCAACTGCATCACATTCCCCAGCCCCACTCCCTCCATTTTGATACCCATAGGCAAGACTAGTGTTCTCATCAGGCCTAGGGCTTCTGGCCCGTAGGTAAGTTTAAATGAGATCCTAGGTCCAGTGCCCTATGTGTTAGGTCTCCAACTTGTCTCGTTGTTGTTGTTGCCTTATATTTATCCTTGGTGTGCGATGTATGTGTAAGTACATGTGTGTACACCATAATATGTGTTTGATGGTCAGGGGACAACTTGCAGGAGTCAGTTCTCTTCTTCCACTATGTGGGTCCCAGAGACCAAACTCAAGCTTTCGAGTCTGACAGTAATCGCCTTACCATGGGGGCATCTCACCAGCCCTATGCCTTGCTTTTACTTGGGCTGAGAATCTCTGATCATTAGCCAAGAAGTACCCAGGTTGTTTGGGGGAAGTTTAAAAAAAAAGTCAACCTTATTTTGTGTGTATGTGTATGTCTGGGGGGAGGGGTGTGTGCCACAGGCGTACAGGAGCTCACAGAGACCAGAAGAGGCTCCTGGAGCCAAAGTTTCAAGTATTCAGGAGGAACAGAAGTTCAGGATCATCTCTGGCTACATTGGGTGTTTGGGGCTAGCCTGGGCTACACGAGACCCTTCTGCTCATAAAAAGGAAAGGGAAAAAGAAAGGGCTGAAGAGCTGTTCCCAGCTGTATTCTGAGCAATGAATGCTCGACCCCCGAGCTACCTAGCTCCAAAAATGGGACTCTACCTGTTTCACCTCAAAGTTGCATTCCTCCCTCTCGGGGACAGACGCAGGGATGGGGACCGGGGAAGGGGTGAAGCTGGTGCGTGTTCTGTGGATGCTCGTGGATGCTCTGCAGCTGTTTACCCCACCGAAAACGAATGGATGGGACTGTCACTCCCAGGCAGTAGGGGGCGCACGCGCATTGTGTTCTAGAGAGACTTCCCCAGCCTCCCCAGGAAACTACAAACACGTTCTTCTCCTCTTAAGGTGGGGACCTATTGCTTTCTGAGCGGATCGGACCAAACAGCAGATTCTGCTCAAGGCCCTTGAACCCTGCTATCTCACTAAACATCTGAGATACTGACATTACAGATATCGTGGGAAGGTTCTATATACGGTTTTATAATACCTAGCTGGGGCCCTACCCTTTGATGCCCTCCCCAACTTTATCTAGGAGACCACGATTCTCAGAGGAACGGCTCCTGCCCAGTTATGCCCAGGCAGTGCCTGCCTCCTCCAGGTTTGTCTCCATCCCTAAACTTCTCAGATGGTGACCTTGAGGAGGTCTGCCTGGTCTTCATTGCCGCCCATCTGGGGCTCCCGAGGGCATTTCCTGCTGGAGTTAATTCCAGTCACCTGGTACACACTGGGGTGTATCCTGGATTCTGGGTGTGAGGGTCTGCCACGGGGAAAGGCAAGGCTTCATGGTCTCACAATGGGGACCAGCTAGCTCATGCCCTGCGCATTTGACTTGGAGGCTCGCAAAGGCTGCTGTACTGCAGAGGCAAAGCTGGTTTGGAAGTCTTTCTTTGGGGCTCAGCAAATCATGTTCTGGAAGGATGGGGAAATACTTCCTCCTATCCCCCTACTCCCACCATGCCTTGCCCTGACCTGCTTCAAGCCAAAGTCCCAATGCCAACTCAGAGCCATTTCCCCTGAGTTAGAGTCATTGGATCCTTGTAATTACTTCCCAGGTCTCCTCTTCTTTGTCTGTTAACTACCTCGTCTCCAACTGAGCTTGGACTCCAGAGCTCAATCTGGGGACTGGCATGTCAGACAGCAGGATTTGAAACTAACCTTGCCTCAGTTTCCCCTCTAGTCTAGACCAAAGATTTGTGGCCCTGTTGCCCCACATTCAAAGGCAACAGAGTCCTCCTCCCGCTTCTTTCCTTAATATTTGGACTTTTTTTTTTTTTTAAGTTCAAAAAGAAATTTAAAGACCATTCCGAGGCCCTTCCAACTCTGATCTTGCTCTTTGTGGCTATCTCGCTCCCCAGTGACTAAGAGGAGTATGGCATCTAGAGTGGAATAACTGTCAGCCTTGGGAAGAATTGAGTGTTGCTATAGGAAACCCACAGGACAGAAACCTGGGACAGACTTCTAGGCGCCATGCACTTTGAAAAGGCAGCCTCAGAGCCCCCCTCCTCCTAGTTCGTTCCCGACTCATGCACTGGGTAAGCCCTCTCCCGGAGGGTTCTTTGATTCCACAGCATCTCCTAAAAGGTGCCCATTTCCGTTAGCCATGGCTGTACCACAAGGCTGTGCAGGCGCAGTGGGAGATGCTGAGTTCCAGCAACTGAGAAACAGAGACCGTGGAGCCGAACGTGGTCAGCCAGCCAAAGGCCAAGCTGCAGCTGAACACAGGACACCCCGACATCAGGCCTCCTAAGCCAGCAGTGGTTTACAGGAGTCTCTGGGCTCAGTGGGCTCGAGAGTCAAGTTTCTGCATCTCCTCGGACTATTAGGTCAGCTTCCAAATTCCACCGTCGGCTGGAACAACACATCGAATTTCCCCTTCATCCTGTGGTGGGCCTTCCATGCCCCAGGGTGATGAGGGACCACCCAGTTTCCAAAGTGGGGCGCCAGCAATTAGAAAGGCCTGTGCTTGGGATGTGTAGCTCTGGCCATGGTCTTTTAAAAGGCACAGAAAATGAGGCTCGTTTTCTCAGCCCCGCTGGGCTCCACTGGGATGCTACCCCTTGAGTTTAAGCCTGATGTTTTCCTTCGTTCGTGTGCATTCGGCCCCTGTGAACTGATGGAAGTCTCCTTTCTTGCCATCTGTCCCGGCCTTTGATCACTTGGCATGGTCTATGGGCCGACCATGTACCCAGGACTCTTAGGGGACTAATAGAGGGCATTTCACTTGATTTCACTTGGTCCTTAGATCTGTCTGTTGGGAGGACTGAGTAGTCATAGCAACATTAGTGCTTCTGGACCGAGATAGGAAGTGGGGGGCCTTCACTGAACTATGAAGGAACCGAGGGATCTTGGGAAACAGACCAGGAGTGAGTTAAGTTGCGGGATCCAGAGTAATCCAGCTGCAACAGGGACCAAGGAACTTTCTGGATTCCCTTCCATTTTATCTTGTTCACTGTGTTGGCTTGATACTCTTTTTTTTGGGGGGGGGTTCTTTTTTTCGGAGCTGGGGACCGAACCCAGGGCCTTGCGCTTCCTAGGCAAGTGCTCTACCACTGAGCCAAATCCCCAACCCCTGGGTTATGCATTCTTTTGGCCCTCTTAGTTCTCAGCTTCCCCCACCTCCTTCCTTCTCACCCCCCTACCCCCAGGTTCAGTCTGGACTGGACCCTTCCAGATGCTTCTGGGTGTGTTCTCCCTTGCATCTACGGTGAAACCTCCTCTTTAACCACCCCCGGAAGCAGTCACATCCCGTTTTCATTCACCAGCCCCCAACTGGAGGACCATTGTGCCTCTCCTGGTTTTGTTTGGCTTTGGGGTTTTTGTTGTTGTTTTTAAAGATTTATTTATTTATTATATATAAGTACACTGTAGCTGTTTTCAGACACACCAGAAGAGGGCATCAGATCCCATTACAGATGGTTGTGAGCCACCATGTGGTTGCTGGGATTTGAACTCAGAAATCATCTCTCCAGCCCAGCTTTGTTTTAAGACACAGTCTTATGTAGCCCAGGCTGGCTTGAACTCCATGATGATTTTGATCTTCCTGGCGCTCTTGATTCTACCTCCTGAGTACTGGAACTATAGTGTCCCAGCATGCCTGGTTTTCACAGTGCTGGGGAACAGAGGTAGAGTCCATTGTGATGGGTAGGTTAAGACAGCAGCAGTCTGAGGCAGCTGGTCACAGTGGTCAGCAGTCAGGAAGCAGGAAATGCAACGAATACTTCCTAGAAATTAAACCTTCCTGGAAATACTCTCATAGGTACACCCAGGCATATGTTTCCATGGTGATTCTAAATCTATCAAGCCGACAAGAATATTAACTATGTCAACCGGAGTGACTATTAGACAGTGATCAACAGCGTCTGCCACATGGGTAATTACTATTAAAGCCACGTACAGGCAGGAAACTGAAAAGCAAAACAGACGTACTGCTGATTTTTTTTTTTTTTTTGGTTCTATTTTTTTTTTTTCGGAGCTGGGGATCGAACCCAGGGCCTTGCGCTTCCTAGGCAAGCGCTCTACCACTGAGCTAAATCCCCAACCCCCGTACTGCTGATTTTTTAAAGCATAGCAAGAGGCCATGTTAGGAGGATTTGAACTCAGAGCCAGCTCTTTCTACTGTACTGTTTCACTTATGATTGCTGAGTAAAATGTTACAAAGTTTTGCTGGGACAAAGGAGGGTACAAATAATACCTGTATCGTTTTACTGATAATAGAAGTATATTATAAAAGCTCACAATTATAAACTGGGTGTGGCGTGCAAGCCCAGTCGTTTAGGAGGCAGAAGTAGGAAGATCAGAAGTTCAAAGCTATCCTTAGCCTTATAGTAAGTTCAAGGCCAGTCTGGAACCTGTGAGACTCTGAAAACAAAGGTAGAAAATTATCTCGGCCCCACATGGTGGTGCATGCCTTTTATCCCAGCACCCAGGAAGCAAAGGCAGGAGAATTTCTGTGAGTGTGAAGCCAGCCTTGTCTACATAGCAAGCTGTAGGAGAGGACTAATTAAAAATTAAATCTCAAATTAAAAAAGAAAGAAAGAAAAGAAAAGAAAATATTACAGCCTGGTTCATTTATTTGAGTATTATTTTTGAGGTCCTTTTAGGTGGACTTGGTGATAGTCTGGCTTGCCTAGCCTCGAACTTCAAGGAATCCCCAGTGAGGGAGACTCTTTGTGATGTTTGTGGATTGCCACTAAAGCACAAAGCCAGAAAATGCTGGGAACCAGTTTCACCAAAAAGGCTGAAGAGCTGAGTCTTGAGGGATGTTTGGAAGTCGGCTTGGAGAACTTAAAGGGGAGAACATTCTTCCAGGCAGGGAGAAGTCGTGGAAAGGCAAGGGACAGGAAAGTTCACACTGTGCTCAAGGA
Organism: Rattus rattus; assembly: GCF_011064425.1. Lineage (NCBI taxonomy): Eukaryota > Metazoa > Chordata > Mammalia > Rodentia > Muridae > Rattus > Rattus rattus. The sequence goes on along the minus strand of NC_046160.1, from coordinate 100,990,137 downwards.
ACAAGAGGAATTTAATGTAGTCAGAAAGTAGTGAGGTGAGGAGGAGGAGGGAAAACAGAAAGAACTGCAGGAGGTTTCCCAGGAGCCCCGTGTTCCACACTGAGGAATCTGGAAGATTGCTAAGCAGATGGGTAAAGTGGTCTGCAGTGCATGGTTGGGGAAACACTGTAACAGGTAAAGCTGTCTGCAGTGCATGGTTGGGGGAAACACTGTAACAGGAGGAGTTAAAGCAGAAAGGAGGATCAGTCCAGGTCAGCTACAAAGAACAGGAAGACACCTGCCTGGCATTGACCCCAGGCCTCACTGAACTCAGAGCCAGTACACCTACCTGTATAGGATCATAGGAAGACGTACGTGATGCTGTATAAAGATGAGTACCTCCACCAGCACACCGTACTCAAGGGTCTACTGAGCGCTTACTGTATTGTAGCCGCTCTACCAATGGAAGCACGTTTCTACTTAATTCCTGCAGCAAACTTGTAACAATGCTAGCAGCTAGTTATAGGAAATGGCCTGCATTCCTCCATGCATTTAACATAAGAAATCAGCTGAGAAGAGCTGGCTGTGCACAAAACTTGCTGAATCACATGTCTCAGGAATCAGGACTCAAACCCAGGTCTGTCTGCAACATTAACTCAGGATTAACTTGGCCTACCATCTACCCGTTGTGTGTTCTGAGTTCAGATCCTTCATCATTCTTTTATTCTTTTTCTTTTTCTTTTTTTTTTTTTTAAAGTTTTATTCATTTATTATATATAAGGCCACTGTAACTGTCTTCAGATACACCAGACGAGGGCATCAGATCTCTTTACAGATGGTTGTAAGCCACCATGTGGTTGCTGGGAATTGAACTCAGGACCTCTGTAAGAGTTCTCTTAACCACTGAGCCATCTCTCCAGCCCCATTCTTTTTATTCTTATAAGGCACACATTTAATTGGGGCTTATAGGCTCAGAGGTTCAGTCCAGTATCATCAATACAGGAGACACGGCAGCATCCAGGTAAGCATGGTGCTGGAGAAAAAGCCAAGACCAAAGAATTCATAAGGCAAACAGGAAAAAAAAACTATCGTCCTCCAGGCAGCAAGGAGGAGAATCTCAAAGCCCACCCCTACAGTGAACAGTTCCTTCCTCACTGAGTCTCAGTGTTCTCATCTATAAGACAGAAGTAAGAACTGAACACTTGTTCAGGTAGTGGTGGGCACATCTTTAATGCCAGGACTCGGGAGGCAGAGTTAGGTGGATCTCTGTGAGTTCAAGGGCAGCCTGGTCTACAGAACGAGTTTCAGGACAGTCAGGACTATCCAGAGAAACCCTGAGCGGGCAAGAAGTAACTGCCTTGCAAAAACCTGATTCTTCCTCCCCCTCCTGACCCAGTTCTGACTTTACTCTCTGACTTTTTCTGTCTCTTTGCCCTTGAAGCAAGGTACATGATGCATTTGTCATAGAACCAAGACAAGCCTTTCTTCTGTCTTTCATGGGCCCTGCCACCTTGGGGCCTGGTGTGTGTGTGCTCACTGACTTGTAGCCTTCTGGTGTGGGCTGCAAGTCTCTAAAATGCAAATGCCCAAGACTGTATCTCTGGTCCACCTGTCTCTACGATGGCTTGGGCTTGAAGTTCTCACTCCCTCCATACCCAGCACCTGAAGTGACAATCCACAGTTCCGTCTGTGGCTCCAGGAGAGGCAGGCCAGCTAAACTCCACGTTTGTCTCTGCGACTTCGGATGCTCTCAGATCCTTCTGACAGCATCTTCAGGCCCTCTGCCTTGCTGGCCTCTCTCACAGGACCTGGCTGCCCTTATTGCTGACATTCTAAAAAAAAAAAACCAAAAAGCAAAAAACCAACACGTCTAGCCCCTGACCCAGACAGGTTCAAAACACTAATGTTGCTTTTCCATTTTCCTGGAAACTTCTATAGCCGCAGCCTGGAGAGCGTCCAAAAGTTTCCCCGAACTAAAGATAACAACAACAACAATAATTTTTTTTTAAACATTTAAAGAGGCGAAGGAAGAGAGACCCTGAGGCAAATGTCCTTGTTGATTACTGCTCCTCGGAAACAGATTCGGACTGTAGGAAAAGAAAAGGGAGGAAGTTTCCAGGTCAGTTTAAACATTCACACTAAAAGACGGTTTCAAAACAGTCCACCTCCCTGGGGCGATTTTTTAAAAAAAATCTATCCAGAAGGCAGACACTTTCCCCTTCCCTCCCCGATCTGGAAGGTTTTCTCAGCCGAGGCCCCAGCACATTCCTGAGTTCTGGCTCAGGCAAGGACTTTCCCAACCTTCCAACAGTCCCTGCCCTCGCTCACCCTGCTGACCTACCAAGAGTACTGCTTTCTCCACCCCAAGCAGCTGTATTCCAGCTGTGGAGTTCTTAGGAAACTGCCAGGAATCCTAAGGCTGTAAGGTAAGGGAGGAATGCGCCTCCTGACATCTGAGGCCCTGCCGGAAGTCCGGAAACCAGGAAGCCCAGAAACCCGGAAGCTCAGGGGCTGACTCTGGCTGTCCTCTACAAGTCTATGACGATACAGTAGGAGTGGGCTTGTTGACCTAGGGGAAACAGGTAGGATTCTAGGAGGTCTTACAGAGATTAAAGGCCAGCCTGATTCTCCCCATCCCCACCCCTACCCTACCCAAAAAGTGAAATTCAAATATTTCTTTGGGAAGATTCAGAAATATTTCTGCTTATTCATGAATTCCGGGATATTTTTTTTTTAAAGAAATTATTTATTTATTTTAGGTATAGGATACATTGTAGCTGTCTTCAGACACACCAGAAGAGGACATGGAATCCCATTACAGATGGTTGTGAGCCACCATGTGGTTGCTGGGAATTGAACTCAGGACCCCTGGAAGAATAGCTGTGCTCTTAACCGCTGAGCCATCTATCCGGCCCGGGATTTTTTTTTTTTTAAAAAGTGTGTGTGTGTGTGTGTGTGTGTGTGTGTGTGTGTGTGTGTGTGTGTGTGTGTAAGGGATAGGTATGTGCGTCTGAGTATGCATGCCTGCAGAGGCCAAAAGGTCATCCCTTAGATGTCATCCCTTAGACCTTTGTGAGACATTTGATATGGGTGCTAGAGTTGAACTCAGGCCTTCTGAGTTCAGGGAACCAAGCTCTGGGCTTTTTTAATTCAAAGCACAACATCTTGCTTGAATCAAGTCCTTGGGGCTGGGGAACGGAGCTCCAATGTAGGCTCTCCCAGATGCCTGAAGCCCTGGGCTCAATCATCAACACAACAGAACACAACCCAAAACCCAAGTCTGTGCAACGCCACCGTAAACAGAACCTTAATTTGGGAATTTGCCCCTTTTGGGTGCAAAAGTGGAATTCAGGGACTGAAAGGCTGAGTTAGGAACCTGGGCTCCAGAGGAAGACCCTGTCTCAAAAACAACAGGACGGTTAAAAAGTGATCTTGCTAGATGCTAGAATCTGTGGGAAGCGGAAGATTAGTTGAAATCGAGACTCCGAGATGCAGCTCCTGTGATGGGGTGAGGCATTGCAGTGATACAGTTCTTTGGGGGTCACCCACGCTCCTGCAAATAGTCTTTTACCCGTACCCTCTAAGTATGCCCAATAAATCCATTGCTCTACACACACACACACACACACACACACACACACACACACACCATTAATTTGCCAGTGGCTAATGCTAGAGGCAGAAGGGAAGTATCAGTCTCCTTGTGGATCCCCTGCCCTCCCCAATGTCTCTTGCCTGTGGATTAAGAGGAGGAAGGGACCTGGGAGGCAGACCAGAGTCCTTTAAATATGTAGATGTTGGCCAGACAGAGCAGAGGGGAACAAGTGGCATTTTAGACAGCTGAAGCCTCTGCTGCTGTCAGCACAACTGTCACCAAGCTGCCCTGGTTGGGGTGGTAGGGTAGGGGGTGCTGGACCCTGATATCATCGCCTGGGGCTGCGTGGTGGATACTCAGGTTAATGGAGGTGACTTCACTACTTGGCTTTAGAACAGTGATGGTGGCTGGCTGCCTGGCTCCATGCTGGCTGATTGTTCTGGAGTTTGAGAGTCTGCGCCTTTTCATTAGGAGTGCTGGCCACCCAGACAGACAGTGACAATTCATCGCTGTGATTTGGGGGTCCAACCTCCTCCACGGCCTCACTCTCCCGTATGTGTTCCATCTAGGCAGGCGTAGGACTAATCAGGAAAAGGACTCAGGACTCCATTTTCCAGGGGCCTTCTACATTCTTCCATCAGCTCCAGGGTCTAAAAGTGAGTAGGGAGAACAGGTGACCTCTGTCCCAGGAGACATCAGGCCACAGAGCTATAGAGTGAACTGTGTCTCTTCTTACTCCTTCCTGCTGTCTCTCCCACTTCAAATGCTCCAAATATGCCCTCTTTAGCCAAAAAAAAAAGGGGGGGGGCTTTTGTCCCATTCCACTGGTCTAACCATCCACTTCCCATACTGGTCTTTTCAAAATACAGTCTACAGGTTTACCCATGGAAGCTACACTCGCCTCCGCCCTCTGACAGTGTCCCCTGAGCCCTTGAGGCCCTAGAAGGAAAGCACCAGGAAACCCTAAAACATTCTCCTGACCGAAAAACAATGGCTTCCGGGGTCTGTGCCAGATACACTCACAGCCCCCAAAATGGCCTCATTGTCCTCTTGTGCAATATCCAGGAATTCGGTGAAACTCATCATTTTTCAGGTTACCGATAATGCAAGTTTGGAAAGCGAAACAGGAAGGAACACAGGCTGAGAAAGCTTTTATCCAGCCACAGAGTTCTCTCCAGATGCAAGATAGGGTTTTTTTTTTTTTTTTCCCAGCAGTCCCTTGGTGGGGTTAAAATTAGCTGGCAGCATTCTGGTCACACGGCAGACAACAAAACAAAAGGGAATTGTTCCCGCAGACACCCCTGAACTAGCCCCACAGACCCTCCTAACCAGTGGTTTTCTGGGAATCTGGCTCTCCCCTGGTATAAGAGAGGCCACACCACAGGCTGCCCTCTGGGATGGTTCTTGCTGTGGCAGAGAAGAACACAGACAGCGTGGAGACTTTTTGGAATCCTGGAGCTTGCTTTGTCTGGGAAGTCACTCTCTGGGCTCCAAATTGGCTTTTTGCAATTCTTCTCCCAGATGCCAGCAAACAAGCAAACACCAGGAGGATTTTTAGAAGGGTAGGATAGAAGGGTGAACATGGTCCCCTTTGCCTTTTGGGACACCTGGCTGCACCTGTCAGGATGACAACAGGCCCAAACTGTAAGTGCCAAGGACTTCAGACAGATCCTTTCTCCCTGGACCCGGTTGACAGAACATAACAGGATCTGCTTCCAGTTTAAACCTATCACCAGCAGCCCCTGAGTTAAAAATACAGCCTCTGATTCACGCATAGTCAGGAAACATGGCTGTGCTCAGTACAGAAACGTGTCCGTCAACCTGGGAGAGGAATCACCACCACGAATATGCTCTTAGCTTGCCAAAGCTGAGCAGCTGCATGAGCCAAAATCCCAGCTGCCTGGACCGTCTGGGGGGGGGGATTCTGAATCACCTGATTTCTGCCTCAGCTTTACTGTAATTCTAAGCCAGAACCATTCTGAGATGCCTCAAGAGCCAATTGCTCCTCAGGATTGCGTTTGAACACTAACCCTTCAAGTCTGGATCTGCAGGAAGGTGAAGCAGATGGATTTTATAGCTTATTTATTTGGAAGGGGGGTGTTTAGGACTCAGAAAATTCCACTGAGACTAAACGCATGGCCCTGACCAAATAGCAAAGGCAGTCAGGAACAGGTACCCAGAGAGTCAGGTTCAAAGACTTTGCAGGTAAACCCCACCAACTGGGACAGGTCTAGTCTTTTGCCTTTTGGGCTTCTGTGGTGATGCAGACCAGGAAAAAGCACCTAGACTGACTGGTCCCAGGTTCTGTGGTATTCTCCCCATGCTTGAAACCAAAAAGGTCTCTGACTATTCCTTCAACCTGAAACCACCGAATGCACAGTCCGGTGTACAGCCCTCAACTGTGCCTCAGGCCAGCCAGCACCTAAAGTCCTCTTTAATGAACAAACACCACTCCCCATAAGCCCCAGAGGAATAGCCTCAAGGTGTTAGCAGTACATAAAGGTCTGAAGGCTGAAACCCTGGGTAAACAGTTCACTGGAATATATTTAGCAGAAAATATTGAAAACCACAGAGAAAAATATGTCCTCTTTCTGGGATGTTAACGAACGTTTATGTCTAGGAAGTCTTCAGGAAATAGTGAGCAAGACAGAAATACTGCTCACCTCTTCTACCCCAGTGTAAATAAATTACTTACCCTCTTTGGTTTCCATAGGCCTTGGCTGGGGTATTTAATTTTTTCTCCCCATTAAACAGGCCACCCAGAGAGTTGGCATCATGGACCTGAAAATATACCAGATCTTGAACACACTGTTTTGTTTCTGTACATTGAATCAGGCTGTGTTTCAAATGGTAGCTTGTGGAAGATGGGGGTGGGGGTGGGGGAAGGGAGGTGGGGCGGGGGTATTATCTGGGCTAGTGCACCCTCACTTGAAACTGCAGCATAAAAGACAGATCAGATTCACCTTGACTCACCCAATGTCTTGTCTCTGACAGGAACCTGTCCTCTGTCTTTGTTGCTCAGGCTGATGTCATGTTCTAAGGGACTGGGTTTGCTAAGTGGCAACAAGAAGCCTTCAGAAGGACCCAGATTGCCTGCAGTGTGGGGCGGGGACCTGAGAAACAAGGCAAGGAAGGGCAACTACTCTCCCGAAGATGGAGGCTGCATGATGTAAGTGGCTGGCTAAAATAGCTGGCATTCTTTCAGTTTTAAGTTGCCAGCTAAATATTATTAAAAAGATAAAATACACGCAAACTGTGCAGAATGTAGGGCTGCTGTGTTTACATCCGGGTTCTGATGACTCAAAGCCTTACACATGGGCTTTCTGAAAAGCTCTATTAAAAACACAGCTTTCCGAAAAGCCTCCGGGGAGCAGAAGGACTGACTGGGGGGGTTGGGAGAAGGATGGTAACCCACCCAAAGATGCTTTTTAGCTCTGTGCTCCTGGCAAGCATTTAGGGCCGGGGAAGTCTTAAGGGGTTAATCTCCTCGCTGTTTGCAAGCCAGAGCCGGGAGGGTTAACCTTTTTCCAGAACATTTATTTCACCATCTCACTGACTAGAGAGGGAGGAGGGGCTGGCGGGCGGGCGGGCGGGAGAGCCTGCCGCGTTGAGAGGCTGCGGATCACAAGGCCATTCTGATAGCCTCCTGTCCCCATGGCAACTGCAACGGCATTTATCAGTTCCTTCTGCGCACAGGCACCGCAAATCTGCATTGCACATGGCAGGCTTCCAGCATTTCAAATGAAAGAGCACTTTGAACGGCTGCCAAGTTTGGAAGGAGCAGAACTGTCAGGGCTGCTTAAAGCTGGCAGTTTATACTGGGGAGGTTTTCACTTCCCAGAATCCTCCGGGCTTGGCAAGCTGCCAAGTACTTAGCGGAAGCTAAAAAGTAACTCGCTCCCTCCCCTCCTCTTTCTCCCCCTGCTCGCGCTCCCCCCCTCCACACCATTCACCGCAGTGCTCTCAAAATTTTCCACATGTCCTGTGTCACCAGTGCAGACTGTACAATAAGAACCAGAACACCGGCTGCCCACGATCGGGCTTTTCTCAATAATGGAGGGTTTAGGGTAGGTTCAGACACTGACAGCGGGTTCCCGCTGTACCTGCCATAACCCCATATCGACTGGATGGAAACGCGTGGCGTGTGTGTCTTTCGACCTTAAAAAACAGCGCATTAATAAAAAAATAAAAAGCAGCTTCATAACTAGGAACACCCAAAGTACTGGGTGGGGTAGAGAATGGGGCCGTGGGGGTGCTGGGTGGATTGACCGGAGCTGCATGGGGTGCGGGAGAGTCTTGCAAACCAATACAAAATGTCCACATCCAGCTCTTCTAAGCTGTGGGGAAGAGGGTTGTAACTGAGAGCTGAACTGTTTCTGGTGCTTTCTTGGTTCTTTCAGATGTCATGATGAAAGCTCACAAGCTGGAGATGGGGAGGGAATTGGGAGATGGCTTTTTTCAATGGAAAGTTTACCAGATAACTTTTGACCCCGCACCACCCAAGAGCACCCAGAGCACCCGGGGTTTTACTGGCAGAAAGTGGGAACTGGCACAATTTTCACTGTGCTAATTTTTTTTTTCTTTACATGAAAATCTACACTGAGATCAAGGGCTTGAGCTTTATTTCCTGCACAAATAGAACAAAAATTGTCTCCCGCTTAGGCGGTTGGATGGAGTTCAGGAAAACTATGTCTGGCATTAATTCCAAAGTGGAGGTTTTGGTTCAAGTGAGGCCCATTAATTTCAGTAAACTGTTTTCACTAGTCCAGACCCTGCTGTGGGAGCTCTATTTATTACCTTTTGCTAACCTGATGTCTGCTGAGTTGCAAAGCAGAGGGGAGGGGGAATCTGGGATGGGGATATCTCTATCTTGGATCAAATGGGTTTGCACCTTCCCGTTGGGGGTCATGCTTAATAGTGAGTTTTATACCCCTCACTTTTCTTTATCAGAGCCTTTACCAAAAAAAAAAAAAAAAAAAAAAAAAAATCCGTCTTGCAACGAATTCCAGAAAAACAAATCCGATGGAGAGAAATCTGGTGAGAGTACACAGCCATCCCTTACCCAATTCAGAAAGACACATCCCAGTCACGGGATGTTTTCAGTGCCCCACCCACCCACCCACCCACCACTTCTTCCAGACTGCAGGTCCACGGCAAAGCCCTGACAGGATTCACCCTGACGATTGGGTCTAAATCCACCAAGACAGTCAATTTTGGCATTCGTTCTCCCTTAGGAATTTTACTAGCTGCTGTAGAAAAGCACATAAATTACTCCCCCTCCCTCTTTTTCCATGCCTTCTCCTTCATCCCCCAGCACCCCCCTCCCCGTCCATCTTGATGTCATTTCAAAGAGAAGGATGAAAAGAAGGAAAAGAAGGGATTTGTCAGGCAGTCCAGTCTGTGAGTATGTCTTGCCAGGTCCCAACACACACCACCCACGCGCACGCGCACGCGCACGCACATCCACACACACACACACACACGTGCGCGTGCACACACACACACCAGCTGAGAATGTTAATAAGAATTAAAAGCAAGTCAGTCCTATTAAAGCATCAAATTTGAAGAGTTGAAAGGGGAGGGGGGACTTGGAGAAAGAGAGGGGGCAGGGTTGGAGGGGGAGTGGGAATGAAATACAATTTGGTCCTTGAAGCTGAGAAGGAAAGAGGTGTCAGTAGCCCCATTTGGTCTGCTTGTCAAATGTCAAATGTCAAATTCATTGGTCTCTCCTTTTAAACTACTCCCTCTCTCACTGCCCCGCCCCAACAGTCAAGTTTTGTGAGGTTCCCAAGTGTGATTAATCTTTGGCAGAGGCCAGAAACAGGAGTAGGCTTCTTGGCTGCCTGTCCTGATAAACAATCTGTTCTTGGGAAGAGTAGGTGAAGGGGACTGCGGGAGGTAATCTGCGGGCATGGGAGAGGGGGTAGGAATAAAGGGGAAGGGGGTAAGCCACAGAAAGACCTGCCCTCGGGGAGAAATGCCAGTGCCCCTCCTCCCGCACCCGTGGTTTAGGGGTAGGTCAGGTTTCCTGCCCTTAATAAGTGAGTAGACAGTGGATCCTTTCTTGCTGCCAGTCCCTAAAGTCCAGGGCGCGTCACTGGGCCACCGAAGGCTCAAAGGAGGGGAAGAGAGCAGAGCCGGTGCACCACGCGGTTTCGGACCATCTACAAAGCTGTGCTCTAGGCGCCACATCCCATCCCCCAGGGTGTGCGCGGAACCTGCTCGCGATAAAGGGAAACAGAGGCAGTGGCAGAGAAAGCCGAGTTGGGGCGGCTGCTATAGAGCTTATTATAAAGCATAACGGGGAAAGTCAGACTGTGGGCAAAACAAAAGGAGAGACTATCTGGCGGAGTCCGAGGTCGCTAGGATCGAAACTCCCGAGGCAAGAAAGCTGGCTGTGGATTTTGCAGCGGGGATATTGTGTGAGCAACCAGGCAGAAATTGGCAATATGTAAAAGTGGGAAGGGGGAAGAGAGTGGGCGGAAAGGCAAATCAGTGCCTAGAAGGCTGCGCACGGCTGGGAAATGTCACCAAGGAGAGCGCAGTGGCACCGAATAAAAGATGAATGATAGACTACCTTTTGGAAAACGAATATAAAAATAGTAATGAAGGTGAGAAGTCCGCCTCTTCGCTGGAAAGCGGATCCATTCCTCACTGTTTGCCTTCAAGCCCCAACATCCAGGCAGCTCTAATCTCCCCTGTATCCAAGAAGTCAGGGCTAGGCTCGCTTTCCTTCGGATTTAATTACACGAAAATGCTGAACAAAACCCTGTAATTACACCCTTAGTCCCTGCCACTCAGGCCCTGCGCACTTCCTGCCTAGTTTTTTTTTTTTTTTTTTTTTTTTTTTTTTTTTTTAAAGAGGGTCATTGCCTCTTTCTTTCCAAATTGGCCAAAACAAAAACCTAAAAGCACCAAATAAATCTTTAACAGCTTTGAGTCTTCATGGTCATTCCCCCAACATCACACACACACACACACACACACACACACACACACACACACACACAGAGAGAGAGAGAGAGAGAGAGAGAGAGAGAGAGAGAGCCAGCAAGCAAGAACTAAGGAGGGGGAGCCCTTGACTCTTGGAGAGCCCAGAAGGAAGGGCCCAACTGTTCTATATTGTCTTGCTCCAGCTCCTAGGCTGAGAAGCAGTCCTTCCTTATTTTGTCTGTCACTCCAGTACAAGGTGCTAGGCTGGTCACCTCGAGGAAACCTGCCAAGGACAAGACAAAGAGTGCGGACAGGGTGTAGCATCAGGCCTGGCTTTTCTCTTTCACCTGGAAGGGTTGCTCGCTGGAGGAGATCTGGGTCAGGATCGGCCTTTTTACAGGACCTCCAGGCCTCGGCATTACAGACAGGAACTCACAGGGATGCTCTGAGGGCAGAACATAATTTAAGATGGACAGGTGAGAAACCAAAGCTCAAGAGAATAAACAGATTGCTCCGGGAGTCAGTCATGCTGCTGCAGGAAGTCTTGAACGAGTGTTGCTGCCTCTTCCGGCTTTTGGGGCTACTGCATCAGGAAACTAGGACACCTAGGAGCAATGGAAGCTGACTCCATTCTGGGCTTAAGATTCCTAGCACTGAGACAGAAAGAGCTAAGAACCAGGCCTGGTGGTACAGATCTATTAGTCCACAGCCACCGTGGAAGAAGGCCAGGCAGAAAGACCACACATTCAAAACCTGTCTGGGCTACAGAATTAGTTCAGGATGAGTCCGAACAACTTATAAGGATCCAATGTAAAAAGGAAAAGAGGCTGGAGAGAGGGCACTACTCAGCATGCTCCAGGCCCTAGGTGCTATCCATGGCTAGGGGCAGTGCTCTCTAGGTAAATCATTGACTAATTGAATAGAGGGCAGGGGGCTAACATGCTACAAACCTCCAGGCTTGGGGCAGCCACATTTCAACACACTTAAGTAAGAACAAAGTTACATTCAATGTAACTTTTGGGTTTGGAAAGAGACCTTACCCACTATGTGTTGCCAATCTGTGTTTCTTCTTTTCCTCCTTTCTTACTGTTTTTTTAATTTATTTATTTTTATTTTTATGCGTATGAGTACGCTGTATCTGTCTTCAGACACACCAGAAGAGGGCATCGGATCCCATTACAGATAGTTGCGAGCCACCATGTGGTTGCTGGGAATTGAACTCAGGACCTCTGGAAGAGCAGTCAGTTCTCTTAACCTCTGAGCCATCTCTCCAGCCCTCCTTCTTACTCTTTTTCCCTTCAGTGCTGGGGATCCAAGTCAAGGCCCTCCCTGCACGGGCTTGGGAAGGCTTTACCATTGAGTTGCTTTCCCTGGTCCCAGACTCGAACATTTCAAGACTGTCTTGAGGGCGACGGGAGAGCTTCCTCAGCCTTTCAGCAAGGTCGAGAGAACTTCGGATTTTCCTTTATCATCCCTGTCCGGCGGACAGGGCTAGAGATCCAAAGAAGTAAGAGAAAGGTATCTGGGGACTGCCAGGAAAGGGCGGTAACTCACAGTTGCTCAGAGCTCTAGCGTGATTGATTTTTAACTCCAAAACAAGTGGTGCTCATTGTCACCCTACCTGTCAACCTACAGAGACAGTGGGACCATTGACCTGTAAAGTCCTGTGGGCAGAGGGCTTTACTTCTTCTTTAAGCTTCCTAGAAGAATCTGGGACACCCCCCCCCAAAGGGCCTGTTTTTGCTAACTTCGGACTACCTCGGCTAAGCTTCCCTCACCTGTACAAAGGCTGACGAAAATAACACTCACCTCAGAGGCTTGTGCGGAGGTCGGTGAGATAATGTCTGGAAATGCACTTTTGGAGCTCTTGACAAATGTTGGTTATTGGTAATAATCTCTCACCTTTTATTAAACACATTATAATACGCTGTCATCCACATAGACCAATGAAACCTGCAAAGGAAGTGGAGTAATAATTCCACTTTTACTCAGAACATGAAGTGCAAATGATTTGCTCAAGGTCAGCCAAGTCCAGGGTGAACGGCATAATGTAAATATGTACCAAGTACCGCCCCTTCTCTCCCTCTCACCCTCCCTCTCCCTCTCTCTCCCCCGAGTTCCAGGTTGAACTACTCAGCACAGGCAAGCCCATACATAGACCATGGACCCAATTCAAGGAAAGCAATGAGGACTGCCCTGTACCAGTCTTGACCCAGGAACAGTGAAGACCTGGGAGGAGCTTCCTGCTGGGTGGGTGAGCACACTTTCTGGCTGCCCAAGCAGAAAAGTGCCTGCGGCCATGGCTCTCCGAGTCTGGTTGGTGGAAATCCCAAGATTATTGTAGATTGATGGGAACCTCCCTTTAAGGCCCAGGTTCACAGATGAAGTAGAGGGCCAAGGGTAGGCACACCTGTGGTCTTCATGGCCACACTGACCACCGCGACAGGTCCCGCCTACTCGAAACCTTTCTTCCTCTCAAGTTTCCTTGTTGGGGGTTTGAGAATTTGTCACAACTGAATCAGTGAATAGCACCCTTGTCTGGCTCTTACACCCTCTTCCTCTAGGCCCGGTTCCCTGGACAGCTCATTCCAAGCTTTTTTTTTTTTTTTTTTTTGGAAGTAAGGAAACACACCAGCTTTTGCTGAGAGCAGCGCTGGCCTCCCCCAAGCTCTGGCACGGTGGCAAGAAGTGGATGCCTGCCGGGTGGCAGGAACTAGACTCGACTACCCCCTCTCCTGAGCCTTTTTTCCCCTCCCTGATCTCCGCCCCTCCAGGAAGAAAACAGCCTGAGACCGGATCGGTTTTTCGGCCACTGTGCCAACCCCAACCACTATGCCCGCCCGCCCGCCCGCCCTTGCCTTCTCCCCAATTTCGCTCTGAGTGCCCGACTTGCCCATGCGCCCGAGGCTGGGCAGGTCTCGGCGGGCTGTGCAGGCTCAGCTCCCCAGGGCTTCTCAGCGAATCACGTTGTTCCTGGGATTTCATGCTCTAGTGGCTCTTGTGTAACCCTATGCCCTGGCCTAATTCAATACTTTTTTTTTTAATACCAGGATTAATCCTTTAGGGAAAGGCAAATACTTCCGCCACGGATCCGACTGAGGAGTAAATGTGTAAATCACACAGCAGCCTCCAGCCCCCACGGCCCCTTTGCGCGGGGTTTGCAAGGCTCAGTAACCGGCCGCACCCCTGGGGTTACTGGCGCGAGGCGATTCCTGGCCTCGCTAAGGCCAAAGGAGGGCCCAGCCCACACGTTTGTTTTCATCTACTCCTTAGCGGCTCGCAGGCCAAAGAACAGGGCACTGCTTACTGCCGGGCTGTGTGTTACCAAAAAAGGCCTTTCTCTCTGCAGAGCGCTTGGCGGCGCGCTTTGCAGCGGGGTGACGCGAGGTTCAGTCTCGGCCTCGAGAGTCAGCAAGCCAAGAGCACCCCTGACCCCGCCCCATTTGAGTTCCAAATTGTGGGGGCCTTGGAGGGCGGGCCGGAGTCGCCGGATGCATAGAAGTGCTTAAGATCCTGACAACCCTTCACACGCCTAACACTGGACTACGTTGTTCTGCAGAGGCCAAGTGGAAAGCTGACCTTTTGCTCCAGTTTAGAACGGTGTTGTCTGAGCTCTCTCAGACAGCAAGCTGAGGAAGAAAGATAGCCATTAAGATGGAACTTTGCTTCGTGGGGTTAGGGCTAACACTTTGTACCTTGCTCTGCAAGTCTCTGCAGTGGGTGCGCCCAGAACATAGCGCCAGAGCTCTGCGTCTCGGCTCCTCCATTTCTCACCTCGCTTGATCAGTGCTCCCCAAGAGATCACAGCACTCCTGCAGGAGCCGAGGAATGTATCTCCAAACACTGGAATTCGCACCTCCCCAATTGCTGATGCATCCCCAAACAGGGCCTTCTGAGACAAGCAGTTAAGAAGCAATTTATCACCAAGAACGATGGTGATACTTTTTGAGGGGGTATGGAGAGTTGTGATTTTTAAATAAAAGGATTATGGGACTGTGGGCTGTAATGGGATTGTTTAAATGCATGCTGATGGCTAGCTCGCCATGTTCACAAATACCTCGTTTTTGGGGTGTGTGTGTGTGTGTGTGTGTTTGGTAAAAGAAAGAAACAAGGAGATAGGAACTTATGTGTCTGTGTGTACCAAATGTAACATCGTGACATGGAATTCAACTTGCTTTCTCTAGCTGCCTGGCTGGAGGGTTATAGTTAAGTTGTTATTTCTAAAGTATTTTTGGTTTAATAAAGAGAAAGAGAAATAATGTAAAGAAATGGGTCATCCACCAAGCCAAAGTTCATGAGTCCCGGTCTGGGAGGGATTGATTGTTTTGACTCACTCAAGGGTAGCTGTGAGTAGGGTGAGGTCTAAGGGTGCGGAGACACTCACTGAGAAGCTCTACACACAGGACTCTGCTCCAAGCCAGCCAGGCAAAGTTTATTATTGCCCTGGAGCACACAGTGAGCTCACTGTTTCTGCAAAAACAGAAACTGGGTTGCTCTGAGATGAAAGAACGACTCCCTAAGTGCTCTTCTCCTTCTCCACGCAAGCTCCACCTGCCTTTGCACTTAGAACCCAGGATGAAGATCTCCATGCTGGGAAAACGCCAAACAGCTTCTGGAGATCAAATGTCAAAATAAAAGTATTTGTTGTTGCTTCAGCCGGCTGTAATAGTGGTCATAAATAATGATCACCATGCCTCGCACTCATTAATATTTTCACAGGTTAGCCAGTGACAGTATCAATATTGCCAACACTAGTGTCCAACTGTGAATGCGGTAATGTGGTCTTCATACTATATGGTTCATTTATGCCTCAGTCTGCCAAACGGCACCGTCACAGCTTCTCTGTGTGGAAGAATTCAGTAGTACAGTCTGGAAGGGGATCCTTGGGCTCATTATGAAGATGCATTTGCATAGCACTTTATATACAAGGTTGTATAACAAAAAATGGGATACTGATGGAAAAAAATCTCAGCCCCCTGCACCATCTCTTGGCGATGTGCTTGTGTGCACCACCGCCACTCAAACCAAACGTGCTGGATTCAGACCCCAGGCCAGCTGCTGCAGTAAGTTCAGTCTATTTTCCTAGTCTGTAAAATGGAGTGGAATCTACTTCACTTCATAGAAGACATTCTGGGTTTAATAATGTAAATGCTGTTTTATATAATGTATCTACTTTTTTTAAAAAAAAAATTTACTTATTATATATAAGTACACTGTAGCAGTCTTCAGACACCCCAGAAGAGGTCATCAGATCCCATTACAGATGGTTGTGAGCCACCATGGGGTTGCTGGGATTTGAACTCAGGACCTCTGGAAGATCAGTCAGTGCTCTTAACCACTGAGCCATCTCTCCAACCCATGTATCTACATTACAATAAAAATAATTAGCTGAAGCAAAGGAACTACTTTTCCAATGCCTATCTTTGTACCTGTCTTAGAGTAACCCGTCACAAACACAAGGCACAACCTGAAATCGACAACCCATCAAGCTGAGAGAGATGATTCCATTTTGCAGAGGGAAAATATTATATAAGCAGAGCTCAAGGTTACAAAGCCGGTAGCAATAGTGAAGAAATTCCAATCCTGTAGGACGAACCCAGCCTTATCAAATCCCCTCCCCTCCACCAACCTTCCACAGGGATTATGTTAATTTACATAAGAAAAAGCAAACTCAATAAATAGGGAAACCAAGTGACAAGCCCCAGCCAGAGCTAAGACCAACTCTATCAGTTTTTACAGTAAGCAATAAGGATGGGCAGTGATCTTAGGAGGGAGAAGAAATCATGACCTCCCAGAGTGCACCGGGGCAGTGTGGAATTAAATCACAACACACAGAAGGAACTTTGAAAACTGTGCTTTATTTGTTTACGATTCTGAGGATAGAGTTCTGAGCCTGGATCATCCTGAACAAGCGCTCCCTCGATGAGCTATGTCCCAAACTCTAGCACACGGTGTTATTAAATGCCCCTCCCCGCCTTTATGAAACCCAGAAAACCACTCACCTGTTTGACCAATTCCTCATTCCCCCTTCCCTGCCCTCCTCTGCAGCTGTATTCAGAAGACCTACGAGTGATCCGAGCTTCTTTAGACATTCAGCCAAAATATTTTATAAAGTTCGGCCAGGGAGAGGGGTGGCTCATTTAGTGATAGTCTCGCAACTCCTATTCCATTCTTAGGCTGGGTCGCAAAAGCAAATCTGAAAGGTAATTTCTTGAAGATGGGAGAAATGCTAATTCTGCAGGTGTTTGGGCACCAATGGTGGCAAGGAATGTTAACATTAACGGGGGAGGGACCTCTCGTCGCAGATTAAATAGGTAATACCCTTATATGAAATTCAAAGTGAAACTCGTCAAACAGGGCATTTAATTTTACTGCCTGGGGGTTTGGTGGGGTGGGGAACGGGAATCGGAAACAACACTCGTGTCTCTTAAATGTTTTGTTACTTGGGAAAGCCAGGCAGGAAAAGGAAAGGTCATCGCCTGTTTCATCCCGCCTCCCCGCCCGGAACCCCCCCTCCCCGGCACCCAAACCCTGGACTTGCAGCTTTAGCTCCCCGGGCCTCAGCTGTGGTACACACACAGCCGAGGGGGGGAGGGGAGGGAGGGTGGAGGCGCGGAGGAGGGGCCGACAGGGAGGAATCTGGGCATGCTGCCGCGCATGCGCCTTTCGCAAGCAACAAGTGGGCTCCACAGACAGAGGAAGTGTAAAGGGGGGGCTGGGGGACTGGTGCAGAGCATGGCGGTGACGTCAGCGCTCCGCCCGGGCGGCATCCCGCGCGGCCAAGCCGGGGACAGCGCGAGCCGCAGCCGGAGCAGGAGCGCTGAGACGCGCCTCCGGAACGTAGAGTAACAATCACAACCCCACATTCCAGGCGAGCGCGAGCGGGAAGGGATGCGACCCGGGTGGAGGCGCCGAGCGAGCGCCCTGCAGCCAACGTGAGCGCCGCCAGCCTCTGTGGCCGGAGAGGTGGTCAGGCCAGGGGGTGGTGGGAGCCTGCGTGCGTGCGCTCCTCTCCTCTGCTCTCGTGTGTCTTGGAAACGGTGGCCGCAGCTGCTCTCTCTCCGGCGTGCAAACCCAGGCGCCGCCAGCGCAACGGCCGTCGCTGCGGAAGGGAAACGCTCCTCTTTTGGCAGCCACCTCCTCCCCCGGCCCTCCCGGGGAATCAGCGGCTTCAGCAAGATTGGACCTGGGCACCGGGTGGCAAAACCTTCTAATCCTCTCCCCGGGGCGCCTGGCGTAGAGAAGACTCAGATCGTAGGGAGGACCCCCTTCGCGTTCCACGCTTCAATCACTCCGGGGAGGGGGCCAAGAGGCCACTGGCGGCCGGCCCCGGACACCCTAGCCCCCTCCCCCCAGGCCCGGAGCTCGCAGCCCTGATCCGCCGCACCAGGAAGAAGGCACCCGGTGCTCTGCTCTGGACAAGACAGCCGCAGTAGGAGGTGGGGGCGAGGAGCGTGCGGAACCCGTCGGTCGCCTGGGCGGTGGAGCCCCCGCCGAGAGGCACTACTGCGCCGGCAGTGGAGACTCGCGCTCCCTCCAGCCCCTGGGGCAGAACTTTCTCGCCCCCCTCCTCTCCCCTCCCCCGCAGCCGGACTCCTTCCCCAGCCAGCTAGTCCTCCCGAAGGAGAAGGCGCCGCGGAGACAGCCCGGGCGGGGGCCTACCTTCCCCGAGGCTGGCATCATGTCGGCAGCGCAGGTGTCCTCGTCCCGGAGACAGTCTTGCTACCTGTGCGACCTGCCTCGCATGCCCTGGGCCATGATCTGGGACTTCTCCGAACCCGTATGCCGTGGTTGCGTCAATTACGAAGGCGCCGACCGCATAGAATTCGTGATCGAGACAGCACGCCAGCTGAAGCGGGCGCACGGTTGCTTCCAAGACGGCCGCTCCCCCGGGCCGCCACCGCCAGTCGGGGTCAAGACAGTGGCCTTGTCCGCCAAGGAAGCGGCAGCAGCAGCTGCCGCCGCTCAGCAACAGCAGCAGCAGCAGCAGCAACAACAGCAGCAGCAGCAGCAACAGCAGCAGCAGCAGCAGCTCAACCACGTCGATGGCTCTACCAAGCCTGCAGTGTTGGCCGCCCCGTCCGGTCTGGAGCGCTATGGCCTGAGCGCAGCGGCCGCCGCGGCTGCTGCCGCCGCCGCCGCGGTTGAACAACGCAGCCGTTTCGAGTACCCGCCTCCCCCGGTGAGTCTGGGGAGCAGCAGCCACGCCGCCCGGCTGCCCAACGGCCTGGGAGGTCCCAACGGCTTCCCCAAGCCGGCACCAGAGGAGGGTCCCCCGGAGCTGAACCGCCAGAGCCCCAACTCATCCTCAGCGGCAACATCGGTGGCTTCTCGGCGTGGGACTCATAGTGGGCTGGTGACCGGGCTGCCCAACCCGGGTGGTGGCGGGGGACCCCAGCTCACCGTGCCCCCCAACCTATTGCCGCAGACGCTGCTTAATGGCCCGGCCAGCGCCGCGGTACTGCCTCCGCCCCATGGGCTGGGGGGAAGCCGAGGGCCCCCGACTCCAGCACCTCCGGGTGCTCCTGGGGGGCCCGCCTGTCTCGGGGGTCCCCCGGGTGTGTCGGCCACTGTATCCTCCGCTCCGTCATCGACCTCGTCGACGGTGGCAGAGGTGGGCGTGGGTGCTGCTGGTAAGAGGCCTGGATCGGTGTCGAGCACAGACCAGGAGCGTGAGCTAAAGGAAAAGCAGCGCAACGCTGAGGCCTTGGCCGAGCTGAGCGAGAGCCTGCGCAACCGCGCGGAGGAGTGGGCCAACAAGCCCAAGATGGTCCGTGACACGCTGCTCACGCTGGCTGGCTGCACGCCCTACGAGGTGCGCTTCAAGAAGGACCATTCGCTGTTGGGTCGCGTCTTTGCCTTCGACGCGGTCTCTAAGCCCGGCATGGACTACGAGCTGAAGCTGTTCATTGAGTATCCCACGGGCTCGGGCAATGTGTACTCCAGCGCGTCTGGGGTGGCCAAACAGATGTACCAGGATTGCATGAAGGACTTTGGCCGGGGTCTGTCCTCTGGCTTCAAATACCTGGAGTACGAGAAAAAGCATGGCTCTGGCGACTGGCGCCTTCTTGGGGACCTACTGCCCGAAGCTGTGCGCTTCTTCAAGGAGGGCGTGCCCGGCGCGGACATGCTGCCCCAGCCCTACCTAGATGCCAGTTGCCCCATGCTACCCACGGCGCTGGTGAGTCTCAGCCGCGCCCCCAGCGCACCTCCAGGAACTGGAGCCTTGCCACCCGCGGCGCCCACGGGCCGGGGTGCAGCGGCCAGCCTGCGCAAAAGGAAGGCATCCCCGGAGCCTCCAGACTCAGCTGAAAGCGCACTGAAGCTCGGTGAGGAGCAGCAGAGGCAGCAGTGGATGGCAAACCAGAGCGAGGCGCTGAAGCTCACTATGTCCGCGGGGGGCTTTGCGGCGCCGGGACACGCAGCAGGGGGACCGCCTCCACCCCCTCCACCTCTGGGACCTCATTCCAATCGGACCACCCCGCCCGAGTCAGCCCCCCAGAACGGTCCGTCCCCCATGGCCGCGCTCATGTCAGTAGCAGACACTTTGGGCACAGCGCATTCGCCCAAGGATGGCAGTTCAGTGCACTCCACCACTGCATCTGCTAGGCGAAACAGCAGCAGCCCGGTGTCGCCTGCCTCCGTGCCGGGGCAGCGTCGCCTGGCATCACGCAATGGGGACCTGAATTTACAGGTGGCACCCCCACCGCCTAGCGCCCACCCGGGCATGGACCAAGTGCACCCCCAAAACATTCCGGATTCCCCTATGGCCAACAGCGGACCCCTCTGCTGTACCATTTGCCACGAACGTTTGGAGGACACTCATTTCGTTCAGTGTCCATCCGTCCCTAGCCACAAATTTTGTTTCCCTTGTTCTAGAGAGAGTATCAAAGCCCAGGGGGCCACAGGTGAGGTGTATTGCCCCAGCGGAGAGAAATGCCCCCTAGTCGGGTCTAATGTACCTTGGGCCTTCATGCAGGGCGAAATCGCAACTATCTTAGCTGGAGATGTTAAAGTGAAAAAAGAGAGAGACCCTTGAACCGCGCAGGGCAGCGACCTCCTTTGCCCTAGACCACCTCCTCTTCAGTCTAGAGGGCCCTTCCCCCACCTGCCTCCACCTTCCCTATCCACCAAGATGTAGAATTGTGAATAAAACTGCAAAAAGTTAGTCTTATGTATAGACATTATTTTCGTCGGTATGTTTCTATATTTTGAAACAGGTATGTAACTTCTTCATTTGAAGGATAAGCCGATTTGTGTTAAGCAGTATAATATTGATTGGGTCTTTCGCATCATATTCGTTAGCATTTATTTGGTGGCAGAATGTTTGCCTAGGTACAGAATTAATAGCCCTTAGCAACGACTGCTGCTGGTGTGTGTATTTTTGTAAATGTTATGCACTCTGAAAGGATAAAACACACAAAAGAAAAAAGATTTTGTTGTTTTTGTTTTGCCAAGGCCAGTGTTGCTGCCAAAAAAAAAAAAAAAAAAAAACAAAAAAAAAAAAAAAAAACCAAAAAACAAAAAAAAAATTTGATGCTATAAAATGGTAAAAGCTTCTTTCTAAACAGCCCCAAGTGTTGAAGTCTTCACTTAATTTTGTTCTGTTTTGTTTTTCTGTTTTGTTTGCAAAATGGTAAGGGGGGTGTTGGGAGGGGATGGGTGTTTTTTGTTGCAAGTTTGTGAAGGGGGTAAAAATGTTTTGGTTTGTTTCTACTGACCTGAATGTGTTGGATCTTCACGTGTTGTTTTGTTTTGGCTTTATTGATGCACGGATGCTTTTGAACAGTAGAGCGAAACGCTAGACATGGAGAACTTGCTCTGTTTGTCCTTTATACATTTCTGTAGTTAACAGAACACTGTAATGTGCCTTGGAGCTTAGTAACTTGTAATAAATTCAATTGATATTAATTCTGCCCTGAGTCAGCAAATTTGTCTTTCTAGGGTTGAGGCTATGCTACTCCAGTTAAGGAGACAACTGCTTACCTCCTGCCCGTATGGAACCAGGCATCCTGGTTCCTTTGAAGGCTCTCAGAGCAGACTGCCCCACCCCCACCTCCCACCTCATCCCCGCCCCCCCCGGGTACCAGACTCTTTACATTTACCCCCCCTGTAATCTACAGATGCTGACTAAGCAATTTCTGTTTTGCCTTAAGCATCTCTGCCCACCCCTCATACAGGACCCAGCTGCAAAGAGCATTGTCAGGAATGCTCTTTGGTGGCTTTCCCTGGGGCGATGAGTATATCCTGGTGCCCAATGCAGCTGTGACTTAACAAGTGGGAACAGAGGGCATTTATTTGGCCTCTGCAGGCAGGGCAAAATTTTCTGCCATTGCACACTTGAAACAAAAGGTGTCTGGCTGGCTGGGCTTTTTTTTTTTTTTTTTTTTTTTTTTTTTTTGGTTCTTTTTTTCGGACTGGGGACTGAAAAGGTGTCTGGCTGGCAAAGGCTCTACCACTGAGTAAATCCCCAACCCCTGGCTGGGCTTTGCTTCCTGTGTGTATATGAAAATGTGACCAGCCAGCTTCCCACATCTCCTGCCCTGGATGTGTTCCTTGACTGTTACCATTTCTAAGCTACCCTAATGGACTATCCCTCTGGAACTATGGACTAAAATAAACCCTTTCTAAAAAAAAAAAAAAAAAAAAAAAAAAAAGCCTAGGTAGGAGTGGGGGCAGGGAAGGGTGTGAGCATCTGGGAGGCAAATGCATGTTGCAAAGCGGTTTTTACCTCTTTCATTATATCCCACCCCTTAATGAGTGTTTCTTAAGTCAGGACACAGCTGATCCGGAGCCGACTTGGGGGATGGGGGTGAAAGGGAAAGAAAAGCAAAGGTTCAGGCACCAAATGGAATCCATTTTACTCTTAAAGAAACACAACTATCAACTTTGTTGCGAGCATTTGTGAGGCTCTGGCGGGTGGGGGCGTAGAGAAGTAGCCAAGGCACCCCGTGGAGCTCAGAACCCCCAGCAGACACCAGACAAGCCTTTCATCTAGTTCAGAACGAGGCAAACAGTCCTGGTTTGAACCTTGTCCTTTCCTGGAGGCAACAGAGGACTAGAAAACAGAAAGGAAGCAAAACAACAGGAGCGATCTGATCTGAAATTAATTCCTAGCCACTCCCTATTCCTGGCTGAGAGAACTAACGGGGTCTGGATTGCCTGTCCATGTTGGAGGAAATGATACCCCGAGGTAGAGCCAGAGTTCAGGAAGGTGGGAATTGGTGGCAGGAGGAAATCAAGTCATGGGACGATTCTGAACACCAGCAGTATGGAGATTTGATTGAGATGGGATTTGCAGTTAATAATACCCTTTGGGTTTCTGGTCCTGCTTGCTTTGCCACCATATTGAAGTGGAACTGGGAATCCTGGTGTGCCTGTGTGGGAGTGTATGTTTGGGAGTGGGGATCCATGGTGCTCTTGATGGCTCTGCAGCACGGTACTTGGGAGGTGCCCGGCTCACCTCTAAGAATCTCCCTACATATAAATAGATGTTCATTCCTGTCGGCTCCCTGCAAATGTGTCCTTGCGTTTTCATCTGCTGCCAAGTGTTGTATTGGTGCTTATGAGTCATGAAACCTATTTTCATCCTCAGGGGTAATTAACTCGGTGGCGGTAATGCGTCGTAGACTGTAGGAAGAGTTAATTCTAAAACGCATCCTGGACCAGCGACCAATCACTTAAAGGTCTGGGCTGGCTTTTCTTACAGCCTCATTAATAAAAACCTGAGCAGGTTTTCGCCTGGAAGATTCTTCAAGGTGCTCCCAACCCCCACACCAAATGTACATGTTCTTGAAATGGGTGAATATAGGAGGGAAAGACCTCTCTCCCCCACCCCTCCCGTCAGCTAGGATGTAAGGATTGCCTGCCTGGGTGTGGACGCTGTGAGTGGTGTCTGTCTCGGTTGCCTACCTGTGCACACACAGGCTCCCGCCTGCCTGCCACTCTCTCTTCATTGCCTCGGTGTTTATGTTCAGGAACTTTTAGGATTACAAAGCCCTTGATTACTAGTCCATATGGGCAAGCGGCCTGTCATTAAAAGCTGAGAACAGTGTTGCTTTCTCCCCCTGTTGTTGCTGGGTGCTATTATTAGGAGAAGCGGCAGCTGTCGTGATGAAGCAGCTAGCAATGGGGCCTGGGTTGGTTTCCCTTAAGGAAGAAGGCTGACTTGACAAGACTCAGCGGAGAGCAGTAAACTGGAGGAAGCACTCGAGAGGTCAGGGCGGAACTCTGGCTGCAAGTGAATCACACAGAACTGGTGCAGATAATCTAAGTTTACAATAGCCACAGGCCGCTCGTTAAATGGTAGCTCTCTTGGGGCGGGGCATGGGGAGCGATAAGACCCTTCTCTCTACTGGAATTGTTCAGCGCCCATGTGGTTGCCTTAACCAGTCTCTCTGTGGTTCTCAGGTTGATTCTCCCTTCCCTGAAGGGGTCCACACTGGACACCTAGGAAGCATTTTCCTTCTCTGGCCCCAAGGATCATCGTGTATTTCGGACACTCACAGCCAAGGGTCTAGCTAGCTGACTGACACTGGGATAAGCTCCTTTTATCCCAGTGTTACTTGGGAGTATCCCTCCTCCAGATGCCCATCCATCTCTTCTCACTTTGGTCTCAGAACCAGAGACAGTGGCCGCCAATTTGCAGTCTACACTGTGTTGTTTGTACGCCTTACCTGTGGGTCTAATCCGATCTTAATGATTCCTTAAATCAAGCTGGGGTGGAACCGTGAAAATGGAAGAATAAACTGATGGGTAGATAAGCCATTCTTGATTCTGAAGGCAATACCATGGCAATCCATGTGCAGGAGAGCTCATAGTTTCAAAGCCTTGATAGTAAAATTCCAGATATTCCGGGTACATTCTCCCATGTTTCCAGGACTGGTGATAAAATGAGATTCTTCGGTATTTGAGTACTTGGGACCATCTCAGGTAGCCAGTGCTAGCTGTGAACTTTCCATCCTCCTCCTGACTCAGCCTCTGGATGCTGGGCTATGGGAATGAGCCCCCAAACCCAGCTTTCTGAAATCCACTTTAGTTCCTTCCTAAACCTCATCAAGAACAGGAAGTTGGGCGTAGGGATGACCCTAAGGCCTAGTGAAAGACATTGTTTATTGTTTATTTGGCAACCCTGGTGACTGAACCCTAGGACTCCACCAATGGAACCCTGTACTCTCCGGCACAGCCACGTTTTTAGCCTGTTTTTACTCTTTATTTTGAGACAGGGAACTCACTAAATTGTCCAGACGGCCCAAACATTTTTTGTTTTGTTTTACTTTGTTTTCTGAGACAGAATTTCTCTGTGTAGTCCTGGCTGCCCTGGAACTTGCTTTGTAGACCAGGCTCACAGAGATCCACCTGCCTCTGCCTTCCAAGTGCTGGGATTAAAGACAGACATCACCACTCCCTGGCTCCAAACTATTTTTTTCCAGGCGGGGTTTCACTCTGTAGTAGCCCTAGCTGGCTTGGAATTTGCTGTAGACTGGACTGGCCTTGAACTCAGAGGGACTGACCCATCTCTATCTCCTGGGATTAAAGGAGGTCACCAGCATGCCCAGCATGGCTGTTTATAAATGGGTTTAGGAACGTCTACAACCTGTCTATGAAACTTGAGTTTATAGCTCAGGCCTGTGTATTATCCAGCTTTTAAACTCAAGGCAGGGACTTACCTGTGGTCACCCAGTGGCAGACGAAACCAACCAAACGAAACCCTAAAGATCCTTGGTTTAACTATAGCTGTCTACCAAAAGGAAGGACGTTGGGTGGGCGAAGTCCCCAGGGTGTGGGGCACATCGTCTTCATTAACTCTTGGAAGATGGCAACCAGCATTAGTCCGTGGTCTTTGGTCATACCTTAGCAACGTTTCTGGGTTTCTGACTATAAATGTCAGGCAAGCTTGAGTGGTAAAGTCTTTCCTTAACCTTTCATCTCTGTACCGCCATACTTCCTCTCCATTTGCTAATTGGAAACTTCTGGAGGTTTAAAGACAGACAATGGACTGCAAAACCAAGAGGGACATCCATCTGGGTGAGCGAGGAAGAAGGGAGGGGTGGAGGGAGAAACGCTGGGGACTCTTTCTCGGTCTCTCAAGCTTGGGGGTTCTCCGATCTCTCGTCATTCTTTTTTGCCTGGCTGATTCTCCCACTGCAAAGGGGGAACTGAAACAGTAACGAACCAGGTGCCAGGTAGAGAGAAGCACACTGAGTTGCCAACCGTCAGGCCAGCCTGAGAGGAGGATGTGTCATCCCGTTTTATACTAAGATCAACCGAACACAGATAGACTGAATCGCCTCAAGTTCAAGCCCAGGTTGGCCTAGATCCTGCACTCTTCTTCAACCCGTTGTTCAGCACCTAGGACTTCTGCCCTGGCCCCTGGAAGCCAAGCCTCTGAGCACCTCTGAGTCTCAGCCATTCCCACTGTCTTCTTCCCCGGGTTTCCGGGTGAACCTCAGAGTCAACTTCAGGAAGACTGGAGGTGACACACTGTCCCAGCAAAGCTCAATGGGATCCTGAAGTAATGGTGTTTTCCTGGAGTCTCCGTCCATTCCCTCCTACTGTGGTGTCTGAGAAAACAGAGAGGTGGGCAGGGAGCAAACGATAGGTCTGGACGCTAATGGCTATTGCTCCTGTGAGGAGCATTGACCCCACTGACCATCTCGATCCCTGACATTTTCAGTTGTGTTAGTGGGAAATTGGCTCATTTATTCTCAGGCCTTGTTTGGTCGTTCTCCCTCATTAGTGGGCCTCAGAAATGCACCCATGAGCAGGACAGTCCATGTTCTGACGGCCCTGGGAAAGCTTCCCTTTCTACAAGAGCTGTTAGTCGTGAGTCTTTGGTTTAGACACTACTAGAGCGACATGCCCCAGCCTCCCCTGAGCTTCTCCTGGCTCTGTTTGGTCTCTCCCCACTTCAGGCCTTGATTTTGTGGCAATGAATCTCTCTTTCCATAGTAATGTCTCACTCCCTTGCTTAGAAAGGCCACTTGATACTGGGTGTGGTAGCACGTGCCTATAATCCCAGAATGTGGTAAATACAGTCGGAAAGATCAGGAGTTCAAGGTCACCCTTCGCTATTTGGCACTTTAGTGGCCAGCAAGGGCTGTAAGAGACCCTGGAGCGGGGTGGTGTATAGAGTTCAGTTAGTAAAGTGCTTGTCTAGAGTGATGGAGGTCCTGGGTTTCTGCATCAAGCCACGTATGGTGGTGAGAGCTTGAAATGAGCATTTAGGAGAGAGAGGAAGATTAGAAGTTTAATGTCATCTTTGGCTAACCCTGGAATTTAAAACCATCTTGGGCTACCTAAAAGTTAGTCTCAAAAAGAAAAAAAGGAAATAAAATTAAAGTGGAAAGTTCCAGGTCAGCCAGGACTACATAAAGACCCTGACTCAAAAGAGTGAGAGAGAAGCTACTCGGAACAAAGTAGGCTGTTTTCCTCTTGTTCCAGATCTTGGGCTCTTCGTGGAAAGCATCAGCTTGCAGGCCCGTGTGAGGGCGTTCTTTAGTACTAGGTGCTCAGAGGAGCTGAGGTCTATACTCTGTAGACCTATACTGAGGTCTCTACTACAGCTCTCCTGGGGCTTAGCCCACGCCAGAGGCAAGGCGAACAGTCCAGGATAAGGACCTGGACTTGGGTCACAGAGATCCGGGAAGTTTCCATCCCCACAGCAAAGGTTAGCTTATAGTCCTTATAAAGTTCTGGACCAAGGGTGAGTGTGCCCAAAAGCATGTGTGGGTACATGTATATGCTATGTGTGTATACGTACATGTATGTATGTATATGTCTGTCTTTGGCTCACATCCGGTGCACTTACCTGTCACCTGCATATTGTATGGTCCAGCTCCTTAAGCTAGCCTCTCTATGGAAGCTTGACTACTCATTGGAAGGAATGGTCAGGGATTGCACGGAGCAGGCAGGAATCCCCTGCAATGCTCCAGAGACTTTCTCACCAACTACTACACCCCTCCTCCAAACACACAGGCACACACACACACACACACACACACACACGCGCACACACACCCCAGCAGCTGGCAGAATTGTACCCCAGAGGACCACCTGAGGAGTTTGGCTGAAAGGAGAAAGAAAAGAAAGGACAGGGAGGGGGTAGAGAGCTTGCCTAGCAAGCATAAGACCTTGGATTCTACCCTCAGCACCAATAAGTAAATATGTAGATAAATAAGCAAAAAAAAAAAAAAAAAAGTATGACATTTTATTAACTAAGATTATTAGCTTGTGAATTGGGTCTATCTGCCTCAGTGTTTACTGTCATTATTACTATGAGGATTCTTACATGAGGAACTAGATGAGATTGGCAGTCAGGAAAGACATACTATAAACAAATGAATGAATAAAAATAAAAATATACAACAGGGCAATCAAGGAGAGGTAGTGTACTCTTGAATCCTAAGCACTTGGGAGGCAGGAGGATCAGGAGTTCAGGGTCAGCCTCAGTTCCATAGAAAGTCCGAAGCCAGTAGGGGTTATGTGACAGCCTGTGTCAAGAACAACAAAAGGAAAACCAGGCAAGAAAGAATCTAATGTAACCTTCAGACCCGTGGTGGTATAACATTGTCATATGTAATCTCTCCATTATTACGACTTCGAGGTTGGAAGTGACTAGTATTCTCGACAGAAAAACATCCCTAGTAGGTCCTGTCATTGCCTCTCTCTACTTCCCGGGGCCTACCCTCACTCCTTTCTGACCCCCTCCCCTAGTTCTGCTCCCCAGCCTAGCTCACCCATCTTCCAGGGAGCCAGATGTTTTGGTTGTGAGGAGCACTTGAAGTCCCATGCCAGGGCCCAGGCTCTGGACCACCTGTAGCTCTAGGAGCCCCAGGAGGCCTGGCCACAACTGAGAACAGGTTTGGGTGGCTGATGGTGCCTGAAGTGCTGATGGCCAGCGCCCTGGGAGAGGCGGCTGTGGAATGCTGGCCATGTGAACCTGAAGGAATTAACTCAATGCCCCTGGGTCTCAGCCCAGACTACTATGTGACTACCTCCCACGAGCTCCCCTACCCCTAACCTCTTGTCTTCCTGGAGTCTAAGCTTGGAGCACTACTGGTCTTGGATCAGAGCTGACGGCAGCTGATCGCTCCTTGGGGAGTTGCCAACAGACTCACTCCTGGTGGAGTTGGGGTGGAGTTCAGGGTGACAAAGGGCAGTGGCTGGGAGCATCTTCAAGGTAGAAGGAGGAAGGGGGTTGGTAGGAAGTCAGAAAAGCAGCAGGGGGGTGGCAGTCCTTCTCTTCACCAGGCCCCCTAATAGGACAGTCCCAAGCCTCTTCTGCCCAGCTGGGCTCTGGGAAAGAGACCTGGGAGAGACAAAACCACCCTGGGGCAGGAAGCCAACACTATCCACTCCAGGTCAGCCCCAGGGACCAGCCCCTAGTCCTGTGACTCCCGCCTGACCTCAGATTCCACCCAGCCTGTGCCGACAGAAGTATGAGTGAGCCTGCTTCTCCCACCTCCAGCTTCGGCCTTCTAGCAATCCGGGGCAAGAGGGATGTTTAGGCAATCTCCACCATTTCCTTCTTTGTTCTGAATGGTTCGGGTCAAGCCCAGGTCGCTGGAAACTAGCTTAGTCAGGACCTGTGGCTTCCAAATCTGTCAACTCCTATCCCACCTGCTGCTGAGGCCTCTTCCCAGGATCTCCTTCCCTGGTTGATGGCCTGGAACAAGGCTGGAGTCCCGTAGTAAGGCAGAGGTGGCCCTCTCAGCAGACAGCGAGAGTGCACAGCCCAGACAGTTGCTTCTGCTCTAATCCTCTCCCTCACTCTCATTCCTCCAACACTCATCAAGAGGCCGTCTTCCAACAAATAACTGTTGGTTGGTGTCTGAGTTCGAATTCTGGCTCTGAGCAAGCTAAAGATCTCTTCAGGCCCGTCGAGTCTTCCTTCGGAACCGAGATTGCCTCCTTACAACAGTGCGGGAGAAAAAAAGTAAAGTTGGTGCTCATTGCCAGTCTAGGATCTGTGGCTGACAATGATGATTAGCTATGACTTTTCGTTTGTTGGTTTGGGGTGATGTGTGTGTGTGTGTGTGTGTGTGTGTGTGTGTGTGTAGGGATAGGGATGAGAGGTCAGGAATGGGGGGAGGTTAGAGAGATGACTCATGGTTTAGAGTACTTGTTACTCTAGCAAGAGGACAAGGTTTGGGTTCCTAGCTCCAAGTATAGTGGTTCACAGTGGTCTGTAACTCCAGGTCCAGGGGCTCTGATGCCCTCTTCTGGTCTCTTCAGGCACTGCATGCATGTAGTACACATACATGCATGCAGGCAAACTACTCATGCACATAAAATAAAAATTAACAAAGAGAAGCTGGCGTGATGGTGCCCACTTTTAATCCCAGGACTCTGGCGGCAGAGGCAGGTGGATTTTTTTTCTAAGTTTGAAGCCAGCCTGGTCTTGTTAGTTCCAGGGCCGCCCAAATTATATTACTCCATCTCAAAACAAAAGCAAAAAAGAAAAAAAAGGCAGGCAGGCAGGCAGGCAGGCAGGCAGGCAGGCAGGCAGGCAGGCAGGCAGGCAGGCAGGCAGGGAGTTAATACATGGATGGTATAGCAGCACATACCTTTAGTCTCAGAACTCAGGAGGCAGCCTGATCTACACAGTGAGTTCCAGGCAGGGCTACATAGAGAGACTCTGTCTCAAAGCAAACAAACAAGCAAACAGAGAAAATCAATGATCAGATTGGTAGAGCAGGGGGAGGAAGAAAGGGTGAAGAAGGCCTTTTCTCACTTGCTAGATCGCAGTACCATCCATCCCCTGTGTCATCCAACACTGACCACAGGCTTTCAGGGACTCCCAGGTACCATATGGGATCTGGAAGAGGCGAGGGAGGGAGCATGAGGCCCTGTGTACCAGGAGAAGATTTACTCCCTACGCCGTGCTCTCTGGCCCTGGAAGCCAAGCCCACTTGACTTGGTCTAGTCTACATGGTTTCCCCAGCAAGGAGCTCGTTGGGAACACTGTGAGTTCCAGGAAGAACTGGCCTCACGGTTCTCCGTTCTGTGGTCACAGAGGGACCCACGTCCAAAGGGACAGTTTGAAGGTTTGCTGACTTAAGGTAGACAAGTGCTTCACAGTAAACCATGGCCCAGCCATCTTTTACTTCCTGAAAATCTTAGGTTATTTTCTATTTTAGAGACAGACTCTCTCACTAGATAGTCCAGGCTGGCCTCAGACTCACCATTTTCCTGCCCCAGCCTCCACACTGTTAGAATTATAGACATGCCCCACTATGTCTGACCCAGCTGTTTTCTGTTTGTTTGTTTTTTCTGTTTTGGTTTTCTCAAGACAGAGTTTCTCTGTGTAACAGAACCCTGGCTGTCCTGGTACTCACTCTGGAGACCAGGCTGACCTCAAACTTCTAGAGCTCTGCCTGCCTTGCCTCTGTTTGTTTGCCATTTTTTTTCTAAAGAAGGTTTTTTGGTATTTCTTCAAGACAGGGTTTCTGACTTAAACTTTTTTTTTTTTTTTTTCAACATCCAAAAGCTTTTTTTTATTAACAGAAGCCTCCTGGCCTTGTCCTGGCACTCGAACTTCCGGCCCTTGGAGAGGGTTTTTGTGGCTGTGTGGAGTTCCTGGGGCCTTGACCTCTCGGCCCTTCCGGGGACCAGACAAACAGTGCCCCTGCCTTGGGAGAGGTCAGGATCTGCCTGCTCACCCTCAGTGCACACACCTTCAGCTTGGGCTGGACATCATCTGTGATCGCCCCCAAAAAGGTTTTGTTCTCCCGATACCACTTCATCTTCGGCGGGACAGGGCGGTTAGTGCATTTAAACCTTTAAGTTTTCAGCACAATTTCTAAAGAAGTTTAGATATCCTTTATGTAAGTCCTTGTTGTATGAATGTCAACATATGATGGCGCCTCCTGCTAGACCAGGTCCAGAAAGCGACCTTAAACTTCTATGTAAGGGGTTGGGGATTTAGCTCAGCGGTAGAGCGCTTGCCTAGCGAGCACAAGGCCCTGGGTTCGGTCCCCAGCTCTGAAAAAAAAGAAAAGAAAAAAAAAAACTTCTATGTAACTGGTAACTTTGAACTTCTGATCTTCCTATCCCTGCTGGAGGATTGTAAAGTGCCTAACTCACCCGGTTTATGTGGTGCTAGGGCTGGAACCCAGTGCCTCGTTCATGTTAGGCACGCCCAGACCAGCTGATTTCTGTCTGTCTGTCTGTCTGTCTGTCCATCTGCTTTTCTTACCAGTGCAGCTCCTCTTCCCCCAAAGCTCCAGTCCAAGGGATAAAGGCAGGCCACATGCTTCTCTCTCCTCTCTCCTTCTTGTCCTCACCCCCATTATTAGCCTTGAGTTTTCCAAGATGGATTAAGACTCTCAGCATCCTGATAGCCCAGAGGTCTTGATGCACCTCCTTTCAAGGGCAAAAATCAAAGCAGAAACACCTAAACTTTAAATACCACAGGGATGGCCCGCCAGGCGTTGATCTCTCAGGATGTTAGAGGCTGCTTCCTCGACATTTTTTGAAGCACTAAGAGTTTGCCTATTTAAAAAAAAAAAAAAAGGCTGGAGAGAGATGGTTCAGACCTTGGTTCAGTTCCCAGCATTCATATCAGGTGGCTCACAACAGCCTGTAACTCCAGCTCCAAGGGAACCCACACCCCTGTCCTCTGAGGCCACCTGCACTCATGTGGACATACCCCCACCCAGGTACACATACATACACATAATTAAAAATAAACACCCAATTTAAAAAAAAAAAAAAAAAAGGAAATTCAAATGCTCTGATGCCTTTCTTCTTCCAGCACCATAGATCTGTGTATCCTCTGCCTTTTGGGTAGCCTGCCCTTGCCTGCCCTGTCTCTAGTGCCAGAGGCTGGCCTGAAATACCAGGGCATTGGGCCACTCTGCCCAGAGACTTCCTGTGATACACGGAGGCCCTGGGCCAATCAGCCTCTGTTGGAGAGGTTACATCAGAAAAGCCCAGAAGGTTCGACTGACTCCACCCCACCCCACTAGAGCAGCCGGGGCCAGCAGGAGGGTGCGCGTCAGAGAAGAGCCAGGCAGAAGTGTTCAGTCCTCTAACTGGCAAGGCCAAGCAGGCTGCCCTTTACCCAGACCTGCTGGCCAGGCCCCCCTGCCTCTCCCAGAACGGTCCAGCTACGTACTCTTCGGGTGGGGGAAGGAAGCAGAAAGACTAGGAGCTGCCTCAAACTGGCTTTTCCAGATCCTGCCCGTAAACTCAGGTTAAAAATAAAACCACGTGTCCAGGAAGGAGAGGGGAGGGTGGAGGCTTAGAGTCCCCTTGAGGCTAGGACAAGCAGGCAGGAGGAA
Organism: Rattus rattus; assembly: GCF_011064425.1. Lineage (NCBI taxonomy): Eukaryota > Metazoa > Chordata > Mammalia > Rodentia > Muridae > Rattus > Rattus rattus. Next base: position 100,957,344 of record NC_046160.1, on the reverse strand, counting down.
CAAGCTTCCGCAGCACGGTGGTGGTAGTGAATCCTAGAGGAAAAAAAAGATGGGACCATTCTAGATAATTCCAGTGGGCTTACCTTTCGGGTCGCCACCCTGAAAGAGCGACCCTGTCTGGAAGGTCGTTGTCCGGAGGAATTGGGTGGGATCTTTCTTGTCTTTGTTCCCTCAGGCCTTCTAGTGTGGTTTCCAACTCCTACCCTGGAGTGATCACCCCCGTGGTGCTGATCCCTCTCTCCTTGCTAGCCTCGGTGGAGAGGCTCCAGTACTCGAGTACCATGCTTCCGTTCCTCTGACTAACTAACAAGTCAAAGGCAGGAAGCTGGTTGTTGTCTGAGGGAAACACTACCCTTGAGGAAAAGGGAAAGAATGTGTGTGCTGAAGATTTACCCCTCATGTTGGTTGCCTCTTACCAGGGGCTGCTAGCCTCGGGTCGGTCCTCAGTGAGAACACCTCACAGCCTGAGAAACACCCATAGCATGCGTGGTTGGTGCCTGTGGAGGTGTCAGATCCCTTGGAACTGCAGTTACAAAGAGTTGTAAGCCATTACATAGGTGCTAGGAATTGAACTGTGGTCCTCTGGAAGAGTAAGTAGCCAGTGCTCTTAACCCCTAAGCCATCTCTCCAGCTCTCCCCATCCCCCATTCTTCTAGGGGATCATATCAACCAAGCTCAAGCCCAGACTAGAATTGGAGCACAGGGCTTCCTGCCTAGTGGCCTAGGCTCTTAACCACTGCACCATCTAGAGCCCAGACTCGTCTGCCAGCCCCACTCTATGACCTCTCATCTCTTCTGTCCGGTGATCTCTCCAATGTCCTTCCTCTGTCCCTCATCCTTTCTGTCTGTCAGCCTTGGGCAGGAGGTTCAGGTAGAACTGGCTGGCAGCTTCCTAAGGAGGACAAGGCTGTGTGTGGGATCACCTGGAAGTCAGAGCAGATGGGCGGGGGCTTAGCTAAAACAGCTGACTGGGAGAAGGGGAGTGGGGCTGAGAGTCAAGCTTTTGAGTGCTCTCGCCCTCCCTCGGAGCTTGTGAGTACCTGTCCCCTTCTTGCACCATTTACAATTTTAATTTTATCACTACTGGCTTGTGTGCCTCCTCCCTAGGCAAATGCTCCCAAAGAAGATCGGAAAGTATTATTAGATTTTAGAGGGAAATGTGACGAATGGAACAGGTTCAAATTTCCTCTGTGCTGATGACCTTGGGCAAGTCACTGTGGCTCCAATTTCTTCTCGATCAAGTAGGAAAAAGGGTATCCTTTGAAGAAAGAGTATCCTTTGAAGCTTTGTGAAGGGACCAAATGAGGTTACAAGTGGAATAGTCTAGAATGGGAAGCCCTCTACAGTTGTGAGCTGGGAGAAACCAGTCCACATTGTCCTCTCTCCCTCCTCCTCCCCTCCCCCCCTGTTTTTTGAGACAAGATCTCTGTAGCCCAGACTGTCCTAGAACTCACTGTGTTGACCAGGCTGGCTTCAAACTCAGAGATCTGCCTGCCTCTGCCTCCAGGAGTGCTGGGATCAAAGATATCCACTACCACATTCAACCCTGCTGTCATCCTCTTAAAGGACAAAACTATCAGCTTCATGCAGTTGCTGTCCAGGGCCTGACTGTCATCCTAGCACTAGGAGACTGAAGCTCATCCAACAGAATGCTTGCCCAGTGCGCACAAGGCCCTAGGTTTGATTGTTAGCACCACCAGGTTTGGTGACACACATCTGTAATCTCAGCACTTGGAAGATGGAGGCGGAGGGCTATAAATTCAAGGTTATCACGCTCCATAGTGAGTTTGAGGCCAGTCCAAGATACATGAGACTTTCAAGAGAGAGAGAGAGAGAGAGAGAGAGAGAGAGAGAGAGAGAGAGAGAGAGAGAGAGGAAGATGTGGGGTTTGAGAGATGGCTGAGCAGTTAAAGAATCTTTTAGAGAACAGTGTTCTTAGCAGCCACGTAAGGCAATGGCTCTTTATGCCTGTACAGTAACTCCAGCTCCAGGGGATCTAATACCTTTTGACCTCTACAGGCACCTGTACTTATGTGCACATACCTACACACAGGCATACACCCACACATATACATAAATAAAAATAAGACTTTAAAAAGGAAGAAGAAGAAAGCAATAGTTAGTGACAGAGGAGCTGGGGAGTAGGGAGAGCTCCATGCTATAAGGAAGTAAGGACAGTTACAGTTGCTTCCCTGGTTTGGGTGTGCTTTGCTGTGTTCTCGCCCAGCTCCTGCAGAAGGGAGCCGGGGGCATCCATTGCCTGAGGGTTCACTGCACTCATGTACCTTCCCTGGGGCCAAGCCACAGGGCCTAGGATAGCCAGGAGCTACTAGCACCGAATTCCTTGACCTTAATTTCCTCCCCCACTCTACCCCACCCTGAAGACCTTTAATCCAGTCAGCATGGGAGACAAGGAAAGTCAGGTGGCTGGGGAAGGGCTGAGACACCTGCATCTAATAGAGCCAGGGGTCCTTGCTAATGACCGGGACTAAATTCCAATCTGGTTATGACTGGTCATCAAAATCTAGGCTACCCTTGCCAAACAGGACTGCCCAGCCCCCTGAGCAGAAGCCGACCCCTGGTTTACAGGAGAGGAATGAGGAAATACCAGCAGGCTGTCAGTCACACTGAATAGACTGCCCTTGAGTTGCTGGGCCATTTGGTTAATTATCATTTGTTCAGCATTGGAACTATGGCCATAAACAAGCCCAAATCCACATTGTCCTGTTCTGGTCTAGAGAAGGAAGAAAGGTCTACAGATATGCAACTTGGTAATGGGGGAGGGTGTGGGGAGCTGCTTCAATTTCTCCAGTTTGGCCTGGGGTTTTGATGACTGAGTAGGAGCTCACTGAGCAGGAATAGGAGAATCCCAGAACTAGATTATCTAGCTGGCAGAAGGTAAGGAACTGCCCCTGCACATTTATGGGTGGTGGGAGGTGCTCTTAGGCAGCAGAACAGCATGACTCAGACATGAGGCCATTCTGAATCCGATGATATGATAATGTGGCTTCTGCCCTCCTGGTCCGGTCTCCAGCTTTTCCTTAGGCGCAACTGGAGGAGAACTTGACCCAAATCACATTTCTGTCTTTGACCGAATCATCCAGTGTCTAGGTGGCTGGGAACCGCTGAGGTGGATGGCTGGCAGAATCTGTAGTTTGGGTACCTGCCCCACTCCACTCCTGTCAGCACAGAGGCCACCTATTCATCTTACCTTTAGTGGGCCTACAAGGCCTGCTACAACCCCTTACGGGGCATGCTTATACCTTTCCCTGGTTAGAGGCACCCAGCAAAAGCCAGGACCTACCTTTATCAGCTTGGTTCCAGACTCAAACACAGGTCCTGACCTTATGCCAACATTCTGAGCACGCCTGTGGCTGTCTTTGGGTCTCTAGGGTAAGGTTTGTCTGGTCCCTCAAGCTGGCCGGTGTAGCCATGGATGGGCACTGCTAACCTGGGCATTCCCAGTTTAGAATTTCTGCTGCAGAGAGAGGCAAGATGGGCAAGTCCTTTGCTTTGTCACCTAGGTGTCAGGAGAGCACAGGCATGTGCACGGGTTTGGTCTTAGCTGAATCAGTGTGCACCTCCAGGAAAGGTAAAGGTCTGTCCACCCAGTTAGTTTCCCTACATGGCAGTGTCTTAGGGTTTTACCGCTGTGAACAAACTCCATGACCAAAGCAACTCTTATAAGGATAACATTTAATTGGGGCTGGCTTACTAGTTCAGAGATTCAGTCCATTATCATCAAGATAGGAGCATGGCAGCATCCAGACAGGAAAGGTGCTGGAGGAACTGGGTTCTACATCTTCATCTGAAGGCTGCTAGCAGAATACTGGCTTCCAGGCAGCTGGGATGAGGGTTTTAAAGCTACCTTGACACACTTCCTTCAACAAGGCCACGCCTACTCCAACAAGGCCACACCTCCAAACAGTGCCACTCCTTGGGCCGAGCATATACAAACTATCACAGGCAGGTAGATGGGGTTCAGTTATCACCTTACTGAAGGGACCACTAAGACACAAGTAATTTGCCCACATGCCTTTCTTTTTTGAAATTGTGGGCATGGAACCTGGAATCTCGCTCAAGCCAGGCAAGCCCTCTGCCACTGAACTGTATCCCCAGCCCTCTTTTTACTTTTATTTTGAGACAGGATATTACTAAGTTGCCCAGGCTGGCCTCATACTCACTCTGTAGCCCAGGCTACCCTTGAACTTTCAGTCCTCCTGCCCCAGTGCTCCCAAGCAACTGGGATGACAGCTCTGAGCCTTTTGTTTAACTCTCCCTGCATATTGCTTCATTTTGGGGGACTCAAAGCATTCCATGTTCCCCCATGTCTGGTATAATACACAGCTGGAATGCTACCTCAGAACACGGAGCCATGGAGGCCGGAGGGGCTTGGTGACACAGCCTGCTCAGAGCAGTTAGCTGTATCTACCCACAGCTGATGGTGGCTTTGGTGGCCTGCACTCTCTGTGACTGGCAAGCCCAGGGACACCTGTCTTTCCTTGCCATGTGACCCAAAGTAGTTTCCCTGGGAAGTGGACGGTCACGGGATTCTTGAAGGTAAAGGGAGAAGAACGTAAGCTGACATTTCCCCCAGTGACCGGCAAAGGGCTGACGCACGCGGCCGAGGACCAGCCTGGTAATTAATGTGCCTGTAGTTTCATTGACAAAGCAAAAAAGCAAACAGAAGAGAAGAGTGGGTGTGAGAGATGGGAGGGAAGGATAGGGCTGTAGGGTGAGTGTCTTGGGGAGGGCAGCAGTCAGGAGGAAGCAGAGAGGGAGGGGGCAAGGGAGCAGAACCTGCAGCTGTGGCTGTGTGTGAGGATGTGTGAGAACGGGCCTGGGAAGACCTGTCTAGGAGGATGTGTGGTGGGAGAGGTGCCTACCGTGTGTGTGTGTGTGTGTGTGTGTGTGTGTGTGTGTGTGTGTGTGTGTGTGTGTGTGTGTGTGTGGTGGAGCAGACAGATAAGCAAAGCAGGCAGACAGGCAGGCAGGCAGGCAGACAGACAGACAGACAGAGGAAGGGATCAGATGGAGAGTGGCTTGTGCTTCCTCTGCTCAGCCATCCGGCTTCTGGCAAGCCTGGCAGAGCGCAGTGAGGAATCTGCTGCGAGAAGGGAGAAGACTACCTTTCTGCGATCCCTTTCCCTTTGTGTGAGATTTTCCTGTGAAAAACCAAGTCTGGGGCTATAAATAAATCCAGGCACAGCTGCGGCATCCTGGAGACTTAGGGAGCATGCTGATACCAGGCAGCCGGGGCTTGGGGGACAGGTTGCCTTTAAAAACCAAGAAGCAAGGCTTTCTTTGCCTCTGTGGTCCCTAAGCCCGAGCTGGCTCCCACACTCTTGGGCTTCTCCTCTGACCCATAAGAGGCTTGGTGGCAGCTCTTAGGGGCCCTCAATGGTCAGACTCCAACCTTGGCTTGGACAGACTAAACTGCTATAATGTGGCACAGTAGCTGGGGTAGAAAGGCAGATCAGGGCGTCCGGGGACAGAGGGAATAGCAGGTGCCTTCCTCTCCAGGGGGCCCACTTTGTTCACCTGCTTCAAGGAGGGGCATGGTGTTCCTGGCTGGCATACAGGTGGCTAAGAGTCCAATGGTCTCAAGGGCTGGACTGTGAGCCAATATCACCCTCACTCCTGTTCTCATTTACATACTGTCCTGAGCCCTTTCAAGGTCTCACAGGGCACCAGGGACGGGCAAACCGGCTCCACACAAGACTCATGGGGAACCCGGCTTCTTAGGAGAGCACGCACATCTGGCTCTTGGGATGAGGTCATTTATAAGCAGCTCTCCCAAGATCAACTCCAGCCTGTTTCCAGTTTCATTTTCAGGGCAGAGAGCAAGCGGAGGTGAGGCATTCTAGAGCTTAGGCCCAGTCTTTAAGATCTATGGACTCTGGAGAGTGAGAAGGAGGGAGGTGAAGGAGAAAGGGGTGCCTCCTTTCTACAGCACCCCTGCACCGTGCCTATGCCTCCCTCCCTCACCCACCATGTTCCCTATAAGTTCCAGGATTCCCGAGGGCAGAGAGCAAACACTCAGGCTTTCTCTCACTCTGCGACTGTGTGTGCTCAGGCCCCTGACCGTCCTCCATTGGCTGTAGAACCTCCAGCCTTCTATTTCTTTGAGGGGAAAGGGGTCAGAGCCACCTGACTCTCTCCCAGTCCCATCTCCTGTCAGGCTCTAGGCTCTACCTTGGGCTCAGGACTTCCACAACCCTCTACTCCCATCCTCTCCTGCTCTTTCCCCAAATTCCAAACCCATGGGCCCAAGGGGACTTTCTATTGGCTGGGTTTAGGTCATGTGCACCCATCCTGGTTGCCAGCAGATAAAGAACACAGAATTCCCAGCTTTTGCCCAGGCAGGTGGATCTCCAAGTTCTAAGCTAGCCTGGTCTACAGAGTGAGTTCCAGGACAGCTAGGACTACACTAAGAAACCCTGTTTCAAACAAACAAACTTCTAGAACTGTAAGCAGTTGGCACTAAAAGACTATGAGGTACTGGCAAGATCACTCAATGGGTAAAGTGAGATTCTGAGTTCAAACATCCAGCACCCATAAGAAAAATGGCCACAATGATCCTTCAGTAAACCCGGTTAGGAGCTCCAGGTTTCAATCTGAGATCCTGTCTAAAAAGGTGGCCAGGTGGTGGTGATGGTACTTGGGAGGCAGAGGCAGGCTGATCTCTGAATTTGAGGCCAGCCTCAAATTGGTCTACAGAACAAGTTCAGGGCATCCAAAGCTACACAGAGCTTTAATGAGTTCACTGCCGCTGGCTTCAGACCCACCAGAAGAGGGCGTCAGATCCCATTGCAGATGGTTGTGAGCCACCATGTGGATGCTGGGAATTGAACTCAGGACCTCTGTAAGATCAGTCAGTGCTCTTAACCGCTGAGCCATCTCTCCAGTCCTAGAAACCCTGTCTTCAAAAACAAAACAAAACAACAACAACAAAGGTCAGGTGGCTGGAGAGATGGCCCAGTGGTTAAGGGCACTCACTGTTCTAGAGGACCCAGATTCTACTCCTAGCATCCACAGGGTGGTTCACAACCATTTGTAACTACAGTCCCAGGGGGACCTGATGCCTTCTTCAGGACTGCAAAGGTACCAGGCACGCATGCACACTGCACAGATAGACTTGGAGGCAAAATACCTATATATATTTTTTAAAAATTAAGTTAGAGAGAGAGAGAGCCATAAAGATACCTGATACTGACCTCTGTATTACTCATGTAAACTATCTCTCTCTCTCTCTCTCTCTCTCTCTCTCTCTCACACACACACACACACACACACACACACACACACACACACACGAGCCACACCATACATGTGCACATGACTAGAAAAAGATTCTACTAGGCCGGTGATAGCCGAAAGGATCTGCCTGACAATAGCTCTTGGTGTTGGTGCCGAGCTTCCTGGAACACTACCCAGAGGCTCCAACACCTTTTCCTGGCCTGGAGGTGATGGGGACATTCATGTAGGCTGGCAACACTTGTCCTAGGCATCTTTAGCAGACGCCTTCTATAGGTATTGCTTTTCCTGTCTCTTGCCCCCCTAGGAGGGATGCTTCTGGAGACAGAAAGGCCAGGATCTTGCTTGTCCATTCCTGACAGCACTGCCCAAGTCCTGAGTCATCCAACCACCTCCCCTGGGTCAGCACCTCCTTTTCATCAGAGTGGATGCCCTCCAGCCCTTTCCTTAATCAGCAGTCAGCTCCAGCACCAGTCAGGTTGTTTAAGGTCTTCTCTCCCGGGAACTTCTCCAACCCTTTCAAATCCTCAGATGCCCTGGCTGATGCTCCCTGCCATTACAGATCCACACCAGACACACACGTGTGCGAGTGCATGTGCGTGCACACACACACATACACACACACACTCACTTGCATTGCCTATGCTGTCTCTGCAGAGTA